>NC_050495.2:11897792-12199042 GCF_012460135.2 Molothrus ater
AGATGATTATTTTCTAATTATTTAATATTCTCCTAATCTCCTCCCATTCCCAGCAAAGTGCCTTTACAGAAGGCTTTTAGCTGTTTCCTGAAGAGAACAGCTTGGTGGTTTGTTGCTTTGTGGGTTTTTTATAATGTGAGAATTTGAGAAGAAAACGCTCTAGACACCCAAGGCAGTTCAAAGAAGTCACTCTCAAGTTTTCTCCTTGAAGAAAAATGCCTGAGAGCCCATGTCACTGCAGTGCTGACTGCATTCCACAGCAGAAGGGGAAAAATCCATGGGAGTGCCCTCTAGCTTCACTCACAGCAGAAAATGTTTTCCTGTTCCAAGTGAAATATCACATTCTCTGTGAGGTCCCATCACCAGAGCCCTGCTCCAGAGTCCATCTGAGCTTCTTGTGTGTGGGTTCAGCACAGCCCTCACAGATCAAACCCACCAATGACCCCAGAAAACCCTTCAGTATGAAATTGTGAATTCAGACTACTGATCACCAGCCCTGGGAAGGAGTAAAAACCGGTGGAAGGAGAAAACAAGACCTCAGTTACCTGTTCTGACCTAGAGAAGGGCAGGAAGAGCACTAAAGCAGCACCTTTATACTACAACACTTCTATATAAAACAACACTTTTCTATCACAACAGCAGCAGCAAAACTTTATAAAAATCAGGGATCACCCTGGCAGCCTGCCAGGAGCCTGAAAGGCTCATTTGCATAACCTGATTGTGTTTGTAATAAAAGTCATTGTTTTGATTCTGGTAGTAGCTTCATGAAGCATCACTTTTAATTAGAGCTGACACTGAAATCTGCTGATGTGTTTTGACTGGGGGTTGACAGAGGGAAATGGGGAAAGCACCTGCAGTTTGGCAGCAGCCAGGGGGAGAAGGTGGCCATGGCTGTGCTCCTGAGGAGGAGGCAAGTGAAGCAAAAGGTGAAAGGGAGAATTTGGGCAGCCAGAAGCAAGCAGGGAGAGCTCAAGGCCTGGCAGATGGAGCAGCAAAGAGCAGTTGAAAATTTCCTTTCTCTCCCCGACACTTCAGGGATGGAGTTGGTCCCAGAGCAAGGATTTTTTGGCTAAGGCAGCAGTGAGTCTTAAATAACTCAGCAATGTTGAAATAGCCCCTTCTCATGACATTTGGATGATATACTATACCTTGAAGAGCCAATAGAAATTTCAGCTCCTACAACACTACCCGTTACCAGGGCTTTCTACAGAGCCCCAGATTCTCAGGGGTCACAACCCAGGACCAGAGACTCAGTGGCATTTTGGAACTTGGCCTCTGAACACTCTTGTATTTTTAGAGATGTTAAATCCAGCCCTGTGTGCAATGTTGATTTTTACAATGTTTTAAAGTATTTGTTTTCTATAAATTCAGTTCTCAGGATTAGTGATACATTAGATCCCAACACACAACCACAGAGTTTTAACTGTCTTGACTTTCAGCACTGGTGAAAGATGTACTTTTAGTTCTAAGGAATTTAATATTAAGTCCACAGTAATAAAAATACCTTTTCAGATTACAGGAATACAGAAGACAGATGGGCTCTTAAACTAAAATATCTCCACATGCATGTATAGAATATTCTGTGCAATACAAAGCTTCACCTTAGCTTGTACTGCAATAACTTTCCCATGTCAATGTGTCCTTAAGAGCATAAAATGAAGGATTTCCCAAGAGCAATTTCAGGCAGTCAATGGAAAGGTCTATTAGGAATTCTCTAATTCTCTAGAATCCTCAGCCCTGCTTTCTGCCAACATGTCCCCTCCTTGGTCCTCAGGACAAGGTATTAAGTACAATGCTGGTTCAAAATCACACCAGTCTGCCTCAATCTTTCCTCCTCCCTCAACAAGGACTCCATTTCCAGGGACCATTAATTTCATAGAGAAAATCACAGTTGGCAAGACTAAAAATATAACTCAGAGCAACTGAGATGACTGCTTTCAGGATCTCTGCAAATCTTTTAGATAACATTCTCAGACTGAAAAATCAAAGAAAAGAGCAAGAAACCTTCAAAATGCTGCTTCCTCAGAAGGTCAATTAATCTCCAGGGTAACTTTAGTTACTTGATTGCTAAAGATCCAGCCACCACCACTGGATTTCAGCCCATTTGATAGGTGCATATCAAAAGTCTTATTCACACTTAAGAATTTAAAGGGAAAAGGACAAAAACTGGAGGAATGAATTACTTTTGGCCACACCTTTCTCCACAACAGCATTAATATCAGCACTTAAAAATGTTGCATCACCACTCTGTAAATTGTGAACCAAATTGTGCTGGAGTTGATGAATATATCACTAAAAAAATATTAATATTGAATACTGAAAGAAATGTCCCAGCAACTTACATAGAACATCACTTTATATCAATTTTTAGAATTGATGGCAAACACTCCAATTTCTCCAGTCCTCCAGGAGCACTGGAACTTATCATGGCAAGGTTTTGTACCTCTGCATTTTCTGCCTTCTTCAAAGCTTCTTTCTCAGCCACTTGCCATGTTTTTAGCTGGTTTTGTAGGTGATGTGCCTCTCAATGGCTCAAAACACTCGTAAGAACTAGAGAGGATTTCTGAAACCAAGTCAAAGGGTCACAGCCTTGCCAAGCCATTAAAAAGATTAGATCTGCTCACAGAAGTGTAAGGACCCACTTTGTCCAGCTGCTCTCATGACTGCTCTATTGTTTCCTGCTTGTGCCTGGAGAGGTTTTAACATTGTTGTTAAATATTTAGGTTAGAAACTGACTGGTCTGGAAGAAAGTTGAAAAGCCAGAATTTAAGTAATGCCTAATTTTAGTAGCAAGTGAAAACTTTCATAAAGAAACAATTAATGCCTGCAACTTTAAAATACAAGAGCCAGCTGAGAAAAGACATATATCAAGGTGGATTTTATGCCTTTTTTTTCTTTTTTTACTGTCAATTTCTTGGGCTAAGTGACTGAAGAACCACAGGCCCTGCAAACCCACTGAAACCATCCAGGAACAAAGCATTTCCCCTGCTGCAGCAGCTCTGTACATGACATCATTTGCTTACAGAAGGCAAATACTTGCCAATTTTAAATAAAACAGGATTCAGTCTGCTGAAAACAGACAGATGTCTACAAGAGTGGCTATTCCTGTGTCTCCACACTAATTCACAGTGCTGTAGGAGCAGCTTCACACAGCTTGCAAGATCCTGCTAGGAGCAGAGCAAAATGAGAGTGCAGGATGTAATAACCTCGTTAGCTGGGACTGCTTCCTAAGAGGGAAAGCTTCCAAGTGCAGCATGTGAAGGGGCATGTTTTATTTCAAGTGATTTAACAGGAAATCTTATTGCTCCCAGTGCTGTTAAATACTAGCTCACCTATTGTCTCTACTCTCAGGATTAGTTTGTGTGCAGGTTTTTCACCATTCTCATGTTTTGCCACATGCCTGAGTGCCTGGTGACTGCTGGAAAAACAGGAAGAGCAGTGACATTCCCAGAACCTTCAAGAAAGCCCAGCAAGGAATTGGGTTGATAAAGGAGAATTTGGTGAGTGTTTTTTAAAAAGGTGAACACATCCAAAAAAAGCAACAGTAACATTACTTTTTAAAGAAGCTTTCTAGCAAATTCTTTTTATTTTGAAGTCATAAATCACAGTGTGATGATGTCTATTTTTTCCCCAAAATAAACTAAAAAAGGTTTACCATGCTGAGCTAACATTTATTTATTAAAAAAATTTAAAACCTGAAATACCAGACTACAAGCAAGCCAACACTTGGACTAAATACCTCTCTTGACATTTCTGTTCATTCCTATAGTTCAATGGAACAATGTTACTGACTTCCCGAGGGGCACAAATTGGAGAAAGTTACTTCCATGAAAACCTAATAAAGAAAAAAAACCTACCTTTCCTCTTATATCCTCTCCTATTACTCTGCTAAGAGATGCACTATACAAAAGCACAATTTAAATGAACAAAAATTATGCAAAATACAAATCTAGTAAATACTTTGGGGCTGCAAAATGAACACCAATAAATATGTCATTCATCCAGTTTTCTTCTTGGCCTTGATTTCACATTCAAAACTGAGAAATAATGATCCATTTAAAGCTATTATAATTGTTTCCTTAGTAAACCCAGAAACTACAAGCTAAAAACAAACGGAGTAACAGTTTGTTTTTAACAGAGTTAAAGAAAATCTATCTGGTATCTCTGGAGCAGAGTGCAATGCCAGCAAGGCAAGAGCTGATGAGGTTGGAGCCCTTAGGGAGCAGAGAGAAGTAATTACCATCCATGAAATGCTGGGCTATGATGTGGACATTAGGGAAATTGTAGTATGCCATAAATATTTCAATTTGAAGATCATTTGGGGTTTCCCCAAAAGCTTTTGGGCATGAAAACAATCCTGCAAGCCTGCTATAAACAGGAGCACTGACACTAATGAAGGGGGTGATCTTCCTACTGATGCAGATGGCACCAGTGCAAGGAAAGTAGGCATTTCTAGGTGCTGCAGACACTCAGCAACAGATTTGTCTGTACAGACTCATAAAAGCAGCACTCAAAGGCTTCAGAGCTTACCTGTTTCTGTGCTGATGCTCCCATATGCACCTGGCAAAACTTGACTGCCTGTTCGAGTGCTGCTTCTTCATCCACCTGAACACAGAACCACAACTAATGAAGTCATAATTACTTAGCTCATCTATAAATCTAATTAAATTGAGATGAAATGGGGATGTAGAGCATGGATGCAGCAGTTCTACAGCAAAATGCTGACCTTAAATTATTCAGGAGCACATCCCCAAAGATAAATACCCAGCTCTTTCAATTCAAACTAACATTTAGCTGAACAAACACCATGTAAGCGGTACTACAGCTCTTAACTAATTTCAGAAATTTAGTTTTAAAACATGGAGAAATCTACTCCCTATCCCCAGCAGTGACCTTGTCAAGAGAATGGTTCTTTGGGAAGGTTTTAAACAGATAAAGGGCTTGGTTCAGCAATTCCTGTTAGACCCTAAAACCTGAGGCCACATAGACAAATGCCAATTAATCACACAATACCTGTTTAATCAGCATGTATGTTTCAGACATGATCTTCTCAATTTTGCCCAGGTCATAGGCCATAACTTTCTGGCCCTGCTGCCACACTCGATAAGCATCAAGCAGAAGTGTTTTTCCAGACTCCACATCCTCAAGTAATTTCCTCTTCCTGCTTGACCTCTGGACAGGTTCTTCTGTAGGTGCTGCTTGAATTGTTCCTTTAGCTGCCTGCTGCTGGTGTTTTGAGCTGATGCTGAGCTCCTCCAAGGAAAGTTCTGGAGTCCTGCTCTCGGGAGCCCTGTCCTTGGAGCTCCGGCCGGGCTGCAGCCGCTCCGGCTCGCTGCGCTTACAGGAAGAATCAATTTTGTCAGGGTCATTGGAAAAGCCATCAAGATCCATGGGCTCAGCTGAGCCAAGGCCAGGAAGCTCTTTAATCTCCTTGTCACTCCTGTCCTCCTGTTCCAATATGTCCATAGCATGGGGGATTTGTCCCTGGGTGGCTTCCTTCACTCCATTTTCAGTACCATGCACTGCTCCATCTGACAGAACGGCCTTTTTGGGGAGCACATCCTTCCCCTCTTCAGCGCTGCTTTTATTGGACACGTCTGTTGTCATCCTTCCTGAAGCAAGGCTAGAAGACTTGGAACCCTGATCCTCTGAAACCTTAATAAAAGAAATCATTCTTCTCTGTTATCATTGAAATCAAAAAGCAGTTGAGCACAGCTGTAACTATCATGAATATTGACCAGTACTTTTCATTACTGCTTCTGCTGAAGAAAATGTATTTATTCTGTGTTCACTCTTTTTTGTTCCTCAATATTAATTAATCCAGGCCACAAATCTTACAATTATAAGTATTTTAATGAGTACAAACAACCACAGAGAAGTGTCAACAGCTCAGGCTGAACCGAAGCCCCAGTGTTTCTTTCCCCTCACTACTTCAGTCCATGCTAAGGGATCCAACTAAATGAAATCCGAGGTATTAACTGCACAAATTTTTCTTCTAGCATATTGAAATCAAAACCAAATCTGTTTCTTTTGGCAGTTGCAGATCAAGCTCAAGTTTAAGACTCTTTCCTTTCGTTATTCTTATATAACCTTCTTGTTAATAGATCAAGAAGTAGGTAAAACCCTGCTATAGTATTTTACTTTTTGCACCCTTACTTTGGGGGTGTTCCAAAGGTAGAAAACCTCAGTAGATCATCTTTTCTTTCAAAAATTGACAATGATACAACTCTTACATCCAGATTTATGAACAAACTATTTAATATACAGAGTTCCAGTGTTCTTGCCCATGTTTTCATTTAGTTGGTTAAACCTATAGTCTGTTAACTTAGAAAACCCTTAGAACAAGTTCTTCCTTGAATGTATTTACAAAGCAAAGTTCCAATATCCAGATCCCTTAACCTGGGAACTGATGAGCTTCTGTATGACTTTTAAAAACTAAATCTAGATTACAATTATATGTAATCATGAGTGTGGTGCTGTCAAGGACTAGCAGTGAAAGGTGTCTAGGCATGTAACACCAAGCTGTCTGGGTTTGTTTTGCAAGAGGAATCTTAGTTCATTTTAAAAGGAATTTTCCTATAGACCTCACCTGAAAATGGAGAGCTTGAACATTACATGTATCTACCATTATTTGATGTTTAAGGGACAGTGAGACCAAACTTACTGCAATCTTGCAATCCTTACTGCAAACTGTATTTGTTACCCAAATTCAAAACCAAAAAATCAACAATGCTGGAAGAAAATTTTCTGTGTAGTGGCACATAAACAAAAGGTATTGGGAGTAAGTGCTTATAAATGCAGTCTTTGAATCTCAGGAGATGTAAGGAATGAGTGAACACTGCAAGAGCTAATTACTAAATGAGAGCCATGGAGTGCCCTGCTGCCTCACCTGGGTGAGATCGTTGAGAGTGTCCTCCAGCACCTTCACTGTGAGCACAAAGGCTTGCTGGGCCAGCACCTGGCGATCGGCATCACGCAGGTACTTCCTGTCCCCAGCAAGAGAGAGAAATGAAGTTAGCTGCCAAAAGCTCCCAGCCCTCCAAAGCAAGGACAGGAATGGCTCAGGTTGAAAGGTGTAGCTGGGCTGGGTGTTCTGTCCCCATGTGTCAGAGCTGGGGCAGTTCTCTGCTGTCCATGGGGCAGTTTTTCCTTTATCTCTCCCCCAGCCAATCCTCCCTGCAGGAGATCTCTGCTGTCCATGGCCACTGAGTGTCCCTGCAGGGCTGATCCAATTCCATCATCCCATGGGGAGATGCTGCGCCCAGGGCAGGAGCCAAGCATTCCTACCTGGATCCAATGTGAGCCTGGCACAGCACAGCAGCCTTTGCCCAGTGCATTCCCAGAGGAGCAGCTTCTGCTGCCCTGCATGGCCAGAGGGAGCCAGGCCCATCTCCAGCAGCCCTGGAGCTGCAGAGGAAAACTCCCCCCTTGTGCAGGATCCCTGCTCCAGCAGCAGCACAGCTGGCACTGCAGGAGGGCTGAGCCCCCATGGGATGGGGCTGTGCCACCCCCCTGACACACAGCGGGACAGGGCCTGGTCTGACTCTGGCAGTGGTTTGTTTTCCTTTTTTTTGTACTACTGCATTTGTATTTTTAATCTTCCTAGTAAAGAACTGTCATTCCTGCTCCCATATCTTTTCCTGAGAGCCCCTTGATTTACAAATTATAATAATTTGGAGGGAGGGGGTTTGCATTTTCCATTTCAGGGGAGGCTCCTGCCTTCCTTAACAGACATCTCTCTTTTCAAACCAAGACACAGGACATTGAAAGAAAAACAAGAACAAGCCCATACAACAACTTTAAAACATAAGAAACAAACAAAAATCCACAGGTGCATTCTGAAATATAACAATATTGGGATTTAACACTTTAGCTTTGTTTCCCTCCACTTCTACCCTCCCCACAAGATCAGAGATGACAGCTCTGCCTACAACCAGAGGGAAGGGGAGAAATGGGAAAACACCAAGCAACCAAACCCAGAGCAAACCACACAATCAGATTTACAGTTCTCTTGTATCAAGACTTCTGTGCCCCTCAAATACCAGCTTTTTATTCAATCCTTTTTTTGAAAAAGAATCTTATAGTTACACAAAGCTATGTTGAACTCTCAGGTGATTTTCATGTTCTGGATAAAGCGTGCATGTGAGATTAAGGACATCAGCAAATCCTCTCTCTTTGATCATATCAGTTGCCTTTGAACCCAGGATTTTTAGTTCTAAAAATCCTGGGTTCATGGGTGTGCAACTACCCTTTTTTCCCTAGTAAGTATTACAAAAAAAATAATATTTTATGTGTAAAACATTCACTCTACAGCTTCATTTAATTTACTAGAGCACTGTAATTTCAGTGTATTTGGACACAATGTTTTAGTCTGCTTTCAAGCAAAACACTTCCAGCTGTCATTCCCACCTAATCACATTTAATGGAAAACTTAATTTCTATTTCAGAATTAGCTGGTTTGAATAAGAGGCCTAGAAATCAAGTAAATAACTCTGAAGGGTACTATTTCAGTCAAAAGGCCAAATTTTAAATACACATATTTCCTCTCTATGATTTTAGGTTAAATTGGTAATTTTGCTCTCTTTTCTCTGAAAAGCAAACCATAAACATCTGACTCCTCATTAGTTCAGTAATAACTAAAACAACCATGTTTTTAAAAATAGGGTTGTTCCAGGCATATACCAGACACACCCAGAATTATCTGTATTTCTAATTTCCTCTAACAACTGCACCTCACCATGGCTGGCACTGGCTGATCTAACATGTCAAATTATTTGTTTTTTGAATTCAGTCTAGACTTACAAATAACATAATATTTTTAGTACAGCTATGGGTTTGCTTAGGACAGAAATTGAAACCTTCTATGGTTCAGTCCTTCTGACATGTTAAAAGTCAAAGCATTTTTGGCTTCAAGTTTGCTGAACAAGGGGTGACATATTCCCAGACACACTACAATCCATGCAAATTCACATGCACTCACACTCAAAAACACATGAAGAAACCTTCAATGCCTCCAACTTCTTGCCATCAATCATTCATGTTCCATTTCTTAAACATTTGCCAGAGACCAATTTCAACATTTCCCACAGGACAACCTACTAGAATTTTACCTCAGTGTTTTCCTTGGATGTTTATTTTGGTCTTCCCATTGATACGAGTCCATATATAGCTCACACTAATAGCTTCTTTTTTCTTAAATAAGGTTAATGCAATTAAAATTAGATCACCCCTGCACAGGATAAGCTTTTTAAATAGCATCAGCTGCCAAGAGGCACACAGGCATTGTTCAGGACATCAAGGATTACAGGAAGGCAGGATGCTGGGCCCTGACCTCCCGCGCCGCGCGCGGCTCTTACGCAAGGGCCAGCACAGGGTGCCCCAGCCACACTCTGCTCCTGCAGAGAATCCCTCCACGTGACACACCACACCTCTGTAAGCCTGCTAGGCACCCCCATGGCTGCTCTGAGTCTCAGCAGAAAGGCAGAGAAACTCCAGGCTACTTCATAGAATCGTAATCTTGAGAAAAATTAACCATCGTTGCCTGTGGGAAATGGATTTGTTGATAGAAAGCTCACACAGTCTTACACATCTGTATGTAAACACTGAGATAAAGTGTGTTGACTTATTATGGAATAGACATGACGTTGTTAAGAGAGAGAGATTGAACTAAAAGCAAGTTTTAATAAGTTTTAAAATAGGGTTTTGTAAAAGGACTAGATATTTTAGAGAATTAGAATTGTGAAAGATCCACTGTAGTAGAACTACGTAGGGAAAAATATAGGTAATTAGAAATAATAATAGTATTAGAAGTAATAACAGTATTGTGTAGTAAAAATCAATAAGCTGAAAAACATTTATAAGGTATTGTAATTAAGAAGTTAGTTTTTGATAAAATAGAGTTGAGTTTTATATCTTTTTTGTCTCACTTTCATTGAGACAGATAATAGAATAAAATCTCTTAAAACTCCTCCCAGTTACCCCATCTCTGTAAAAGCCAAGAAAACCAACAATTCCACTCTATTCCCAAGGGAATCCGTCTCAAGACTTTTTTCCCTAAACAAAGACCAGCTTTAAATAAAACAGTCATACAGCGACTAAAACCCACTGAAAAGCTTTACAACAAACGGCTTCAACTGAAATAAATCTCTCGTACTTTCCCTGATCGGGGGTCCTCTGCAGCATGGAGGAGACCTTGAGCAGGGTGCTGTAATCCCTCAGCTGGGAGAGCACGTTGAGCAGCAGCACGATGGAGCGGTTCATATGAGAGGCGAAACTGCCCGGCCGGTCGATCTCATCCACGGGGATGCGCCAGATGCCCTGCGGGGGAAAGAGACGCTGCAAATGGGGATCACACTGAAAAAACACTGCCTGAGGGGAAAGGGACACTGCAAATGGGGATCACACTGAAAAAATACAGCCTGAGGGGGAAAGGGAACCTTCAAATGGGGATCACACTGAAAAAATACAGCCTGAGGGGGAAAGGGAACCTTCAAATGGGGATCCAGAAGGGAAAAATACAGCCTGAGGGGCAAAGGGAACTTCAAATGGGGATCCAGCAGGAAAAAAACACTGCCTGAGGGGAAAGGAAACCTTCACAAACAGGGATCCTACTGAAAAGGACACAACAGGAAACCTTCACACAGGGATCCAACTGAAAAAAACACAACCAGATTCCCTGCAGAGGGGAAAGGAACCTTCAAATGGGGATCCAGCTGGAAAAAATACAGCCTGAGGGGGAAAGGGAACCTTCAAATGGGGGTCACACTGAAAAAACACAGCCTGAGGGGGAAAGGGAACCATCAAATGGGGATCCCACTGAAAAAACACAGCCTGAGGGGGAAAGGGAACCTTCAAATGGGGATCACACTGAAAAAACATAGCTAGAGGGGAAAGGGAACCTTCAAATGGGGATCACACTGAAAAAACACTGCCTGAGGGGAAAGGGACACTGCAAATGGGGATCCAGCAGGAAAAAACACAGCCTGAGGGGGAAAGAGACACTGCAAATGGGGATCACACTGAAAAAATACAGCCTGAGGGGGAAAGAGACACTGCAAATGGGGATCACACTGAAAAAATACAGCCTGAGGGGAAAGGGACACTGCAAATGGGGATCCCACTGAAAAAATACAGCCTGAGGGGAAAGGGACACTGCAAATGGGGATCCAGCTGGAAAAAATACAGCCTGAGGGGAAAGGGACACTGCAAATGGGGATCACACTGAAAAAACACAGCCTGAGGGGGAAAGGGAACCTTCAAATGGGGATCTAGCAGGAAAAAACACAGCCTGAGGGGGAAAGGGAACCTTCAAATGGGGATCTAGCAGGAAAAAACACAGCCTGAGGGGGAAGGGAACCTTCAAATGGGGATCCCACTGAAAAAACATAGCTAGAGGGGAAAGGGAACCTTCAAATGGGGATCCCACTGAAAAAACACTGCCTGAGGGGGAAAGAGACACTGCAAATGGGGATCACACTGAAAAAACATAGCTAGAGGGGGAAAGGGAACCTTCCAATGGGGATCCAGCAGGAAAAACACAGCCTGAGGGGAAAGGGAACCTTCAAATGGGGATCACACTGAAAAAACATAGCTAGAGGGGGAAAGGGAACCTTCAAATGGGGATCCCACTGAAAAAATACAGCCTGAGGGGAAAGGGAACCTTCAAATGGGGATCCCACTGAAAAAACACAGCCTGAGGGGGAAAGAGACACTGCAAATGGGGATCCAGCTGGAAAAAACACAGCCTGAGGGGGAAAGGGAACCTTCAAATGGGGATCTAGCAGGAAAAAACATAGCTAGAGGGGGAAAGGGAACCTTCAAATGGGGATCCCACTGAAAAAACACAGCCTGAGGGGAAAGGGAACCTTCAAATGGGGATCCAGAAGGGAAAAATACAGCCTGAGGGGCAAAGGGAATTCAAATGGGGATCCAGCAGGAAAAAAACACTGCCTGAGGGGAAAGGAAACCTTCACAAACAGGGATCCTACTGAAAAAAACACAACCAGATTCCCTGCAGAGGGGAAAGGAACCTTCAAATGGGGATCCAGCTGGAAAAAATACAGCCTGAGGGCAAAGGGAACCTTCAAATGGGGGTCACACTGAAAAAACACAGCCTGAGGGGAAAGGGACACTGCAAATGGGGGTCACACTGAAAAAACACAGCCACAGGGGGAAAGGGAACCTTCAAAAGGGGGTCACACTGAAAAAACACAGCCTGAGGGGGAAAGGGAACCATCAAATGGGGATCACACTGAAAAAACACAGCCTGAGGGGAAAGGAACCTTCAAATGGGGATCCAGCTGGAAAAAACAAAGCCGGAGGGGGAAAGAGACACTGCAAATGGGGATCCAGCTGGAAAAAACAAAGCCGGAGGGGAAAGGGAATCAATCCCTTCAAATGGGGATCACACTGAAAAAACACAGCCTGAGGGGGAAATGAAACCTTCAAACGGGGATCCAGAAGGGAAAAATACAGCCTGAGGGGGAAAGGGAACTTCAAATGGGGATCCAGCTGGAAAAAACACAGCCTGAGGGCAAAGGGAACCTTCAAATGGGGATCCAGCAGGGAAAAACACAGCCTGAGGGGGAAAGGGAACCTTCAAATGGGGATCCCACTGAAAAACCACAGCCTGAGGGGAAAGGGAACTTCAAATGGGGATCCCACTGAAAAAACATAGCCTGAGGGGAAAGGGAACCGTCACACACAGGGATCCTACTAAAAAGGACACAACAGGAAACCTTCACACAGGGATCCAACTGAAAAAAACACAACCAGATTCCCTGCAGAGGGGGAAAGGGAACCTTCAAATGGGGATCCAGCTGGAAAAAATACAGCCTGAGGGGGAAAGGGAACCTTCAAATGGGGATCTAGCAGGAAAAAACACAACCAAACCTTCACAAACAGAGATCCTACTGAAAAGGACATAATATGTGCACAGGAACCTTCAAACAGGGATCCAACTGAAAAAACCCAACCAGATTCACTGCAGAGGGGGAAAAGGGAAACCTTCACACAGGGATCCAACTGAAAAAAACACAACTGGGAAAATAAGGGGCAGATTCTGCAGCCTCTGGAATTTCACAGAGGGACAGGGGAATAAGGGACAGATAAAAGCTGAGCTCCTCCAGACAGTGAGATATGGATTAGAAGTCAATTGATTCCTGCCAGCAGCAAGGCTCACAGAAGCCACAGCACACCTTCTAAATATGCTTCTGAACTGTTCCAAGAAACAGCAAGCAAAGCCCAAATTATACTGTGCATTTTTCTTCAGTGTCAATGAACACACCTTACTAAGTCAAAGCTCAACTAACCATAAAATATAAGGAGTAACCTGAAGTAAGTTTTCCTGGCCTGAAAGCTGTTAATATGCAGTCACAGCAAGTTTCTATCTTCAAATAATCTGTTATTAAATGTTTTAGGAACTTGGTTAGAGCCTTGATGTCATCAGTGTTCACTGTGAACTAACCAGTCCAAAAGGAAGAATTAGATTCCTCAGCAGAATCCATTTTCTAGTGGCAGATTCAAATACTTGGCCACACATCCTGAACCTTCTAATTAAATTTCTGGGACAAGGGAATCTTTGGGGAGCAAAGCTGGAGGCTGATAGCAAATATAATTGAATTAGGGTTAGTTAGCTCAGATTTTGCCATGTCTAATACATCTACTGAGATTGTTTTCAGGTGTTTATTGTGGATGCTGTCAGCACCCTAGTCAACCACACCTAAAAAATGAACTGCACATGATACCATGTTTGCATGTTAGGATGGGACTTATGTTATGATCATTCACAAAAACTGCTGCTGCATCACTGCAAACCCTTCCCTTGTGGTTTATTTGGTTCTGAAGCTTTTCCTGTAGCAGCTTTCTAAGATGAAAATCCTCTGATCATGTAAACAATTTTGTGACAAGGCAGGAAAGAACAGTCTCATTGATAGGAGTACCTGACTGGAAAAGAGTTTGGCTTTCCAAACCTGTTCAGAGAGCAGGATATACAAATATTTACTCCTTTATCTTTGTTTAAAGGTCTTGCTTTGATTTGTTTAGCTTTACTTTCAGTGTGATCAAAACTCTTCAGAACTTAATACAAAGTGGAAGAAAAGAAAATGATTACTGCAGTCATACATGACATTTGACCAGAAAAGCAGATCCATAACCCCCTGTGTAAAATGGACCTTTCCCTTGCATGCCTGCAGAAAATCTCTAGTTCCACTCCATAAGATGTATAGGAACTTAGGAAAAAACAACACAGAAATATCAGAGTTTTAATATCAGTGTTCTTACATGGAAAACAGTGACTTCAACTGTTTATAATGCACAGACTAATCTGCCAAATTTTCTTGCTCTTGCTTTTCCTCGTGCTCTCTACTCTTACTGCCTAGTGATCACAATAAAGCTGTTCTTCCTCTTTGCTCCCTGAAGCTTTCCTTCAAGCTCTTTTTTGTAGCTTCCCTTTTCCAGACTGTACCTAAAACAGCACCATGCCCAAGCCCCAGGCACAGGCACTGCCTCCTCCCCTTCCCAGCAGTGTCCACAAACACCTCCCATGGCCTGGTGGCCAAGAGCTCCCACAGATCCTGCAGGGCACAGCTCTGTAAACCAGCACATGCTTCTATTTCAACAGAGATGCTTTTTCTTCCTCCAAACCATACAATGGCTCTCCTTTCAGCCCACAGATGAAACACACATTCTGGAGCTGCTATTTTTTGCTTCTCTGCACGTATGTAAACTGGGTTCCTGCCAAATCCCAAAACTAGTGAATGCCTCATAATGGCACCACATTGCAACAACCTACTTAGCCAATTTAACTACACAAAACAATTTATGGTCAACTCCAGCACACTGTAGGAGTGGAACTCTGCCAATGTGTAGGTAGGTTCCTGGTCTTTTTCAGCATTATCTCATCCTTCATTTGAATCAGGAGGATCACTTGGATCAGATATTGTATCTGGAATTAGCTGGAAATAATTTTGCAGCTCCTTCTCATATATCCCATGTATCCATTTTAATGCTAGCCTGGAAATTACAACAATTTAGTATTAGAGCCATTTTTAATGACAGAATATACAAACTGCATCCAGAAACCCAGGAAAAAGCCCCTCAGATAGAAACAAAGTTGTATCTTTTGGAGAATGCTGCTGTCTTCCACAACAGGGCACATTAGAAGAGGTTAAATTAAAACTCACATTAGGGCTGTCAGGTTTCTCACTGCAATTACAAAAGTAGGACTGATTTTAAAAGGAAAGTCACTAACTTTTCATGTGTTGACTTGCAGCTTCATAAATGCAAAACATCAATAGATAGGGGTCCAATGTTCCACAGGCAGCCTGGAGGCAAAAGCAGAAAGAAACCTGCCACCAGAGCAATCTTCATTCCATCACTGAGATTGTGTTAAGCAATATGCAAAACACTGAGGGGAAAGTGAGTTTATCAGAGCTCGTTTCGTGAGTCATATGGAACTTTTAAGACTGTGATTTTAGTCAGAAACTACACAATGTCTTGTTTAAATCTCTTTCAAAGAGAAAGCCCATCAGGTATAAATTTTTCCTTCCTAAATATCAATAAACTTCAAGAAGAATACTTCCAAATTCAGATCACACACACTGCAACTTTTTTTAAGAAGCTCAGTGTTAGGCTTTTATTACTTTTAACAAAGCTTAAGAGATGTACAAATGTAAAGTCTGTAAAGATACAAGCAAGGAGAAGACCAGGAACTATTATTCACTTCAAATGAAGTTTTTGTATCATCACTTGAAAATTGAGATTCGTTGGCAAAGTCCACTCACAGAAGAGTGCAGATCCTTGTGCCAACAATTCCCAGTTCTTTGAAAGGTTTTGTAGCTGGTTCTGGCCACTCAGGGTACCTGACAAAATGTCTCCAGCTCTGGGCACAGGAAGGATTTTACATCCAAGGCCCGCTCGTGTTTGCTGGCCACCATTGCCACTGCTGAAAGGTTCTCCTCCCTGCAGCCACAGCCAGCAGAGCTGTTTACACCAAACCAGAGGAAGGAGTGAGCCACTTCCAACAAGTCCAAAATGCCTCTCAGGATCCAAAACATCAGGCTGCTCTCCATGCCTTCCTGGCAAAACAAACCCGCTGCAAGAGTGGGGGCGGGGGAAGCCTGACACACACTGCTAGGAAAAAATAAATCTGGGAGTAGTGAAAACCCTGCAGAGAACTTAATACTGAACATGACATTGAATAGAAAGCTGAATAATGGAGCCAGGCTGCCATAGTCCTGGTGACACTTGTACAATTGTTTTTCAGCTGGGATTGGGGCTGTGCCTCCCCCTGCAGAGCTGCAGGCTCGGGAGGAGGGGAGCAAAGAGGAGCTGGGAGCAGAGCTGCAGAACTCTGGGACTTTCTAGTTCAGGCACTGAAAATAGCAAGGAAGGAAGTGCTTATTATTCCTCCATGCTGCTTACTCCAGAACTTTAGGGGAGGGGATTCCCTGGGGTTTAGGAATGCCTCTCTGAGGAGGAGAGGCTGACGGATCCCAGCAAAGCCCAAAGCTCCCTGGGGATGGCTGCTGCTGCCAGGCACAGCTCCAGGCTGAGCCATTTTCTAAGCACTGATCAAACTTTACTCTCTCCCTGCTCCATGGAAATGGAGAAATGCAAGTCATGCTTCACATGATCCAATTCACATATAACAAGCAAACACAGAAACCCCACACTAATACAAATAAAGACTTCCCATTACTTAATTCCCTATTTTTCATCCCCCTTTTTTTTTTTCCCAAGGGGTCCTGGAAGTTCAAGTTGCACTACATGCACAAACTGGATTGCAAGTGCCCAAGCCAAAACCAAACATTTCCTCATTTGTCAGTCTCAGTAATGTCCTGCTAAGAGCCTTTAGTAAAACCACTTTAAATATTATTTTAAGATTGCTAAAAAGTATGTCAAAACTAGCAAAATAACTAATTAAGTGGTGCAGGGAAGGCAACAATTAATAATGTAACTATCTACATGGTATTTCAAAATCATGAAGTTGAAGTAAGCACAGCTGTATAATCCCTGGAAAGCTCCCATTTTCATAAGTCCCTGCTTTTATATAGGGTTAAGCACAACATACTGAAATACCACCAGTTTTACTCATGTCCTGTCTTCTTAGTTACTTATTTAATTTCATTGTCTTGCTCTGGATGCCTGCAGAGGAAAGGAATATGCTTCAAGCTGAACAGATTCAGCACACAGGGTTTGAGAGCTCTCTCTTTGAGGTCAGGAAGGTCCAGCACAGACCAGTGAATGTCCCCACCCTCCTCTGCCAGCATGGCTTTATTTAGTGCTCCACTCACAACTTCCTGCCACCTCTGAGCACAACCATTAAAACCACTGCCCCCTCCCCCATGTAGCACATTTCCAAACCACTTTTTCTCAACCAACCTTAACATGCTCCCATATCTCTTATTATTTTCCTCTGTCACCTGATTTTTTCTTCTTTTCTACAGATAATTCTATTATTTTTCTTCCTCAATTCCTCACTTCATCCCCACTGCTATTCAGCCTGTAATGGAACAATTCTGCCTCTGTGAACAGGAATGCAAGTGGGCACAGAAGTATTGAGAAAGGCAAGCAGAGTATTAAGAGTATTAGAACTGTTATCTGCAGGGCCTGTGTCATCGAGCAACCCTGGCTTACTGTAACTGAGCTGATTTCAGGAAAATCCTACCAACTCTTCCAGACTGTAGTTATTATGTAGAACAGTAACAGAATGTATTTAAAAATATGAGAATACATAAATTACAGTTTATCAGCCTGGCAAAGGAAACAGAAATAAAGGCAAAACTGCAGCAACCTCCTTTCAGTAAGTCAAGAACAAGCAGGATTACAATTCCTAGTCTATAAGGCAAATATTGTCATTTTCTTATCTTTTAAATACACACACACTTGGAAATGAATAAACAGCATGTATGCATTTTGGAAGAACTGTGGAATTCTATAACTTTATTTTAGCAAGACAGCAGCATGAAAAAATATTGAGAAATGGAAGTGCTCCACATGTTCCAGTCATCATATGCTGATAAAGAAACATAATGGACAATTTTCACCTCTTATTTCTCTCTTCGATTTACAAAGTATTTGCAAGGTCTTAAATTTCAGACTTCTCAATTTCCAGAACAATCATTTTACAGTTGATTTGACTTTAAATTGGTTTTAACCCTATGAAAAGAACACCCAAGCCACAGCCACTTTGGGAGACTGAGCATGAATCAGGGACATCCACACGGGAGGCAGGGAAAGGGAATGATTTCCTTGCTGCATAAGGATTAAATAAAAGCAGAAATGCCTTGTTAAGATGAGTTACAAGTTCAGGTGGAATTAATGAAACAGAAACTGAGGCCCAGAGATGGCCTTTGCAGAGCTCTGGGTTTGGCCACTTGCCAGGCAGAATCTGGAGGTTTATGTTCACCCAGTCAGGAGGCTTGAGGAGTTTTTACTCTGATGGTTCCCATGTACCATGTGATTTCACAACCATGTCAACAGAAAGTCACGTCACTTTTTTTTTTAAAGGGAAACAGCTAACTAGATTGTAAGAAAAGAGAATAAAGAAACTATTCTACTGCATGGCTATGACAGAAAGAAAGACAAAGAAAGAAAGGAAAAGCAACACACCAGTCTCTTGAAACTTGGTTTGAAGGTGCAATTGTGCTCAAACATTACCACAGCTGCACTCCCTCTGGAGCTCTGCAGCAGGCAGCACCCACAGGAAAATGCAGCAAACACAGGAGTGTGAGCACAATGCCCCATGCTCTGGGTGAAGGGGGCTGCTCCCTCACTGCTTCTCCAGGTTAACACCAACAGGGTGCTAGACCTTTCAGTGCCTTTCTCCAGGGCACTCCAAGAATTCCCTCTTGTTCAGTCCCTTTTCCTCTAACCTGCAGATCTAAAGCAAAAGTGGATTTGAAGATAAAGCTGTAGAACACTGACTTTTTTTTCCCCCCTCTTTTCTGTTGCCAGCATTAACAAAGGTTCCCTTCTGGACAGCTGGACAACTTCTCAAGCTGGAAGGTCAGTTACTGATAAAAAGACTTTGGAACAAATTACTTAAGTACATTTATCATCTTTCCTCTATAAGTTGCTCCCTTTTACCAAATGTATTTTAGGGGAGAGAAAAAAAGGGATTGGTCAGGAATTAAATTACCAAGAGTTAAGTTTCATTCACTGTGTCCTGCAGACAATTCAAGGTTACCAAAGGGATGCAGAAGAGCAGAAGTCATCCAGAGACTTAGTCAGACTCAACAGAAAACACTGAGGAGTTTCTCCTCACCCATGCTGGAATTTCAGATTCTGTCTTTGTTACTTCAGTTCCCTTTTTTGAGGCACATTTTGGTTTCATGTCATGTCCCTGTATGAAAGAGTTTGGATTTTTTTTCTTTGGAGGATATAAAGCACAGAAATCCAGAGAACACAGACTGCTTCTGAACCTTCTAACACACAAATAACTTGATGCAGAAATCTAATGAAAGAATATGAAAAATTTGATGGGAAAAAATCCTTTACCAGAATTTTGAATTTCTTTAGTCAATTTTTGGGGCCAGATACAGGAAGACTTCTATACCACCAAAATAAATGGAGAGCAGGGCACATCTAGACAGTGTCAGGGGTTCTGGTTTCACCTAATAGACAGCCTTTCCTTGAATGAAGAGGATTTTCATGCTAAGAACTTGGCTGTGTATCTGCTACAAGCAGACTGCCTGGCATGAGATGCAAATGGCACTAAAAGGCCATGAAAGAAGCTTGGTACATCCATGGGCAGGCTTCTGCACCAGCCCCCTGAGGACATTAGCAAAGTTCAACTTTTTTGACAACACATGGCATGAATTGAATCTGATTCCACACATCTCTAATACAGACACACACATTTAATGGTAGCACCCAGAAACATTTTACAGAGGGGAAAAGGCATTTAGGGGATGGGGCTCACCTGAGCTATTACAGGCTCCACGTCAGGATGAGATGCATTACAAACTAGAAACTACTATTGCCTTTCAACACAAAGGATGATGGCTAAGTCATAAAAGATGGCAAACGTTAGGGGACATAAATGACAACCAGAAACTTTGTCAGTGGCAAACCAAGGCTGAGCCCCAGCACTCAGTTTGACCCCTAAAGGAGGTGCTGCAGAACCCCAGAATTTGGGTTAACACAGAGCTGGAGCAGCTGTTGGCTCCCAGAGAAGGGCAAGTTTAAGGATTATGAGATATTTTTTGCTTTCACCCATACCCCAACACTTCTGCCTGCACAGTGAGTGTCCCAGGATCCCCAGGGGATACAGAGCAGGCAGCCAGCAGTGTCCAGACACTGTAACTGGCATTATTTGGGGGAAGCAAGGGTACCTGGGGATCCCAGCTGCAATAATGTGTCCAGCCCCAAGGCCCTCACCTCAGCAAAGACCTGGACCCACTGCAGGGGTGCAGAGGAGGCCACAGAGGGGATCAGAGGGCTGGAGCAGCTCTGCTGGGAGCCAAGGCTGAGAGGGCTGGGACTGCTCAGACTCTGGGAAAGCCTCAAAGGGGGCCTAAGAAAAATGGGGACACACATTTTAGCAGGGCCTGTCACAACAGGACAAGGAGCAATAGTTTTAAATTTAAAAAGGGTTGATCTAGACAGGATATAATGAAAAACTTATTACATAATGAGGGTGGCAAAACACTGGCACAGAGTGCCCAGAGCAGTGGTGGATGCCCCATTTCTGGAAACATTCATGGTCAGAGTGTGCAGGGCTTGGAACATCCTCATCTGGTTGAAGACGTCCCTGTTCTTTGCAGGAGATTTGGACTGGGTGACCTTTAAAAGTCTCTTACAACCCAAACTGTTCTGTGATTCTACAATTTTGTGATTGTACCTCAGCCTAATTTGAAGAAACTTGAAAATTGCTTCAGAATTATCAGCTATCATTTCTGAGTACCATTTGTAGCACCCAAAAATAGTGAGCATGGCACAGAGCATTGCTGAGGTTATTCTGACAACACTCCTGCCTTAAAAGCCTGCTTTGGCACTACAGCATAACACAGCCTCCATCATCCAGTGCAGTATATAGAGTTCCACAAGGGAAAGGAGGACAAGAACTTGGTAACTTGAAGTGCTGTGCTAATTGTTGAGATTCAGCACACTGGTAATGTAGAATTAACATTCTGAATTAACATGAAGAGCTGTTCAGAGATTCCTCGTGCTGGAACACTGCAGTAAGGGTCTCCTGCTTTTACAGAATGTCACTTTTCAGCCTGAAACTCTTCAGGCTTGAAGGATTTGAAGGAATGCATTTTCACCCACTTAAATACCAAGTTTTAGATGTAAATTACTGATTATCCAATACATAAAGACTCGTTGGTTTTGAGTATTTTAAACTAGGCTGTCAGAGTGCTAAAAAGTTATTTTACCAAAATACTCCAGTTTTTATGCCAACACAAACTGGTCTTCCATCCTACATCCCTTGCTTTTCAACAAACAAAATGCTTAACTGCCCACTCCCACCCAACAGCTGACATGCAGCATCCCTGCACTGACAGCCCAGACTTTCAGCTTTTACTCTCCTCTACATAATGAAACACTGAGTAAAATATCAAGATGAGAGTCCATAAAATCCCAGTGTTTGCAAAATATTTCAGCATGTTCATAAAATGCTTAGGAAAAGTGACACATGCACCTTTACATTTTACATCTATATCACTGTGAAACTCCAAGTTTCAGAAAATATCCAAAGCTGCAGGGTTGGATCAGCAGCACAGAGGAAAATGCTATCATTTCAGAGAACAATACTGATAAAGCAGTCAGTGTTCTTTCTTGTCAGTACCAAATCACTAGAATCCATGGCATTAGGAGATCCTGCTGAGATCTTTGAGCCTGAAGAAATATAAATCAAAAGGTCCAGAAAATGCTTGCTACTAATTTCCATCACCATTTTTGAAAACAGAAAATCCTCTATAGCAGCATCAGATGGCAGCTCATAAAATACAATCAAGTGATGATCCTGGTAGAGAAAAGACTTCACTTTAATTTGATCTTGATAAAAAAATTACATCTTCATAAAAATTACCCAGAAACATCCTCCTTAAAATGCCTGCTTGCTAAGATGCATTTTTCAGACATCACTTTCACCTCAGAGTTCTGGGAGTGACCACACAGCCACATCACCTGACTTTGGGGGTCACTCAGGGACTTTTCAAAAGAGGACATTTTTCCTCAGTGACCTGTTGGGTAGCTTTTTCTCAACTGACCCTGGTAAGTAGGAAAAAGTAAAGTAAGTTCAAGGTGACACCAGAGAAAATCAGGTTTGTGGAGAGCACATACTGAAACTTGGTCAGGAAAGGGCCACGTCATTGCTCAGAAGTGACAAATCCATATGTGACAACTGCTCTGCCTGGCTACTGGCAATTTTCTTTAAAGCTGCTATGACCTTACATTCATAGTTTTTAAGTCTAATTTTTAGTTTATAAGCCACAGATTTCAAAACACACATAGGTAGGGGCTTTTGCAGCTTATTTAACAACAAATCAAGATTATGAAAGAAGCCAGTAAACCTCACTGAATAGATTGTGAAGTTATTTATAAAAATTAGGAGAGCTGCATATTGGAACTTAAAGGAAGAACTGTCAGTACTTTTAAAAGCAGTAATAAAAACAAACATTACCAACCAAGGTGAAATATAAAAATGCAATACATACCAGGAATAGTACTTAAAAAATATCCTCAACTGTTCACTATTGGAAAACACTTTTGCAAAGTGACAAGAATGGCATGTTCCATGACAGGCTGGTATTTTGGTATGTGCACGCAATCTGGAAGCACGCAGAAATACTCGAATCTTTTGTCAATGTTGAGAAGAAAAATAGCAATGGAAAGCAGAAGGAACAAACATTTCAATTCCTCTAGTGTTCTGACAGAGGTAAAGTGACAGCAGGAGCTAGCAGAAAAACCTTTCAAACCAGAATTCTCTAAGATCTGACTAGGGTTCCCTGCTCCTTCTTCTAAGGGCAGTTCTAGAAAGACTTGTGTTTGTAAACACATGACTTAATTCGTATTTGAAGGTCCCAGCTCTGCCTGAGGTTTCCTACTGGCTTAGGAATGACAGAAATACACATCCTGGAGTTCAAACAGTTTGTCAGCTGAAGTTCAGGGCAGGAAGCAGATTATTTGAAATAGGTAGTAAGAAACAAATGTTCCATAATAGAGGTTATGAACCAGAAAAAGCCACATGCAGTGGGTAAAGCCTTGGGGAAGACATACTCCTCTCCAAAAACTACAGCTCTACATGAGTTTGCACATTTCATCCTCAACAATTAAGAGCCTCCAATTAAGCCATTAGGAGCTGACAAGTAATTAATTTCATTATCTCATTTCCCCCACTACAGCAGCATCCACAGAGCACTTCCCTTCTCTGTCCAGCAAGTGGAGGCCCTGAAGGAATCCTGACGGCTATAAAAGGTAAAAAAATCTCTTTCTGTTATGCACCCCACAGCTAATCTCAAATTATCTTTTCTCCTCTGATACAGGAATTCATGCAACAAAAAAGAATTTCAGTAACTGTTTCTCTGTATTTTATATTTTTTTTTTGCGGGGGAGGACACATATGTGTGCTAACACCTTATGCTGTCTTGCTTTCAGACACTGCCAGGACTTCCTCAGAAAAACAAAAGCAGCTCTTAATCCAGTTGTAAGAGTTAGTGGAAATGCCTAATTCAAGTAAACAGCAGCCTGCCTAGCACCCCAACTAAAGTTAACTGATCTTTGGTAACACCAGAGGAGCAAGCCATTGCAGGGAAGCAATAATTTAATTACCCTATTTACAGTAACATAAATCACAGTATACACAGGGGAGCTTCAATGCTCGACCAGCAGCAATACCACAAGAGCTCAGTCTGACACAAGGCATGGCAGTATCAGCTCAGAAGACAGGGCACAGTGTTTGATTTCAGTGATACTGTGAGACAGAAATTATTTGAGAACAACCAGAGTAATTATTGAGGGGGAGGAGGAGTTAGGAAGGCCTCAACATTTAGAGTGTTTCAGACTCCAATAAAGATGCTAAAAACACACAACAGTGCTATTACTGAAAACAGTATCTGGGTATTCAAGATGTCAACCTGAATATGCTCCAATAGAAGGGACACAACTTGCAGCTCCCTGGGTAATGAAAACCTCTACAGCATATGCTTTAATTCTTAGATCTGCTTCATGCAAAATGCCCCCTGCACACTCAAAAATCTGCCATTGCTCAAACAAACAGAGGCTGCAGTAAATTAAAAAAACAGAATCGTGGAGCTGCCACAGCCAATGCCGCAAACAGCATGTGGCACTTGCTTTATGCACAACACCAGAATTTACTGCAATTAAGACATACGTTCTAAAATTATAAACATGTGACCAGACAAAGCTGACTGGTTTTAACAAACTGCTAATTAAATTGGAATCCTCTTATCCTCTCTCTCTTTAGCTGAATGAAGCAGCAACTGTTACAGCATCGTGGCTCATGCAAAGCAGACACTGAACAACAAACAGGCTTTGCTGTTAGGTCACCGCTGAGCAGGGGAATCTCCCGTGTGCGCCCGGCTCTGGCAGCAGCGCAGGGAGCGCACACAGAGAGCACAGCTGGGCTGCTCTGTGCTCGGCGCCACCCGACCGAAAAGCCCCTGCAAGCTTTAGGGCTGGATTAGGAATGAGGGTGCTAAGTAATTCATCCCACCCAGAGAGCGGAGGAAGGAGAAATCCCAAACAATACAGACCGAATCAAACAAAAATCCCTCACCCTTTCGTCCCCCCTTCCAAACTTCTCTCGACTCCTCCGTTTCCCATCGCCCTCAGGATTTTCCCGTGCAGCAAAGCAGCTCTGTTCAGCCTCTAACCGCAGGCGAACCGAACTAATGAAATAAGTATTTCCCAACCACGGCGGCAAATGTCATCAGATCTCATCTCCCTCCCTCCAGCTCGGATGAGCCCAGCGGCGCCCGCAGCCCGCCCAGCACCGAGAAGGGATTCCCCGCAGGTCACGGCCAGCCTGAGGGGAGGCTCTGAGAGCCCGCGGGCGAGCGGAACGGGAAAGGGCAAAGGCACGGCACGCCGAGGAACGCCCTCCGGCGCGGGGGAGCCGGCAGCTGTTCGTGCTGCTGCGGGCACAGAGACCGAACTTCCTCCAGCACCGCATCCGTCCCCGCCGGAGCCCCCGGCCTCCCCGCGGGGGAAGTTCCCCGAGCCGCCCCCCGCACTCACCATCACCGAGGCGCGGGCTGGCTCCGCCGGAGTTCCCCGGCGGCCGCGGAGCCGGAGCGCGCCCGCCCCCGCCCGGGCCCCGCGCCGCCCCCGCGCCCCCACCTGACCGCCCCCGCCCGGCTCACACTTCCTCTCGCACCGGAGTTGCCCGAGCCCTGGAAGCCGCATACCTCGGATTTCCTGCCGCCGCGGATAGTTATTTATTTTATTTCTGCCTCTGCCTTCGCCGCCGGGAGGCTGCGGGCCGGGGCCGGCCGTGCCTGACAAGAGGATGTCGGTGCCGGTTACCGCCGAGCCCGGCTCGCAGCCATCCCGCTGAGGGCAAGGGAGCCAACAGCTGCCGCTGTCGGTTCGCGAGCATTAATAAAAACCAGTTATCTGCTCCCACCTGTCCGCCAAACCTTCCCGAAATATTCCCTGACCCAGTTTAACCCCGCGGGTGCCGCTTCACCGCCCTTCACCTCGCCGCCACCGAAGGCCCGTCCGTGACCTATTTTCCCCCGGTTCGCTGCTGCGCCCGCAGCGCCGAGGCGGCGGGGCCCGCCGGGATGCTCGGAGCGGAGCCGAGCCCAGAGCCACCGGCCGCCTCCCCGCCGCAGCTGCCGCCATGGCCGGGCGCGGGGCCGCCCCCGCAGCGGCACAGCCCGCACCGCTGTGCGCTCGCCCCCGCGGGGCCACCCCGCGGCTCCCCCGCACGCCAGCGACACCGGGGCTGCCGCTGTCACATCGTCCCTTCCCCGGCTCCTGCGATACCGGGGTGCTGCTGGCAGCGCTCTCGCTCCAGCCCTTTGTCACTTCTTTCCTTACATCCTTCTGCCTTTCTCCAACTGTTTGAGGGGGAAAACAAAAGATCTCCCCTTGTCGTTTCCCCCGGACTTCTCTCTCCCTGCTTTTGATGATTTTGGTCAATCCCCCAATGAAGAGACCCCAAATGTGTGCCAGCCTCCTGCCAACCTCAGTCCATGTAATCCTGCCTCACAAACTCACTGACACATCTTTCTCAATCTCAGCTCAGCACAGCTAAACTCATCTTCTTTTCCCAGCCACTGATCCAGTCTCTGAGATTACCTTAATCTCAGAAGTTTAAACATTTTATCTTTACTTGCTCCTTTCTCTCACTTCTGCAGGCAGGGCAATTGCTTTGACCTCTTCCTTGCCTTTCCAAGCATTTCAGACTTGGTTTGGTTTGGTTTTTTTCCCTCTTCCACTTACTAGGATTATTCTGATGTACTCAAAATCCACCCTGTTTACTAACACCTCAGGTTTAATACCTTGCTTCTCAACCACGACAGTCCCCACTACAGGTAAAAATCAGGTGCTAACATTATCTTCTTTTCCCATCATTTTAGCCACTTTTTACCCATCTTTTCGTCATGTTCCTATTTTCTTAGCAATTCAAAGCTTCTCACACTGACAGTCCTGTACACCTTGCCACTTCCTACTTATTTGTATAAATCATACACATACTTCTATGCTTAACAGCATCTTGAAAAAATAGCTAAAGAATAATTCAGCTACCCTATTTACCTCCTATAAAAATATTAACCAACAATAGACTGTTTCCACTTAAACTGTAAGAGGGTTTAAGTCTTTTGTTTTAAAGATTTCACTATGGGCATTGCCACTCTCTGAAATAACCCATGTCTTCACTGCCTCTCACATCTTTCTCCAAAGGCAATAACAAATTCTCTATTGATTAACAACACAGTTTTGACACTATCTCTTCAAAAATCCATTAACCTTTACTCTTTTGACTGCATAGCACAGATTTACATTTTAAATACAGAACTGAAATGAATACTTACTTTCTATATATTCATGCAAATAAGCTTCCTTCTGACCTGCCCTTTTTCATCTGCTCCTTTAGTCACAGTAGAGCTCCTATCTCCTCTATTACACTAGGGCTTTTTCCTATGTATTGTCATTTTTTATGCAAATTAAGTAGTTGCTGTACCTGCAATTAAATACACTGTTGGTGTTCACTCATTTGAAATTGTCTCTTTATCTTTCAAGTTTAAAAGGATATGTTTTTCACCATGTATTATCTTTGTTTCTGTCCAATTCCAAAGGTTTCTTATCAACTTTTTGTCTCTCTGACTGGCATTTTCATTAATCACCATGGTATTTCCCATGTTTGCACTGCAGACTCCTACAGCATACATTAGTCAGTTGTCTGAACCCTCACAAGCAGAAGGAATTTTGCAATATTTGCATGTGCAGGTGTACATAACTTACAGTGCTTACTGAGCAGAAGAATTCCAAATTAGTTACCTAAGGTAAAAAACACATCTGCTGGATGAAGGGCAGGTGGCATCCCCTGTACCTGTGGGAACAACCCCACACCACAGGATTATTTGGATATGGGACATGTTACAGAGATGCTCCAAATTCAGGAGGGCTGTGAAGAACAAGTGGATAAAAGCACCTGGTGCTCATAGAAAGGGACTAAAGCTTTGGTGCTCGTGTCAGAAATGTCCCTGATTATTCTCAGGCACCCACCCACACCCCTGTGAGTGCAGCCCTGTGCAGGCAGGGCTGCTCCAGGCTCCTGCAGAGGGTGGCTGGCACCATCCTGCTGCTGCTCTTGGGGCAGACTCAACACCACCTAAAATCGAAGACCTTTTCACTCATCACTTTTGTACAGAGCAGTATTTGGGACATAATATTGAAGTTTTCTGGTTGGTTAAGGGTAAAAGATGATACACTGTTTTTTTGTTTTACTACCTGGAGACACTGTGCAAATGAGGGCTGTAGAAACAGCTAACATCTACTGCTTTAAAGTTAATTTAGGTGATATAGGAACAAAACAATGTGGCTTTATGCATTTTGGCAAGGAAGGATGGATGGGAAAAAGACTGACAGAGCAATTACAGGGAACTTGAAACATGCCCAGAGTCAACAAGATGACCTAACATTTGTCCTTTTAAAAATAAATACTCAGAATGAATAGTTTCAGCTCAGCAAACTATCTCTGAGAAAGGAAAACAATCATCCTAGGTGCAACTGGTAATCCTCAAAGACCATGTCCTGTACTTGTC
Organism: Molothrus ater; assembly: GCF_012460135.2. NCBI lineage: Eukaryota > Metazoa > Chordata > Aves > Passeriformes > Icteridae > Molothrus > Molothrus ater. The sequence goes on from NC_050495.2 coordinate 11,926,037, forward strand.
CTTCAATTATGAGAAAGACCATTAAAACCATTAAAGACCATTAAAAAGTTGGTACTGCACTCTGTGTTTCCTACTTTGAGCCTCTTTTTTTTTTTTTTTTTTTTTTTTTTTTTTTGTTTAAAAATTTTTGGTTCTTCAAATCAGCCCCAATCAGGAACAGTCTGATGAACACCTCAGGCAGAATCACCTGCAGTATGTGAGCTCCAGCATGTGCTCTCCAGTGCCACAATACAAGGAGCCAGATGGAAATGATTTTACACTTCTGCACTCTGGGATTTCTCCATGAAATGTTCCAGGGTGAATAATGAATGTTCACAAAGATTGAGGCCTCTCTGCACTGCTGAGATAAGGGTGCCAGCTTTCCTTGCAAACACAGCACATGAGTTTGTTAAGGTCATTTGAAATTCTGTTCCATTTTCAAATGTTTGGGGGTTTTTTTTTTCAGTTGGAAGGATATGCACTGTAAATCCTAGCATGAACTCTATTTCCACTTAGCAGAGGTAGATTTCACCTCTTGTTTTTAAGGAAGTAGGACACTGTTTTCACTTATAGATGACTTCATTTTCCTTGTAGAGATAAGAGTAATCTGAAGTTTCCAGTTCAGTGCAAGTCCTACAGGAACTAGAAAGTATCATTCCTCCAGCAGCAGGATTTGCCTCCTTTAACTCAAGTATTTTCTTGAGTTCTTTCTTGTTTCTTTCCTGCAAAGAGTAAGATAACAATAGCTACCAAATTGAAATATTTACCTAGAAACCCCTGTCTAATCCAGACTGGTGAATTTTGTGGTCTTATATAGCTATTTTCCAGGAGAACTTCTCTTTTCCACCAGAAGTGAATTTGCTACAATTTTATGCCTCAAAAATTTATTCAAGAACAGCAATTTCTACAGATAAAGCTATTACTTTGGGAATTTCAGGTGGACCATATGCTGTCTGTCTAGAGACAAACAAATATAAAATCATATCAAATGATTTGCCTACACATAACATTTGAACTGTTGTTCTCAAAAGGGCAAATGGAAGAAGAAAGAACAAGTGCAAATGGAAAAATGGGAGAGGAAGATGTCAAAAGGCAGCAATAGGAAGAAATGAAGCTGAAAGGAGACTTGGAACAGAAATCTGCAGTTCATTGTCTTGCTGTCTTCACCTTGCTGCCCACATACTTAAAAGACTTCAGCTTCAGATTCATCTCCTGGTGGGCCTTTCATTCTGTCAGCTCCAGTCTGCTGCTGCAGACAGCTCTCAGACAGAAGTTTGCAGGAAGAAAGACACTTTGCTTTGCTTTACCTTATTGATTTGAGAACATACAGAGGCAGGAAATCTTACTCTGGCTCGATTATTCACAAAAAGCATGCAGAGACTTGTCAGATTTTGAAGGAAGAGAAGTGACATATTGAGAAGACAGTGACAAAATAACCCAGCAAATGGGCCTACATGGGAATGGTTTACCTGCCTGCCCTGTCACCCTGATGCTCAGCCCAAAACCAGTGGCTGTGACTTCCAGCAGTGATTTCAGAGAGAGAGCAATACTACTGACTGCTAATTCACCAAGTGGAGACCCACCCTTCTGCTTAAAATCATTTCTGCCACACTTTGTCAGCAGGGTCACACTGACTGATTGTCTCAGTGCTGGGCTGAGAACTCCCTGGGCAGGAAATGTGTAAGGCACTTAAATCCTGTCTATATGTGTCTCCTCTTTTCTTCCCTAATTCAAATCCTTTTGCTTCCTAAGTGCCTGGGTGACAAGGGGCACAACTTGGAATAATAACTTTGATGGCACAGGAGTGGATATTTCTGTGTGTCAGCAAGGGCAGTGGACTGTTCTGGAATTTCACATCAAGACACTGATGATCTCCAAAGCAATCAACACTGGGGGTTTTGGTAAAATTCTTCACTTGAAATTCTGTAACACAACCTAGCAATGCTGAGAGCCCAAGTCTGTTTCCTGACCAAAACTCCCTCCAGCTGGAACACACTCACTGCTGTTAATTTAAATTTCAGTCAGTTTCTAATACTTTTATAGCTGAGTGTTCTGTTTACAAACTATATAGAGTGCTGCTTATTTGCTCATGCAATTTAAATATTGAAAAGAAGGTTGAAAAAAAAACATTTAGTAAAAGTCTAAGCTTCCAAAATCTCTTTGTTTGAAATAAGCTTAACTTTCAGAAAATGTCTGTGTACATAGTTGCATGTTTTATTTGAAACACTAGAAAATGTGAAGTATTATTTTTGTTGGTCCTAAAAGTAATGTTCTCTTTAGTATAAATAATTCAGAAAAGTACTTTTGCTTTCTTATTAATTGGAAAAAAAAAAATTACAATGAAAATGAAACCCTGACCTGAAACCTGCTGGGAGTAAGTAATTTTCAGTAAGACCTTTAGTACAGAGCTGTCAGTCTAAGGGCAATCAAAGCCATATGTTTTTCTTTCAAGCCTGTTGAAAAAACTACTGTGCTACAGGCATGAAAACAGCACCTTTATGTGTCACTAAATACAATTTTTAAGGATTAATTTTATCCCATTGTTGCTGTTACAGCTTACAAAGTGCTTGGAATGTGCATTCCATTTCAACACTTCCATTCCCTTCACCAGTATCTTCCCTTATGCTACCAAGAAAATTCCTTTGAAATCAATGCACTGCATTCACCTCAGAAATCCCATCTTCATTATACAACAACACAGGCCTGCAAGCCCTCCTTCTCTTTAAAATCTGATTTATGATTCGATTTCAGCTTTTTTTAACACTGAATCTGCCAGGAGCTCTGACACACATGGATTACAAACATAAAATATGCACTCTACACTAAGCAGATCACCCATGACAGAAGGCAGTGCTGAAGTGTCACTGAGTTTGGGATGGCTGCACACAAACTTCTCCATGGATGAGCACATGGACATAAGAGCCTGGCCTGTGTTCAGATTTGTCCAGATTTTTGGCAATACTTTAGTCACTTCAGTACCACTGGAATAACTGGAGCCTGCTGATTCTGAAATGTTGTAGTTGATAGCTGTACTATTAATTAAGAAAAAAAGGAGCAACAAACCCCAACACACACTTTTAAACCCTTAGTGTAGTCTGTCAGGAGGAATAAACCAGGTATATGTGAACAGAAATCATTTTAGCTGTTACACCAAGCACATTAAATTATCTCAAACATCTGAATACTTAAGAAAATGCCATTGCATTAATGACTCCCACTAGTTTCAGTCTGCTAAACAGAAGATCATAGTCTAAGTGCTAATTCACTTTGAATATACACACAGGGAGCAGCTGAAGAGATAAAGATTTAAATAGAAAATGACCAGCTAGGAGTTTCCAGTTCTGATTTTTACTGTGTCAGCAAACCAAATAGCCAGCAAAATTCATAATTCATTCTGAGGAACTGCTAGGAAGTGCTTCAAGTAAAAAGCTTGTGGTGGCTTTTTTCCTGATTTTCCTTCCTCTAACCTATAGAAAAATTAAACTTCAAAAAAGCCAAATTTGTGAAACTTTATTGACAGGAGGTGAGTAAGCAAACTGGAGGAGATGGAGTAGAGGCAACAGAAATGAACAAAGGCCATAAAGCTCCTGGAAAAAAGCCATTTGTCACTCAAGCTCTTACAGAAACTCCCTTGCTGGATCAGAGTAATACATCTGAGTGTTCAGAGGAGCATGCTGAAATACTGACCACTATGGGCTTCATTACTTTCACTCACCCACTCAACCCTATTTTGCTTTAATTCCTCTCAGGAGCTGAGCAAGTCACCTTGTCTAAGTGGTCACCCCTGCCGTTTCCACAGCAGCCACCACGCAAACTCCAGAAGTGCTCCCATTATGCCAGGAAATCCTACCTCCTCCACAGGAGCCAAAGAGTCTGCAACAATAACACACCATACAATATTCAACATTTTTACTCCTCTAACTTCAGGAATTTTGCCAAAAGATGGAGTAGTATTACTCAGAGAACTCCCACTTCAATGTCCACATTTCAGCTTCACGCGGTGACATTGCAAACTGGTCAGCCTCCACAGCAACAAAGATGCTCTCACCTACCATCATCTGCCATCTTATCTTCTCCATCCTAACCTCTTTAACTTGGCCAATTATATCTTGCTGTAGCCATTAAGTTAAAAATATTTATCTATAAATGCTGCTTGCTTGCACAGGTACACACAGGCTTGCATCATGCTGCTCTCATCCCACATTCTTCTGTTTTCATTTTTGCACTAAGGCAGTGTTTATCCATGACAAATACTTACATCCTTTTCCAGTGAACTGAAATTCCTGGAATATTTCTCATTAAATGCACTTCTTTAATAAAATAAAGCTAATTTAACTATTAATGCTCTTCTTTCTACAAGAATGGAAGTTATTATAAATTACCATAATTCCAGGTAAATTAAAACCATCACTGGGGTGCAGAATTCTCACAGGGTTCCAGAAAGGCAGGATGAGCAGTTTGATGGAAGTGGTTTTGTGTTCCCTTACTGCCATTTGGGGTCTTTCAGAGTGAGATTGGTATTTTTACACAGACAAGATACAGGAATGAAAAAAACCTGCCATACCTTGAATATGGAACAGACAAGAGCTGAGCAAGATATACAGGCCAATATCTCCCCCAAAAGCAGTCATGGAAACATCTACAAAATTGAATGTACAGAAGAGGAAACTGCCCTGGTTAACATCACAGAATCCTCTGAACATACAACTGGAGGAAACCATCATCATCATCATCAAAAAGCACTGTTCACCTTGGCTTTATCACACACAGCTTCACCTAAGAAGGAAGAATTGCAGAAACCTCCTGAGTATGGCTTGATTCTGGTTCCACATTCATTACATAAATGCTCCTCAGAGCAATGCCACCAGTCATGGAAATATCTACAAAATTGAATGTAGAGAAAAAGAAACTGCCTTGGCAAACATCAGATAATCCTCTGAACACACAACTGGAGGAAACAGCTCATCAAAAAGCACTGTTCACCCTGGCTTTATCACACACAGCTTCACCTAAGGAGGAAGAATTGAAGAAAACTTCTGAGTATGGCTTGATTCTGGCTCTACATTTATTACATAAATGTCCTCAGAGAGATGCCACCAGTTTTAGAACAAAAGAAGGGGGTATTTAAAGACAAAAGGCCCAACTTCACCACTTCAGACACATGGACATGATTGGCCTGCTCAACATTCCTGTGTGAACTCCACACATGGATATTAGTAGGAATTCTGTGGCAAAGCTTGCAGAGACTATAGGAATTTGTAGGAGAAAGGAAAGCTAATAAAGATTAAATTTTATGTCTTAGATTTTCTTCAATTATTCCAGATTTAGTCTTTTCTGGGTTTGTTTGCTTTGTTTTGTTTATGCAGCAGTCTACACTGATCTAACTGTTCTCGCCATTTATTTCCATGATAAAACTGTGAGAAATAACTCATAGTAAGAACCTGCAACAACTAGTCTGATAAACAGACATATAATACACATAGAATATAAAAACATGTATTTTAAAGACCTTTCATGGATCACCACCTTTAAAATGCTGTTCTCCAGCTGTATTTAAAAATCTTAAGTTAGTTAAAAAATCCTATTTAATTTTTTTTAAGAGGAAAGAAGCCAATCCAAGTGTAAAATAATCCCATGAAGTGCCTAAAGGTAGCTCTTCCACCCGTATCTGATACACAGCTAGCAGATGGAAAAATCAAATCATGGATTTATTCACTACCCATTTGTAAAAGGACACTGATCACACAGTATTCCAGCAAGCCTCCACCTTTCAAATGCTGTTTAGAGTGGGTGGAATGGTTGCTGCTAGACTTCTAAGATCCAGGTTTAAAACAAAGTGCTTTATGTCCTCTAACACTACAATCTCCATGACAATCTCTCTTCCACAAAGCAATAGCTTCATTTATTTTAGGGTCATTTGCTCCCTTGCTTACCTTTGCCTAGAAATTCATCTACTCAACAAAAGAAGAAATTTTCCTAGGGAAACAGAACGGAAAAAAAAAAAAGCTGTTTAATATCCACTGGCACAAATGACAGTTCCAAAGCCCATGCTGTATCTCCAGGGATTTAGATTTATTGGCATCTTTACTAGCTGGGCCTTGGAAGGCTGCAGAGTTGGCCAGGAAGAACAGTGTGTATATACTGAGACAGAAAACTCTGTGAACGACGGACATTTTTCACTGATGAGTTCTGTTTTTCCAAGAGGATGGAGTGAAGAACTGTAAATAACATGTTGGGCAGAGGTTGAAAAAGTTATCTAGCTTTTTATAGGCAACTTTAAGACTTCATTGCTTGTGGGTTTCTGGGCTCAAGCCAATCCCTATGAAAGTTTCACTTGCACAGTTAACTCCTTGTTTACCTTTGGTCCCAGAGCTGTATTAAGGTTGCAGAAGAGAGTGAGCACACATGAGAGCAAGTGACAGACAATGAGAGGTGCAACTCCTCTGGACCTGCTGAAAGCATTCTTTCAACTAAAATGTTAGAAAATCAGTGGGCAGGGGATGGATGAATGGAATGAAATGAACTTTACAGATGGAAAAACAAGGGACAAAGATGGAAAATGGCTTTTTACTGACAAAAGAACAACTATCAAGGGTAAAGTCAGAAGGGCAATCATTTAATTTTAACTCTCACTGTAGAGACAACTTGTATCATCCTTTCCTGCTTCCCCTTTCCCCAGTGGAGGCCATTTACCATGCTAGGTGAGAAAAACAATTGACATATAACATATAACAATCACATTCATGATTACTAGACTAAAATATGTAGATTTTTGAAAAGCTACCTTTTTCCACATAGAAACAGTTGTCCTCAGTAAATTCAACAGAGTCACAGTCGCTAATCTTTCATACATTCAGCTTCATAAAACTGACTTTCAGTCATGAGAAAAGGGCTGGGCTATCACCTTATTACACATTTTAATGAATCAGCTTGTCCAAAATTTAAGTACTCATTAAAAACAAAAACACCTCCAGTTCCCATATTCAATGAAAAAATAATCCTGTAAATAAGAATTATATGTAACCAATGCAAATATGCTTTCCTGAGTCTGCAGGCAGGTATGACAATGATTTTTTTTCAGTAGGAGTTCCTTTATCCTGTGGTGCAAGGAACATTCAAGGATGAGTGCTGGAAGCATCACACCTGTGACATTATTTTGCTCTGCAGAAGATACAGTGAAGGGTAATGGAGAAAATTAGCAAAGACCAAAAAGGAAGAAAACCAAGGAAAAGAGAATGGGAAAAGTGATTTGTTTGCATTTTTCAGTCTTCCAAACTTTAGCTTGTAGTGTAACTATAAAATATCTGCCATTTATACAGCTGACTGTATTTACAAATTAAGGCATATGATCATAGAATCATTTGGCTCAGGAGGGACTCCTGGAGGGTTTTTCATTTATTTCCAGCAGTTCTCCACACAAATATGTCTTCACCACAGCAGAAATGGTTTCCTCATCCAGATGAGGAACAATAGGTCTGTAATGTCATTATTGGGGAACGTAGGGAAAGCTGTGAAATCCTTGTTAAAATTCCTGGGGCAGCAGGCCAGGCAGTGAGGCAGAGCACAGGGTCTGGGCTATCTGTGCCCCAGGGGAGGCTCAGCTCTGCAGCCATGATATTTTCTGAAAAATCCTTTCCTTAGGACTTTTTCTCCTGAGAAGCTGAGAGGCCTCAGGAACAAAATGTAACCAATGGTTATCTGCTGCTGTGGAATGCAACAGGTGCATCTGGGATTGGTCTCATGTGCTTGTTTCTAATTAATGGCCAATCACAGCCCAGCTGGCTCAGACTCTAAGCCTTTGTTATTCATTCTTTCTTTTTCTATTCTTAGCTAGCCTTCTGATGAAATCCTTTCTTCTATTCTTTTAATATAATATATATCATATATTCAATATAATATACTTAATGTTTATAATATTGTAATATATTTAATTAATATATTTAATTTATATTTATCATATATTTAATTTCTATTTATCATATATTTAATATAATATATATATAATAAAATAATAAATCAAGCCTTCTGAAACATGGAGTCAGATCCTCATCTCTTCCCTCATCCTAAGACCCCTGTGAACAGCATCCCAGCTCTCCCAGCCCCTGTGCAGCACAGGCAGCCCTGCAGGAGCCTCTGAGCACAGCCCAGCCCTGCTGCCAGCAGCAGCAGCAGCTCCCAAAGTGCCACATCCCTGCACGGAGCAGCCTCCTCTCCCCAGCACAAGGAGAAAATCTGCAGCACAGAGATGTCTCCTCCTGAACATCTGAGCAGTTGGTGGGAGCTGGCAGGAGGAGCTGCATTACTGAACAGCCCTTGCACAAAGCAGAGCCCTGGGCCTGCTCCTGCCCAGGGAAAACACTGACATGTCATGGCTACAACATGGCCACGTCCTGGAGAGATTAAAGACAATTCTATCTTCTGAAGTAGGTAGGAATTTAACCATCTCCTAACCAGATATCCCTAGGGACCCTACCTAGACTAAGCACAAAAAAGAAAAATAAGTAGTAGAAAAAAAAAATTAAGATTATTATTACATGTTGTCATTATGGCATTGTTATTGTTTTGTTTAGTGCAACTACACAGTGGCAATGGTCACCTTTTCCAGACACTTGGTTTTGCATATTAAATGGTACTAAGTCTAATACCTTGCTTCAAGCATTATCTAGTTGCTGGAATCAGAGTGGTTTTTTGGGTTTTGTAATGATTCCCTTATGGTTTCTGTTGCCTTGTGGCTGCATAAAAATGGCATCCAAAACCATCCCTATCTACCTAGCCTAAGCACAAAAAAGAAAAACAGTAGGAAAAAAAATAGACTATTATTATATGTTGTCATTATGGCATTGTTACTGTTTTGTTTAGTCCAACTACACAGTGTCAATGGTGGAGACCACCTTTTCTAGGTAGGTTTTGCATATTAAATGGTACTAAGTCTAATAACTTGCTTCAAGCATTATCTAGTTGCTGGAATAAAAATGTTTTTTGGTTTTTTTTTTGTAATGATTCCTTTATGGTTTCTGTTCCCTTGTGGCTGCATAAAATTGGCATCCAAAACCCTCAGAAGTAGGAACAGCAAAACGGAATAACTAAACCCTTGTGATTTCTGGGATATCCCTTGAGATTTCTTCTTTTTCTTTTTTTTTTTGAGTTGGCAACCCCTTGTACTCATTTTCAAATAAAGCATTCGAAGCACTAAAAAGACCAACATTTTTTCAGAATCGATCATGATCAAACTAAAACATAATCATTCATTTTCTCAGAGCCTCCACACATGGTTAAACTGCACCTCTCCCCATGCTGAGGGCACAATCTCAAGTCAATGGATGCACAGTGAGTTTCTTCCAGTTCTTTCCACTTCCCCCCAGTCTGATTTAAATGGCAGTGGTTTGGTTGGAAGGCTCATGTTCCCATAGCAGATGTCTAGGTGCTGGAAGCACATTTGCCAACCAAAAAGAGACACATCAACTATGAGCAGGAGGAGAGTAACTCAGATCTCTCACCAGCCAAGGACAGGAAGGAAAGCAGAGTGGTGAGATTGCTACAAAAGTGGTTTTAGTCTGCTGCTCCTCCAGTTTCAAGTTTTTGAGTACATGGCAGGAAATACTGAACCTTTCAGTGAGGCTGTCTCAAGCAGCCTTGAGGAGCTGTCCCTTGGCACTCTGTGCTGCCTGGGGTTCTTCAAGCCAACATTGGTGGCAAACTCAGACTGGGCAGAACACAGACCTGAAATGGGTTCAGAGCACCACGAATGGATTTCCCTCCTCCCCTGGATGATAGATAGGCAGCTGTGTCTAACAGAGACATTAAATTCTGTAACAAATCTTTCATTGTAATCAAAGGCATGAGAATCACTAATGCTGAGGTTACACTTCAGAAAATGGGAGAGAAACAAACAGCTGGATTGGATCAAAAGAAAATCCCATATATTAACACAATGCCATATTTCTGACAGTGACCAGTAATGTGTATCTATGGGAATGTATAAAAACAATTGAGGCATAAAATGAAATCTCCTTGATGGAACTGCCCAACTTCCAGGAGAGCTGAGACACGTTGCCTGTTTGTCCCCTATATTGGGGACTTCATAGGAGCCTTCTTTTCTGCATCTCAAATTCACCTGTATGGCTCTGGTCACACAGAACCCCAAAACAGCACCTTGCTCTCCTTTTCAGAACCAGCTTTGCTCTTAAGACAGGCAGATGTAACTCTCAGCCTGGAACACAACTAAGGGAAGAATCTGCTACACAGAGACTACCAGAGAAAGCTCCCACTGGGTACCACCATGCTGTGTAATAGGAACTACCTTTAGAAACCTGCAGCACCAGCTTTAGACTTCAGCTACTCAGTGTCCAGAGCCTGCCCTTCTGCTCAGCAGAGACTCCTGCCAGTGCCCAGTCACACTTGGCACGAACAAAGATAAAAAAAAGGGAATTGCTGCTGTCTGCAGCTTCAGGTGTTCAGGGGATGCCCCCACCTTGCTTTGACCCTGCTTGCCCAGACCACAGAATGAAGGGCTTTACACACACAGCAGAGAATAAACACACTGCATTGCTTTTGGAATTAAAACCAGAACAATTATCCATAACAGTTTGCAGCAAGATTCATGCACACCAGTGTCAACACTGTAGTATATGGTGTGCATGCACAGCTTTTGTCTGTGGGGAACAATTACCAAAGATGGACATGAAGATCTTTATTACAACAGATTATTATTACCACAGAAGATGTGCCAGGAAAATACAAACAGTGTATATCAAACCATATGGAGAACTTGCTGGTACATGGAGCTCAAAGTGCTTCTTCCACAATCCCCACCTACCCACAGCCTGATCAATGCCCATCATCTGTGCACAAAGTTTAACTTTGTTTTATTAATAGTACCACAAAATCTGGATATATAAGTAAGTGCCCTACTAAATAAAGCAATATATTGGGATTTTTTTTTCCTGCTGAAATAATTTCTAATTTAGTTACTATAGAAACCATCCTGCAGCCATCCTACTAAAAAAAAATCTCTGTATATATTTACACTCACACTGAGAAGAAGAGGAGAAAAGCTGGAATGTACCTGTACATGCAAGAGACAAATGGCCAAAACCACCAGATTTGACAGAAAATAATAGGAACACAGCTGAAACTCCTTAAAATCTAAGAGCAATATTCATTCACATGATTGCCATCACTAACAAAGCCATGAACATGCAAAAACCTCTGCTTACAGAAAATCAGGGCCTTTCTTTACTGCTTGGGAAACAAATAGGTACAATAATGCAGTAACACTATTTTTTCTTAGAACTGACAAAGGGAAGTTCTGAGCATCCTGACATTACTCTAATATGTCAAATGAGAAGAAGTCAGGGCTAACTGAACATGCCTTTTTTGCTCATTTAAGTTGCAGATGAGTGACAGCTAACAAATTATACAACAGCCTGTGACACACAGATCCAGACCAGCAGTTCTGCAGTAAAATTTAACAAGAGACAGCTTTACCCAGGTTTATTTCTTTTCATACAGTGCTGTCATAAACATTTCATAAATAATTCTACTAGGAGTATGCATGATTTATAAAATGTCTGGGAGGAGTTGCTAGCTTTCTCTCTTGCACTCTGTTGTTTGTACTTGTAAAATTGAGTCAGCTGTAATTTCAACAACCCTAAATCTTCTCTACAAGAGATTAAAAACACCAGTGCTACTTACTGCAGAAGAAAAAGGTATTCCAGTAGTAAAGTATCTACAGAAAGCCACTGAGACAATCATTTAACTCTTCTGTATCATGAAGGTTGAAGAGTTCTCAAAACAGAAAACCAAAGGCATTTTATGGCAGCAAATAAACACTTTGGGTAAAAGGTTTCTATTGGAAATAATCCTGGGCGACATTAATAGGCTTAGAAAATCTTAAGGTTGGCCATTTAATTTCTAAGATTAGATGGGACTAGTTTTGTAGAGTGCTAGGATTTGTGTTTTATCACCCAAGTCTGTATGTGAAGACAGGAGCTGGGACAGTGGGCTGCAGCACCATCTGCACAGGGGATGACACACTCTGCTCTGCCCCAGATGGTGCAGCTCAGCCTCTTCCCCACTGCCTGCCTGGGAGCCTTGCCTGGGAACAGAATAGCTGTGCCTAAACCCAGGCAAGGTCAATGCAGAGCTGAGAGGTTGTTTTCCAAGTTGTTCACAGATTTAGGTTTGTCCAATTCTGGAATGTCAGCTGACACCACCAGCTTTTTGTCATGGGCACTTGTGGCCCTTTCCCTCTCAGATCTGGATTTTCTCACCGTGCTATGTCTGTGTCATCTGTTCTGGATTAATGCCACATGCTTCACACAATATTACTTGAAGAGGATTTTGAAAATATTGCTGAGTAGAAAATGAGACCACCAAAATATTTCATCATGCTAAACTGTTCCCAGGAAGACAAACCTACATGCATGCAGAGTAAGTCAAGATGTCCCCACAGCTGAGACACTGGAGTTCATCCCCAAACCAAAATTTTTAAAGCCTGGAGACAGTGATCTACATGGAGGACTCCAGACTAATGCTACCTTTGTATGTTGACAGACCCAAGTTCAAACTGAGAATATCATTTACAAATAGCTTCTATCTTTTCTACCACTATTCCAATATATTGCACTGGGCCAGCATATACCTTTTGTTTAAGGTTGTCTGTTTTTTCATAGTGTATCTAATTTCTGATTAAAGAATTCCATTATGGGAATTAAGTTTTTGTTGATTTACAAAATAACATTATTATACCGCTGTCAAGTATCTATGCTAGCACTTTTCATCCTTCAGAGTATAAAAATATCAGTATGCAGAGTAAGAAATAATTACTTTCTGAAATAATGCTAGAAAATTCCACCTAGGAATATAGTGGAATCTCTTTAAATTAAATTAGCTAGCATTAGCATTCAAAAACTAGGCACGATTTAGGTCAACCACTGATCTCTCTTAATGTGGTAATTCACATTTTCTAGTAGAAACACTCCCTTATACACACCTCTCAGTCCCCTACTGCTCATCTTCCTCATCCATTAAAACAGAATACTGACACTTAACCCTGCAGTGATGAACAAGTCAGCCTTGCTCATGCAAAGTTCACACTTGGCTTGAAGCATGTTGAATAATTCCATTCATTTCCACAAGAACACTTTGCACTATGTGAATCTGAGTCCAAGCATTCAGCAGTGTCAGGGGCTAATCACAGCAGGATTTTTGTAGGGAAAACTGGCAGCCAGTGCAGGAAAAGCAGCACAAAGCTGTGGAGCCATCAATGAGGTGCCACTGTTTAGTCTGTCCCATCAGCTGTGCCCTGGGTCCAGCTGGGACAGAGTTAATTCTATTCCCAGGGGCTGCTGCAGAACTGGTTTGGATTCAGTGTGAGAATAATGTTGATAACACACTGATGTTGTAGCTGTTGCTAAGCACTGCTTACTCTAAAGCAGTTTCCCAGGCTCTGCCAGTGAGGAAGTGCACGAGGAGCTGGGGGAGCATGGCCAGGAAGGCTGACTGGAACTGGCCAGAGGGTGGAGGAGAGGGATGTACATAAACCAGTACAGAAACTGGGGGGGCTGCTGGGGAACTGCTACATCAGTCAGCAGGTACTGAGCAGCTGGATTGAGCATCACCTGCTTTTCTTGGGTTTTGTTCCTCTCTATTTCTTATCTTCCTTTCATTATTGTTATTATAATATTTTTTATTTCAGCTTTTTAACAGAGCTTAGTCCACAGGCTTTACCTTTGCTCTGATTCTCCTCCCCATGCCATGGAGGGAATGGGAGGGGAGTGATCAGATGGGTGCATGGTATTCAGCTGCTGGCTGACAGCACTTGTTAATCAAAACTTCTCTCCAGAAAGATGCAATGATATAGAAACCCTTTTGCAGACTGATCCATGAATCAATGTTGAAAATTGTCAATATTCCTGTGCTGTTTAACCCACCTGAGGGATTATAATCAGACATGAGCACTTACCTTGTACTTAAAAGAGGTTTGCAGAGAGGTGCTAATTAACACAACATACAGCAAAAATGAAGATAGGTGTTAACAGATACAAAGCTGAAATAAATTTCACAATTCCAATACTAAAACAGAAGCACTGGATGGGAAAGTAGAGACATAAAATTTTGTCACTGCCATCACAGGCAACCACATAACAGATATGGACTGTACTCAACCCAGAATGACAAACAGAGCACCTCCAGGCTCTCCAGAACTGCTAAAGAGCCCTATCACCAAAGAACAAAAGGCAAAAACCCTGGGACACAGCACAGAAAAGCCAAAGATACCAGAGACAACAGCAGTGTGTGAGTGGCAATCCCAGCAGGGAACTGAGGGATAAATGCCCATGTGAGTCTCAGGAGCATTCTGTGTCCATGGCAGTGAGAGGCACAGACACCTGGGGAGGTGATCACAGGCACAGGGACAGTCCTGGAAGTGATCACAGACACAGGGACAGTCCACAGACACAGGGACAGTCCTGAGGAGGTGATCACAGACACAGGGACAGTTCTGGAAGTGATCACAGGCACAGGGACAGTCCACAGGCACAGGGACAATCCACAGGCACAGGGACAGTCCTGAGGAGGTGATCACAGACACAGGGACAGTCCACAGACACAGGGACAGTCCTGAGGAGGTGATCACAGACACAGGGACAATCCACAGACACAGGGACAGTCCTGAGGAGGTGATCACAGACACAGGGACAGTCCACAGACACAGGGACAGTCCTGTGGAAGTGATCACAGACACAGGGACAGTCCTGAGGAGGTGATCACAGACACAGGGACAGTTCTGGAGGTGATCACAGACACAGGGACAGTCCTGAGGAGGTGATCACAGACACAGGGACAGTCCTGTGGAAGTGATCACAGACACAGGGACAGTCCTGAGGAGGCGATCACAGACACAGGGACAGTTCTGGAAGTGATCACAGACACAGGGACAGTCCCTGTGACAGTGCTGCTGCCTCACTCTGGGGCTGGGAGACTCTTTCTGCTGAGCCATGCTACAGAGAGCAGAGCACAAGAAGGCTCCTTCCAACTCAGCAGAGCTCTTAGAGCAAATAGCACTATTTTTCATCATGAGAACTGCAGGTTGAGTTGAGAAACAATAAACAAGAGGATAATTAAGATGAACAAAATTAGAATTTTTAAAGAGGGCTCAGCCATCAAGTATATAATAAATGATGCATAACTGAAAAAATGTTGGTGCTTCTCTCCCCATGCTTTCAAGCTCACCAGAAATAACCCTTCAAGGGAGATATTCACCCAGTAAATATCTCTGTAATTCTCCTTTCCTTTACTTGCCCATGGCTTGTTTAACGTGCCTGTGTGGAATTTCACATCCCCATCCCTTTGCAGACCTTTCCAATGAGAAACAGGTGTCTCAGGGCTGGCTGAGAACACAAGTGCACTGTGTTTATCAGCTGTGTAAACTTACATTGAAGAAGTTGGTCTTGTTCCTCTCACAGAAGAGGCCCTGTGCAGGCATGTGCTTCAGCTGCTGCCAGGGCACCCCACTGCCCAGCAGCACGTCCCGGGCCCACTGCAGGTTCTGTGGACAACAACAGCCAGGTCAGATGGAGGCAGGGATGGCACTGTCACATTTTCTGAAAAATCCTCTTTGCCCAGGGTTCTTCTCCTGGGAAGCAGAGAAACCTCAGAGAAAAATGCAAACAAGAATTGTTTTAACTTAATGACCAATCACAGCCTGGCTGTGTCAGGACTCTAGAGAGAGTCACAGGTTTTTATTATCATTCTTGTAAGCCTTCTGCTGTATCCTTTCTCTCTTCTGTAGTATAGCATTATTTAATATAATATCATAAAATAATAGATTAGCCTTCTAAGAACATGGAGTCAGAGTCATCATTTCCTCCTTGGTCCTGGGGACCCAGCAAATACCACATAGGGGATGCAAAAGCCACCACGGGTGAAAGTACAAAACAAACTATACTTTTGTTTATTAACCTGCAATGTCTTTTCTCATTTTTGTCATAGTTGCTGCTCCATTCTCCCCACACACTCTCTGGGAGCACTCCCAGCTCTTCCCTGGGCCAACCACCTGCAGGGAATAACCTGCCAGAGCTGAGGCCTCGACCCTCAGGCTCAAACTGCAGCTCTCTTTTAGTGGGGAGGTGAATTCAGAGCTTTTGGCCCCACCCAGGCACTGCCCTCCATGTAAATTCACTTCACCTCCCTGGAAATTCCACAACTGTCATCAAACTTGGATAACAGTGCTCAGTGAATTAACAAGAAATTATCAGTAGGGGACCAAATGATAGATGACAACCAAAAATTGATAAAAGCACTATCCCTCTAAAATTTCAATGCATGAAGCTCTCTTTTGTAGCTGAGAACTAGGGACAGCTGTTGGCTCCAGGCAGAATGTTACCAACAGATGGGACAATTATTAATTGTGAGATTTCACTGATGGAAGCTTTGCTTTACTTCATTTTTTATTTCAGGGTTCAAAAGTGGCATTTGAGTTGCATTTGACCAGCTTTTGTACAGAAAACTTCACAAGAGAGGACCTGAAAGAAAGAGGGAGATGTTTGGTTCACAGAGACAAATAAGAATGTTGCACTCTGGCTTGTGTTCTGTGGTCTGGAAATACATTCTGTGAGTCATAAATGTGATTAAATCATGTCCATCCAAGAAGCATATTCCAGCTGTAATATCCTTTCTTTTGTGTATATGTTTGTTGTTGGGGTGGGGGGGTTATTAGAAAAGTTCCTGTGTTCCAGAGTATTTTAATTTATAAGACCCTGGTGAAACAGTAGAAGCTCTGCTCAATCATCAGTGCCTTTGTGCTAATGACAGTAATCATGCAGAAATCTCCAATGTCTCACCAGAACTGCAGCATCCCCTCGAGCAAAACGCTGATGATGGATTCATGTGCAGGAGAGCTGAACACTGGCAGTAATAACCAGATATTTATGGGTGTCAAAAATCCCTCATTCCAAGGGCTCACAGAGGTACTTACACAGGACATTCATGATTATAGTGCAGCATAATCAATGGGATTTGGACAGCTTGGTTTTGGTATGGAACAAATACATATTCACTCATAAACATCATAAGGTACTTTCTGGCTGGTCATGGATTTCAGTAAATTTAATTATTATCACTGAGTGCCAAATTTAATTAAGACTGAAGAAAGCAGAAGGTGTAAACTCAGCTGTATACTAACTTTGTTCTACATAACTTCTTTTGTAATATGTATTTCTGTAATCCTGTTAACCTAATCCTGAAAAATACTTGGAAATACATACAGAAGAAAATACAACACAATAGAAGCTACAAAAATCTGGTTTTCCATGAAAGCCATCTTGTTTTGAATAAAATCAGAATCTAACAAAAATAAGCCTATTGGATCATCCAAGATCCAGGCAGAGAAAATGCTTTCTTTTGTGCTAATCATAGTCATCAGAAGTGAAGTTAATTCCAAGTGTGAAAATGAAGTAAGACTTGCCTAATGTGTGGTAATCTGAATCTTACAGTTAAAACTATCACATAA
Source organism: Molothrus ater (assembly GCF_012460135.2). Classification (NCBI taxonomy): domain Eukaryota; kingdom Metazoa; phylum Chordata; class Aves; order Passeriformes; family Icteridae; genus Molothrus; species Molothrus ater. Next base: position 11,943,528 of record NC_050495.2, read on the forward strand.
AAATTCAAGGAAAACAAAATCTTTAAGAAAGTTACCATCCCACCACAAAGCTTAAATCTAAAATCCCAGTCTAAAGAAATGTTAGCTGTGGATGTATTCTCAAATGAAAACAAGGAAAAGGTTAAGAGCTCATTAATTGTGTCATTAATTGTACATCATGCTCTGGTGCTGGGATGTGCAATGCACATGACACTGACCATCCACAGGCATGTGTTTGGTACACATAATTCACAGGCTTTTATTGAACAAGATGATGGCAGCAGCCCAGCTAGGAGGAGAAAAGATCATTCAGACAAATGGGGCAATTACACGGTAACTTCACACAATCAAAGCTAATAGGAATAAAAGACATAGTTTCAGATTTTCCACTAGCCTTCTCCTTAAATCAGCATGATCACTTATTCCCAGTAAATATGCCTGAGCAGGTCTCAACTCATTAGATTTTACAGAGTCTGCTCTGCTTGGTTTTCAGCTGATGAAGTTATTAGGAGTGGGTGAAGGGATCCAGGACACAGCAAAAAGGATTTATTCTTCTTGGCACACTGCTTGCCAGCCTCAAATGCTGGATTTGGCTGTCTGACTCAGGGCAATTATGAAATACTCTTTCCAGTTCAGCTGTTGCCTCCCACATCTTTATCACCCCAAGATTCAAAGACAAGATGACTGACAGGGTACAGTAACTTGCAAAAAAGCTGAAGTAGAAAAGGAAAATCTCTTAAGGTCAACCAAGTGGAATTGAGTCACCTGGGATGGACACCCCTTAACTCAATGGTGTCAGAAACACCTTTACCTAAACTAGAAACTCCACCAAGTGTTTCTGGGAGGTGAACAAAACACTCCACTATATTTTAATCCTTCCCTCTGATTTCATTGACAGTCCATTAGAAGGCTTTGTCTCAAAAACCTCCTCCTCCATCAAAGAAAAGCAAAATGAAATGACTACTGATTTGAAGGGTGACCTTTAAAATGAACTGTTATTATCAAACTGTTTCTACTTGAAGTGCTTGCATCTATTACGCTTTCAGATTATGTCTGTCTCTAAGTACATATTAAGCCTACAAACATATAATCTTGTAATTTTTACATGCAAGTATTATGCTGGTTTGAGCAACCTGTCACATCACTGACCTCATGTCACACCCAACATTTATTTCCCCATTAAGGGCTGTGCTAATAACAGACATTACAGAACATACAAACTTCAAAACTCACACAGTCTTTGTGAGCAGATTCTTGCAGGATTTACAGAGCACTTTTCATTTTGAGTTTAAGAAAAAGCATGCAAGTAAATATTTTTCTTTCCTGACAACCTGCTGGTTACAGATTATCAGACCAGTTCCACATCCTGATCCATAAGGACCATAAGGTGAATATTTTACACTGACAAACAGTGCCATGTCCTAACTTCTCCTTCCAAACTGTGCCAACATTCATTTTGGAGGCAAAAGTCACAAAGAATGAAGACTTTACTTCAAGACAATACTAACAGGAAACTGAAACAACTGCCCCAACTGGCAATGAAGCAACTTCTGAAAATTCATTTGTATTTGCCTGCACATTTACTCCAACTAAAGACAGCTATATATAAATAAATATATTATATTTATAAATTTCTTCTGATAACAGACTAAAACAAAGAAAAATAGACTCCAAATATTAAGCTGGATTTTGCAGGGAAAAAAAAAACCCAACAGAACATGTAGCCAAACAAAATGTTCATAGAGTTTGAAAAGATGTTTAAAAAAGCACTCAACTATCTTCACTAATCTCACAACAGAAAAACCAGGAAAGCTGTGAAATGGGAGAAAACAGATTGCATATGGAAAACTTGTTTTTCTGAGCACTATGGAGACCTGCCAATCCTCTCCTCTTCCCAGCCAACCATGAATTTTGGCCATCAGTCTAAATTCTTCATGCAAATTCCTGGCGTTGGAACATAAATGCTGAATTTTCCAAGATGCTTATACACATTTAAAAATTAATTTCAGTTTTCTAAAATTTACCACTCTGCCCCCCAATAACACAACCTGATGTAATTGATCTCATTTTTTAAATCAGGCTGATCATGAGTAAATGTAAGCATAATTCTTACTGCAGGTACTGCTGACAGTGACCCATTTTGTGTTTTAATTTTCTGCAGGAGTGTAACTTCCATTAGAGACACAGTAATGTGCCATTAAAACACAGACATTGGATATTACTCTACAAAAGAACCTGAATGAGTCACTGAAGAAAGAAAATGTAAAACCCATGTGAAAATATGTAGTGCACATATAGCAGTAAGATTTTTTTTGGGTTTGGCCATGTCAAGTGTTCATTATGCATTCTGCAGAAGTAATAAAAAGGTAATAAAAAGTAAAACCCAAAAATGCTCCTTGAAGCCAGCCTGGTAACTACTAGGCTCAAACAGGCAGATTCAGTTTCTCTGAGTTCCAAGAGGAAACAGATTTAGACAACAATGTGTATTTCACATGGAAATCCATCACTGAGTTGATATTTATATAAGGAGGGAGATATAAAAAGCAAAAGAGAAAGCTTCATCAGGGAAAAATAATGGAAGAAAATATTTTGCAAGTAGTTCCTCAGGCAAAGCCATGCTATCTGAACCAATAAACTGAAAACAGGCAGCCTTTTTTGTTGAATGTTGATACAAAATCATGTCAGCAACAGTAATGACAGATTGCAGGAATCTATGGCTCCTATTCATGATGAGCTCCATGGAAAAATTAACAACTGTTACATACAAACAGCGTAAGAATGTTTTCAAAACAAGCTCTCTATAAAAAAGGGTGATCTTTTTCTGGGTAATCACTCTACAGACAAATGGAATATTCATCACCTCCCAGTAGGTTGGCAGGACCTGCCTGTGCTCACTTTGCAGTGCCACTGGTGACATGGCTGCTCCAGACCAGGGGGACCTTTGGCTCCCCTCCCTGGTGCTCACATAAGCTTCAGTACTGGTGGGGAAGAAATCTCAGGAAGCCAAGCACAGCAGCATATGATCTAATACAAGACTTCCAAATATAAAATCTGTGAATTTAGACCTTGATTATGACAAACAGTAAAATACCTCTGATCGTTTCAATGTACTATTCCTACACATTTTACCAATAAAGACTCAGGATACCCACAAAGTCTATCTGTGTCACATGATGTGTTTACACAATATTGATTAATTTCTGCTTCCAACTCAATTTTCAGTCCACTTATTCAGTAAAATAAATAATTGCTGTCATTTTTATGAGAACATCTTAATTTATGTGACATATCTAAAATGTAATTCTCTGCTGAATGACAGAAATTACTTAGTTCAGTAATAAAAAAAGAAATTTTCTCCTTAACTGACCTCACACATGAGTCAGACAATCTAGGAGCTGATGACTTCCCCAAGTGTAGCTTCATTCCAAACTGCACTGAACAAGCTGTATTTTAGCACTGACACTTCTGCACCAGTGCCAGTGGCAGCACAGTTGGTTGGCTGGAGTGTTGGACAATACTCTTTTCCTGACCCAGAGATGGGTTTTAAAACACCTGAGAGGTGTTTCAAAAACTTTTATTCCATTTTCAGTCTCATGAGGAGGGTGAGACAATACAGGTGTTATAATTCACATCATCACAATCAGAAGCCAATTATTTCCTAATTACAACACAAGTGATACACTGTAAGTGAAACACTGTAACTGTTTCTTGGCCTGTCAGCTTTAGCCACACCACGCTGTAGATGCCTTGAAGGCAATCATCTAAAATTACTCCTCGTGGGTCTTGCTACAATGCATCTTTCACAGTTCTATTTCTCCAAAGTATCCAGTCTTATTTGCAAGGCCATCTGTCAGGACCCAGAACATCCCTCTGGCTGGCCAGGACCCCTGCCAGGGGGCTCAGAAGCCCTGGCACAGAGCCCAAAACACCTGTGGGTTTGATTATGGCCCATGGAGCAAATCACCAACCTTAGATGAAGATCAGCAAGCCACAACAGTTTAGGTAGAATAATAGTGAAGTTATCACGGGGTGGAAAAGTAGATTTTAGGGTTTTGGTATGGGGGTTCAGGGGCAAGATGGAGGGAACTGGATGTGTCCAGCCTTTCTCCTTCTTGGCCTCCATCTTCTGCTGTGATGGTGGCACTTTTGGATTGGTTTAGAGTAGAAGCTCACTGTCTAACACAGGTGATAGGTATTGGAAAGGAATTGTAAACATTGTACACATTGTAGTTTTTAGTACAAAGACATAACCCTGCCCTGGGGCAGGCAGAGTGCCTGGAACTGTCCTGCTGGATGGACCTCGGCAGGGCAGGAGAAAATTCTTTATAGATGAGAAACAATGAACAACCTTGAGACTGAGAAATGAAGAGCCCTGACTCCTTCTTCGAGCACCAGGCTGGGAAAAGAGACTTTCAAACTTTTCTCAGGGTCACTCTGATAAGCTAGAGATCCTGACAGCCATCCTTTGAAACTTGTTTCTGGTTCAATTTCTCTGTCAACAAGAGCTGAGATAGAAAGCTGATAGAGTTGATAGAGTTGATAGAGCCTGTCCTATTCCATGGCATTCCTAACTCAGCATTTCTTATCTCAAGGCTTGCAAACAGATACCCAGTGAGAACTCCCTCCAGATGGCAATGCCCCTGGGGCTCAGAGCTCACCTTGTGTGTTTTGCTGTAGGTGTAGAGGTAGGCCAGCCTGTAGAGGCTCTTGTAGTGCTGGGGGAAGCGGCTGAGGCACAGGCAGAAGGAGGAGATGCACTGCTCCGTCAGGAACTTGCGCTGCTCCTCCAGGTCTGCGGGGAGGCCCTGGGGGAACTCACAGGCATCCTCTGCACAAGGCTCAGCCTTCTTCTTGCAGTCCCACTGTGAGCCTGGGGCCATGGCAGCTCTGAGGGCATTGCCAGGAGCACACTGAGGGTCCAGCAGCAGCTTCTGGGCAGTAGGCTCTGTAGGATCGTAAGATACGGAGATCTCCAGCAGCTCCTCTGATTTTCCTGCAGTTGGAACAGTAAGAGGAAAGTGACACAAAATTGCCATTTCCAAATGGCAAATGACATATAGAAAATGACAAAAATTCAGTATGACAAAAGGTAATCCTTTTCTTCATTAAAGCACAGACAGAAATATTGAAAAAAATTTCTGACTATTTGTGGTACTCATTGAACAAGTGATCTGCAACTCATTGACAGAGCCACACAGTGGTGGCTCCATTGTCTTCATCCTGGGTATCAGGATAAAGGATAAACCTTCATCTGGGTTTATCCTGGTATCTCCATTGTCTTCATTTACATTTTATCCTGGTATCTCCATTGTCTTCATTTACATTTTATCCTGAACAATAGTATGAATCCAGCACACCTTCCACAATGAAGGGTTTTACATACTCTTGGAAGATTGAGGAGGAGGAGGGAAAAAGGCAAAATAAAAGAGTAAATTCAGGAATATTTTATTGCAAAGAAAAGAAGAAAAAACAGAAAATTAATGCCACCCTCCCAAGTGAAATGTATTACTCTTAATAGTCTGCCCAGAACACAATCCCAGAACACAAAATGGACTCAGACAGAAGGATCAGCAGCAGCTCACCTGGTCTTCTGCATAATGTAGGACCTACAGTTCCATGTAAGTACTTTTGAGATTATTTTGGCAACTTATAATTCAATTCACCCATCTTTTGTTGAAGGATACCAAATCTTACTTCAGAAATCATCTTGTTACAGTGGCAGCTTCCACATTTCCTGTTAGCTAACATTGCTGCTGGAAACACACATCCTACATGCAGATTAATTTAACTTTGATCTTCAGTCATGGAAGTTTCCCATGTCTTTGTCTTTGCTAGGATAAAGAGCCTCTTACATTAGATCTTATCTCCCAGCAGAGTGTAGAGATACACTAAAATGTACTTCATCCTCAAATATAAAGCTGCTCCATAACTTTTTCTCTCATAAGGCTGAATTTTTGAGTCAAACATGTTTTATAGAACACACATTTTTCAAAATGTGCTTGCCTGATGTCTATATCCAAAATAATTTTACTGTACAGGTAACTTTATGGGAAACAACATCTGTTCTAATAAACACCTGTAATTTAAGAATGCATTTGATGGTTTTTCTGACAGACAAATGATGACAATAACACAGCTCACTGCAAGCCTGAAAAAGAGCCAGGATTTTAGTCTAGTAGCCAAAAGACTACTGGGTTTAGTGATTATGGAAGTAGCATTTCACAAAACTGGGAACTGGCATCTATTTCAGCATGTTAATGCAAGCACCACCACAGGTTTCCTTAGCTTAGGCAAAACTGAAGTTAATGTTTTTAAAAACAAGAAACCAAGGTAATCCAAGCCTGCAAACAAAGATATAACTGCTTGGCACTTGTTCCTAGTGAGATCAGGGAAGTGATTCAGGGCTCTCTCCATAGCATGATCTCTGGAGCTCTGACTGGAGACTGGCAAAGAACACTTAACATCCCACAAAAAGCACAGCCTGGAAAGGCAGACAAAATTTACACACTGGTTTTGTTTGTCTTTCCCTGTTGAAGTCCAGCCTCTTTATCTACTGCCACATCCAACTGTACAAACATCAGACAAAGGGAAATTCCAGCTAATGGATTTTGAAACCATTTTTCCAGTGGAATACAGAACACTTAGTACCATTATATATGGAAAAATCTGGTAGAGAGCAATTCTAGCTCTCTACTGGAATGAAGTATACAATGGAATAAAGCAGCTAAATTCTACTACTTAGGCTCTTCTCTGTACTGAATATTAAGCTGCTACTGGGACAGAACAAAAAGGGCATCTATTCCTGGGAAAAGTAAAAAAGTCTTGTTTGAGGCTATATTCAAATAACTACTCTTTAAATTATTTAAAAATACAACCTGAAGAAAAAGCAAATAATAACCTAAAAAAGGCAAGTCAGTCAAAGGGTCAGCAGACAGCAGTTTAGTTTTTCTTTGTAAGATTTACCAGACAGAACAAATTGAATTGGTGGACAAATGAATGGGGCACAGCTCTAAATTTAAGCTACACACATACAGGCAGCAATGTTACCTAGTTAAAATCCTTAGCCACAGTGCAGCATATTTCAGTGCATCTGCAAGCCAGGAGAAACATTTTCATGAAACTCCTGCAGCTGACATGCTCTATTAAATCAGGCATACCCTTCTCCTCTGCAGATCCCAGGGTCTCTTTGCTGAGCACCAGTGTATCAGCACAGGTAGCAGAAATCCTCTTCTCTGTGTAAGTCTTCTTCAGGCTGTCCTGAGAGCTGGCAGGCTCATTGAACATATCCTGTGTGGAGCTGGAGTCAGACAGCACTGCTCCAGTGCTATCCTGACTCCTCTCTGCAAAAGAGATAAAGAAGGAATGCACCTCTCTTCATACTCCTCAAGCTGCTGCTTGTCTCTTGGTAACAGCAACACAAAACTCTGCAAACTCTTACAACTGCCACACAGGATCCCTAAGCACCACCAAGAAAAGGTATTTCGTTCTCACCACATTTCTTCCTAGAATATATTCCTGGAATTTGATTCAAAAGCAATAAAGCTCAATTTTCAAGAGCAGTTAGGCTAGGGACACAATATTTCAGGCAGTATGGCCCTGGAAAATCTCCCAGGTTTACTGGAGCATTTGCCTTGAAAAGCACCCAGTATAATTTTGAACCAGAAACAAGCAAAGTTCAATTGACAAGAGAAAACCATGAAGAACAATACTGGTAAAAATTACTCATGAAAGAAAGAAAAATCAGTAAAATTAGAGGGCAAAGACTTACAGGAGTGATCTCTGATGCCAACTATCCTGCAGGTGTAAGATGCTATTCAACAAACACTCTGAAAGGTGATTTAATATGGCAAATAAACAACACATCAAAGAACTTGGCCTAACACAGACAGGAAACTGGACTTCAGGGCAGCCATAGAAGAAAAGAAGAAGTGACTTTACCTTGACAGAGTGGAGCAGGGGCTGCTGACTACAGTACAGTCACAACTAAGCTGTTAATGTGCACAGGAACAGGCATTGAGACTTTATCAGAGGGGATAAAACACACCTCAGAACAGGCAAGTGAAAACCTCCCACTCATGTCTGAAACCTGCCAGATTTAACCCAAGTTCTTTACATCAAGGGTTAGCAGAGGCAACCCTGCATGAGTAAAGAACACAGCTGAGTCTCTCTGACAGAAAGAGGCCTGCACATTCCCACTGAGATGGGAAACTGGCATTTTTCCATATTGTTCCAACATAATTCAGTGTTCAATATAAAATTCCAATACAAGCAATTCCCTTTAAATCTGGAGTCCACAAGAATTATTTCCAATTTCTTCTTAAGATACTGATACTTGATTCTGTCCAATTGCCTCTTAAGATACTGATACTTGATTCTGTGGTCTAGTTAAAGGTGTCCCTGCTCATTGCAGGGGTGTGGCACTAGATGATCTCTAAAGGTCCATTCCAACCCAAACCATTTCATGATTCTATACAGAAATGGCATAACCAGGAGGGGGTTACATCTATTGTCTAGGCAGTTCCACTGCATTCTGATTCATTAATTTTATTGATAAGATCAAGAAAGAAAATTAACAAAGCAAAAGCCCTTGCTTTGAGATGAGCAGATAATTTAATTAAATTTCTTCTGTTCCATCTGAATTGCACTTGTTCAGGAGAGAGCTAAGGTCCTCCTATGAATTTATTTTATCAAGATAAATCCCTCTGCAAACCTTCAGCTTGCAGATCAGGTTCTGCTTATTAGGATTCCAATGAATTTAAACCAAATTTGATGCACTCTGTAGGTTTTTCACTACCACACAGAGAAAACCTTCCCTTTCAGTGAGCAGATCTTAATAAAACTCTCTATTGGAAAAGAATGGGGGAACAGTATTTGCTTCCTAATTGGAAGCTATAGAAGCTGGTTAATGATGACAAGTTTTATACAGAGAGAATACAATTGCAAAGAATGGGAAGAGAAGGATTCTGAAGAGAGGTCAGTCAATCTTTAAATGACTCATTTATAAAGCTTTAATAACTTTCTGTGGTACAAATCAATACTATTGAACTCCCAGCTGACATCAGGAAAATCATTTACAGTAGCTCCCTTGGTATTTTTTTAAGAAGTTTCTGTATCTGTGGCAAAGAGGCTGAATTACTTATCTAGGGGAAAAAAATTGCAAATTTCCAGATGTTGCCACAAGCCTGCAGGTCAGTTCTGATGTGTGGGTTATGACAGAGGAAGCATCAGAATGTGAATCAAGAAATGCCAGAGCAATATGCCTGGGTGAGATCAGATCACTGGGAAATTACAATAGGTTTTCATCATGCAAAGATAGACAATGATTCAACACATTAAATTTCAAATATATGCATGAGCTTTTCCTTATGGGAACAAATGTAAACACTCCTTACAATTAGCCAGCTAGTTTAATTTGAAATTTCTGCTTAAATGAGTGTGGGTCTAGGTAGGGATGTTTATTCTCCTTTTCTTTCAATACATTAACCCTATTTAAAAAATGATATTAACATTGGGCTCCCTAATCACTGGAAAGCAGAGGAAGATGACTATTGAGACAACTTTCTATTATATTAGATATTCCTTGAATGCAGCAGATACTTTCAAACTAAGTGAGCCAGATGGAAAACCCTGGAGTATTCTAGAAATTAGCAGCAGCCACCAATTATTAGCATTAATTTCTCAGAAATCACAGAGGATGGGTAAAGTCCCAGGGAATGTAAAACAAAGTGTAGTGCTTATCTTTACAAAGGATGAAAGGTCAAAGCTGTGAGCCAGCCTGCCTTCATCTTCCACAGAATCATTTGAGCATAAATAAATCAATCCTTCCCTAAGCACCTAAAAGGTAACAGGATCAGGAGTAGAAAATGTGTGAGTGGATCCCAGCACACACATTCCACATGTGAATTTGTGGTGAATTTGTGCCTCAAATCAGAACTGGCCTAAATGTCAGGCTACTCTAAACACACCTCAGCAAAGCATTCTTGAATGTGCAATCAGTAACTGCACAGCAAAAAGATGTAAGAGCCTTCCTGTTCTACTGAGCACTAATGAAAATTAAACTTAATTACGGTGTCTGTATTTGGGACCCACATTTTAAAAAAGACACTGAAATAGGGAAAAATTAATTCAGAGGAGAGGATAAAAATGAGAGATTAATGAGATGACATATGAAAATCACCAGGAGAATTGGACTTATCTTAAAAAAGATGAGGTAGAATTTCCAAATACACATGATTAACCAAAATAAAAATACAATAATTGCTGTTCATATTCATTAGGTACAGTGCAAAAGGCAATGGGTTTTAATTGCAGCAAGAAAATTGACTTTTTTTTGCCCTCATCTCTATCTTAACTGCTACATACAGTTAGAAAATAGCACAGTGAACCAACCTACAGAGTCACTGTGGGCTTTCAGAGACAGGCAGACAAACAGCCATCATTTGTTAGGTTACCCAAGATGTTCCTTAATATAATAAAAAGCTCTGCCAATACCTAAATTCTGCAGTGTGCAATGCAGAACTTGTGGCAACTGCACCAATTCACATCCTAACTCTGGTTTTCTAAAAAGAAAAAAAAAGCATATTTTGTATTGGAATTACTATTCTCTTCTAGCCAAGCTGCCAAAGACAGCTCTTTTTATAAATATAGATATGCTGGATGGATACATAGCAGATATTTTGGATTTGTTGTGCTGTGAAGTTTTTCCTTTCTCTGGTAAGAGCAGAGGGCAGCTCAGACACTCATCAGTGCCACTTAACCCTGTGTGCCAAGGGCTGCAGTGTGTGAGGCAGAGAGTGAATTCCAAATTCCCAACTGCTCTCAACACCTGCCCTCCTGAATGACTCAAATCCATGGAGAACATCAATGCTTTTTAAGAATTTCTGCCATAATTAGAGACGATTTAATGCAACCCATTGTAATTTAAGAGTTTAAAATTCTATGTTTTTATGGTTTTGTATATTTTTTATATTTCAATTTTTAAAATATTATATATTTTCATATTTTGTTTACCTATTTTCTTCGCTTCCCTATAAAATATAAAATATATATATATTTTATTTTTTATATTTCCATTTTAAAATATTTTATATTTTTTTATTTTGTTTACCTGTTTTCTTAGTTTCCCCACCCAACAATAGCAATAAGAAAAGCTTTTCCAAAAAGCTGGGGTGGTCCCTTGTTGCAAGAGATTGGTAAATCAAGGGCTAAATGTTCTTTTGAGGCTCCTCCTGTAAAGTTTCCTATTACTTCAAAAGCTAAGATAAAAATACAGCTGGGTATTAATGTCCCAAAATTATTATCTGTAGCAGAAATGAAGAGCCTAGGGAGAAAGTTCTCCTAAATTGTGCATAAGTAACTGCAACTACATTCCTAGGAAAAATATGATATGATAGTAGATGTTTCTCCTTGGTATTATTATATTTTGTTTCATTACTTCATTGCATCATTCCTAAGTTTTAGGAAGATTTCAAAGAACCTGATGAGCTGAAATCTCAATTTGATGTAAAGTTAAATATTTCACGTTTATCTCTAAAAATTTCAGAAAATGGCACTTGAAAGCAAGGGGTTTTTTTACCACATTTCTCATAATGTCCTCAACTTGTGACATTTCATTTCACATCTATGTCAGATTACATCCTCTACTCTGTCAACAGGTGAAAAAGAGCAGCTTTGGACAGGAGATTTAAAAAGGTCAAAAGAAGAATCTTGTTAACTTTCAAAGACATTAGTAAAAAAATACTAATTCTTATCAGAAAGATGTCATTGGGAAGAAAGAACTTGTATATTCATCTGTACTGCCAAGACCTTCACTGCATCACACTGAGGTCCTGTCAGACACATGGGTGATTAAATCACTGCCATTACTGAACCACATCTGTCAGAGATGTTAGAAAAAATATCTGAGGTCTGTTTGCCTTAATTCCATGCTTAAGAGCATTTTAACACTAATCTTATCCTGAATGAAATAGGTTTACTGGCTTGACTTCAAAAATCCCTGTTCCCACTATTGCTCCACAAGCAGCCACAGCCAGCAGCATGTCACTGTCACTGTCACCCTGCAGGCCAGCCACCACCAGGACAGAGCTGTGGCACACTCTGGAGAGCAGAAATGGCCTTAAAATGGTTTCATTTTAAAATGCAGCAGGAAACAGGGCTCAGAACTGCAGCAGGGACTGCCCTGTGCCAGCACTTCCCACAGGAGCCCTGTGCGCCATCCATGAGCCCTGGGACCCAAACTGAGCCCTCAGCACTGGGACAGGGACAAGGACAGAGATGTGTCACAGTGTGAGTGACCAAACTGAGCCCCCCAGCACTGGGACAGGGACAAGGAGGGTGATGTGTCACTGCTGAGTGACCAAACTGAGCCCCCCAGCACTGGGACAGGGACAAGGACAGAGATGTGTCACTGCTGAGTGACCCAAACTGAGCCCCCCAGCACTGGGACAGGGACAAGGAGGGTGATGTGTCACAGTGTGAGTGACCAAACTGAGCCCTCAGCACTGGGACAGGGACAAGGACAGAGATGTGTCACTGCTGAGTGACCCAAACTGAGCCCTCAGCACTGGGACAGGGACAAGGACAGAGATGTGTCACTGCTGAGTGACCAAACTGAGCCCTCAGCACTGGGACAGGGACAAGGACAGAGATGTGTCACAGTGTGAGTGACCCAAACTGAGCCCCCCAGCACTGGGACAGGGACAAGGAGGGTGATGTGTCACTGCTGAGTGACCAAACTGAGCCCCCCAGCACTGGGACAGGGACAAGGACAGAGATGTGTCACTGCTGAGTGACCAAACTGAGCCCCCCAGCACTGGGACAGGGACAAGGACAGAGATGTGTCACTGCTGAGTGACCCAAACTGAGCCCCCTCAGCACTGGGACAGGGACAGGGACAGAGATGTGTCACTGCTGAGTGACCCACACTGAGCCCCCCTGGGACAGGGACAAGGACAGAGATGTGTCACTGCTGAGTGACCCAAACTGAGCCCCCAGCACTGGGACAGGGACAAGGACAAGGAGGGTGATGTGTCACAGTGTGAGTGGCCCAGCACTGGGACAGGGACAGAGATGTGTCACAGCTGAGTGATCTGGAGCAGCTCAGACCATGCCAGTGCCAGAGCTCTCACTGTTAGCAGTGATGCCCAGGTACAAACCTACAGAATTGATGCTCAGGGCAGCTGCAGCACAGCTCCATGGTGCCAATGGCAATGAGGTGTTCTGCCTTGGACAATTATTTACTATGCAGCTCAGTAATCCTCTTTTAAAACTTTCTGGAAGCTAAAAGGAAGATGGAGAAGACCTCTGAGACAGCTGCATACAGGAGTAAGTAAAAGGCTCAGAAAGTCAAGAGGGTACAACTCACTTCTGAATGATATCTCTGTCTGTCTTAAACATCTGAAGGAAAATGTGCATCCAGTTACTGTGAGAAGGTGTCTGAATGATGATAAACAATCAGTTACAAGTCAAAAAGTCAGAAATGAGTGGCCCAGAAAGATTTTCTACAGAGCTCTGTACATCTGCTAACTCAATTTGCAGAAAAGAAACATCCTGCTGCACAGTTCAGAGCTTATGAATAAGCAACTATATATAACTGAAAAAAAAAATCTTGTGTCATGCAATAAAGGTGGGCAGTTCAGGCTGTGAAGGTACAGACTCTCTTTGTCCTGCCTGGCACCATCTCTTCCCTCTCCACTTGAACATATGAGCATTTCTCTTCACTGGTCTGCAGTCAGAAACATGATGTATCACAGAATTCTCATTCTGCAAACAGACTCCACCCATAACAGAAGACAACATTTAGCTCTGCATCAAAAGGCACTTGCACATTATTAAAAAACAAAGGAATTGCAAAGATTTGCATGGGAGTAGGTTAATTTGAGGACAGCATTTAAAGGGAGTTCTCTTTTAACATGAGTCAAAGATGAGAGTCTATGTTTTGTCTGGTTGTACCGAACACAGAATGTGTTTCCACAACTTACAGTCCTGTATTGCTGTTCTGTCTCCAAGAGCAGAGCACCAAAGCATCTCACCCATGTCCCATCTATTGGACAAATGCTTTTTACATAATCTCACACTCCATCTCAGTGTGACACTTCTACTAATCAGAGAGAGGTTAAATTGGGGAAAGGTAAAAATGGAGCACAGTGCAATAAACTGGGTGTGATTCATTATTCATGGAGTCCAGTGTGCAGTCCCCATGGACACCCAGCACCACGTGCCAGCACAGCACATGCACTGCAGACCCAAAGATTGCATTTCTAACTGCTGAAGAGAGAGAATTTTAAGGGCATTTCAAAATGCAAAGTGGATGTTCTTTTTATGCACAGAAACATCCACTCCATCCCAGAAGCTGATTTAGCTTAGCATGAGTGACAACCTGGTGCAAGGAGTTGCTCAGAGATCACCTTTGTCTCATCAGGATGTTGAGAACCCCCATTTACAAAAACTGTGCATCTTCATCACATTTGCAGAATTACAGACCAACAAACTATGGGGTGAGACTTCTCCCACAGCACGAAGCAAGGAGCCTTTCCTGTGAGTTTATCATGCAGGTTCTGCCAATTATTAAAAGCAAGCCGTGACAGGTAAAAGCAGGAAGAGAATGCCTGGGGAACAGAGATTTGTGTAAAGGTTAGAGGCAGCACGGGCAATATTGGTTGCAAAAGCAATCAGGCAAAGACAAACACAAAAAAGGACAATTAAGTCTAACTACACACGACATACTACATGACATGGATGAAGACTTCAACAATACAACATTTTCACACTGCAATAGCCATGGATACATCATGTGCATACCACCACAGGAATATGGAACTGAGTATCAACACAACAAAGGCATATCACAGTAAAAAACACCTCCTAAACAATCTCCCAGTCTACTTTTTGAGAAACAAATATTCACATTTTTTAAATTTTATTTTACTACTTTTCCTGCTTTCTGAACTAACTCTATTGCTCTTACAGCAGTTGGTTTTTACTGACTACATACATCCAGCCTGTGCAGAGGAGGACAGAGAGCATATCTGTTTTGCTATGTAACCTTTTAGCTAAAACACAGTAACAGCACAGGTAATGAAAGTCTGAGTGGCTGGCAAGTTCCTGGGTTTTCCTGTTTCCTATTTTGCTCTTAGAAAATAAGAATCTGAACCTCTGCTTCAGACTTCTAATGCAAGTTTTCACTTTGGAGGGTTATAAAATAGCAATAGGCAGGGGTGATGACAGGAAAGATGGGATTAACAGAAAGAAAGAAAAGATGTTGCCAAATGGAAAGATAAGAAAAGAGAAAGGAAGCTGCCCATTTTACACATGACAGCAGCAAGTCAGCCAGCAAGTAACAGCTGCCACTCAGCAATACTTTTGTCTCCTTGAAGGAGATTTGTGCTAGCAGCTGCCATGAGGAAAAAGAAGTTTAGTTACTTTACAACTGTATTTACTGGTTCCTTTCTCCTGTTTTCATTAAATACATGACTTAAAACTAGTATCACCAGCACTCACTGATCCGGAGCCTCTCAATGCTCTCAACTTTAACACTGATTTCTGCATTTCCCAGTCATCATCTTCCAGCAGCAAAACATCCCAGAGAGCTACAGAACTACAATGACACATTTAAATAGAATGGATTCAAAATATGTCTGCCCTCACAGCTTCACCTGTTTACAGATAAATGTTTCAAGATCAGAACCCCAGGATTTTCATGAAAAGATGTTTGGCTGTACAGCAATTCTCTCCAGCTTGTAATGAGATTATTTGCTGCTCTAGAAGGCACCAAACTAACAACCCCACCAAAACCCAAACCCACAAAAGCCACAAAATTAATAGAATAAGTAGAGTTCAGAAGGAACTGCAAGTGTTCATCTAGTCCATTCCTTTTTCATCAGGATAAATTGTATCTCCATCATGCCTGGCAGACAGCTGCATTGCCACTTTTTAATGACTTCCAGGGCTAAAATATGGCAGGGTTACACAAAACCAGAATTTCCTAAGACTACTCTAACAGAGTTTTCTAATGTTCAGAATGAAAAGGCAATTTAAGTGCAATATCATCTGTTCTGTCTTCCATGAACACAGATATCCTGGGGTTTTGCTTCTAACTCTTTGTACAGCTTCCAACACTATCTAGGTTACTCTGCTGTCAGGTCTCCCCTGAGTCTTCTCCTCTGCAGACAAAGCATCCCAATTCCTTCTCTCTTTCCTCACAGGTCGTGTTTCCTCAAAGCACAGAACACAGAAATGGTCAAAAAAGGTCTCTAAGGTCAGTAATGATCCCAAATAGCATCTTGTTTGTGGTAATATATGAAAAGTATGTAAAACTTACAATACCCTTACTTTACTTATGCCATCTATGATCAACAATATCAATGCAAGAGTAAATAAGAGTATTGTCAAGCCTCAGAAATAATAAATACCTAGGCTGAATTTTGATCAATTTATTTCTTCCTGAATAACAATATAGACTGCTTCATTTCTGTCAGAATGGTTAAAAAATAATCTGAAGAGTAGTCAAATGATGAGTATTTTCTTGCTATTTTTAGGAATGGTACAATGGAAATGCTGGCGCCAGCTTTCTTCAGTGATGTGATTATGTGTAAGATGTCAAGAGCATTTTACTTCAAAAGTCTGTATTTTAATACAAGTAAAATGCAAATGCATGCAGAAGAGCAGAGTATATGTAATAATATAAAAGTGGAAGACTTCTGAGCCTGTTAGCTCAGCCTGTTAGCTCTTCCATCTGTAACAGCCCCAAGGCAAATATTTCAGTTTCCTGGGGTTCTTCAATATGCTGGATCCAGGCTTTAGTTGTGCCAGCAACTCACAAAACATTGGGAATGCTGCAGAACTCTGCAATTCTCCTTGTCACGGTTACACGCAGCCTGCCTGAAGATCACCCAAACTCTGCCTCTCCCAGCAGCTGCCATTTGGAATTGCTTTGCCAGCACAAAGCTCAGTCCCAGCTAGGCTCAGCTTGCAGATCCAGGCTCTGCTCCCCCAGCCCTGGCAGAGGCAGATGTTGCTGCACTGGCACCTTCAGGCTTGGCTCAGCAGCCGTGGCTGCCACAGCCACAATGTCTCACTGCAGAGGAGGCTCCAACCACACACACTGGGTATTTATTTAGCTTATGGCTCTCCTGGGAGCCTGAGACACTCTTCAGGACCAAACAGATGTAGTCCTAGGCAGAAATGCTCCCCACAGGGAATATTATTTAAGAAATATTTAAATATTTGCTCCCTTCTATGCTGTTTTGTCAAAAGACATCAAAAAGCCAATAAAAGAGCCTGATCACTGCATAACCCATTGACACCTCCACACTACAAATGATCTCAAAACAGGCTAATGAATTACTCCCAAGTGAAATGCAAGCAGTAACAAAACAAACATTTCTCTGTTCAATATAATGAGAGAAATAAAAGAGCTTCTGTCAGTTGCACCAAGAATTGTTGAGGAAAAGAAATAAACTCACCCTGAAAAAATTTCAGACTAGGAACATTTGTTTCAAAACTGTGTAAACAAAGTTATTTACAATTTCCATTCTTCAGAAAATGACAATAGGAAGCAGCCCACCCTCCAGAAATAAATTCATATCAAGCAGAGCATTTCTGTGGGGCCTGGCACATTCTACCAACACTAAGCTAAACACTGTAGGTATTTTACTCCTTGAGTGCTGATACTCATAGATCCAGATGGATAAACAAATAGTTGGAAGAGTAGAATCAGAATCAAATTCCTAGCCAAATAATAAACTCAGGTTACTTAAATTGTAACTTAATTTCTATTATATATGCAATTGCAAAATCTTCATTAACACTATGACACCAACCCCCTTCTTCTTACATTTATAAGCCAATTATTTTTTCTATCACTTTATATTCTACAAAGATGAGCTGCTAGCCAGTCATTGTAAATGATAAAGAAAAATTAAAAGATGAAATCTACTGGACTGTCATGCAAATCACTTCGTGCTGAATCACAATATATTTAAAATAGTTGCCACCTGCCTCCTTCAAGAAATTGCAATACAGGTTTGTGCTGTCTTTTTACCAATTTGTCTTGTTGGAACCAGTTTGAATTTTCACCATTCATTTCACACAGTCCAGTCTGTGTGAACAGTGTCCAGTCTTCTTAAGACTGAACCCACATCTTTCCTAAAGAGCTCTGAAGAAAAAAAATCACTGAAAATTCAGTGGGCTCATACTCCTCCTACCAACACAGCTGTTTTGACTGAGTGACAGGTACCAGCGGTGGCAGGTGACAACTTTGATTTTCATATTTAAAGCTCTGACTGTACATTGATTCTATTTAAGGCACTGAATATATAAAAAAATAATGAGCTTCAATATTGCCCGTGATACCACAGACCCCTCACCCTCCTTGAGCAGTGTGCTGGAACTGCTCAAGCCCCCCATGCAGAGCTGAGAGCACCTCCCTGCTGCAGAAGTGAGAACAGGACTGTACCGTCCGGCGTTGCCTGCTGACGGGGTTTTTTACATTTGACGTAATCGTGGTCAACTGGAGTGGCTGTGTAAGGTGGGGATGTCAGACCTGGGCCCGAGGACGAGGGGAGGGAAGTCCCAGGGCCTGGCACTGTTCCAGCTGAGGAGTGAGAGTCTTCATCTATCAAGCAAGGCTTTTCTCTGGGAGGGCGACAAGAACGGAGAAGTGTTACTGAGATATTTTATGAAAAATCCCTTTTTGCTCCTGGGAAGCTGGGAAGCTTCAGCTTCTCCCTGTTTTGCTGCTTTAGAATGTGATTTGGAGAATTGTTTAGTCTAGTATGTGAAATGTTTTTATTAATGATTAATCCTAGTCTAGCTGTGTTAGACTTCTAGTCAGTCACAGGTTTTTATTATTTATTATTTTCTAGCTTTCTGTCTGTATCCTTTTTCTATAGTTAGTATAGTTAGTATAGCATTAATATAATATGACATAATATGACATAATATGACATAATATGACATGACATGACATGACATGACATAATATAATATAATATAATATAATATAACATAATGTAACATAACGTAACATAATGTAACATAACATAATGTAATATATCATAATGTAATATAATGTAAAATAATATACCATAATATACCGTAATATAATGTAATATAATGTAATATAGTATAGTATAATATAGTATAGTATGATATATGATATGATATATAATATATATGATATGATATGATATGATATGATATGATATGATATGATATGATATGATATGATATAATATAATATAATATAATATAATATAATATAATATAATATAATATAATATAATATAATATAATATAATATAATATAATATAATATAATATAATATAATATAATATAATATAATATAATATAATATAATATCAGCCTTCGGAAAGCTTAGAGTCAATTCTCATCTCTCACTTCATCCTGGGGCCCACAACACCATATTTATATACATGTTCTTACAGCATTTCCAACACAGCAATTAAATCTCACTGACAAATTCTAAATAAAGGATTTTTAGTACAAGTTATTTCCTCCCTGTAGTGGTTTTGGTTTGTTAATTTAAGATTTTTTAACTAATGTATTGATTAGTGTGGTGGGTTTTAGTGTTGGTGAATCACTTATGTATTTATTTCTTGTTGTGATGTAGGAAGATAGGATTAGGAGAAAGGTAAAGTAGGTTTAAAACTTTAAAGCTTTTAAACCTACTTTTAAACCTAAAAGTAGGTTTAAAACTTTAAAAGGGTTATAAAGAAAATTTTATTAACAGTAATTAAAAGAAAAAAAAGTAGTAAGAATTAAAATAATTTTTTAGAACACTTTTTTTTATAACTTTTTATCTTATTGACAATGTAAAGAAATAAAATTGAAAATTTTTAACCAGTTTATTCCTTTTAATTTTTTTTTTTTAGTTTATTTAGGGAGAGAAGTTTTTTTTGTTAACGTTACAGAGATTTTTTTTTAATAAGAGGAAACAATAGTTTTTTGTGGTTCTCAATTTTTCACTAACAGCTGCCTGGGGAAATTTGTAATTATGAAGTTTCTCCACCATGACATTCCCTTATCACTGGTCAATAGCAAACTCTTATTTATTTTGCAGTTGTTAATGAGAAAAAGTGTAAGGACTAAAATCTCCCATCCTATAAGTGACCATAATTTGAATTTGCATTTTTTAACTGTTGATTTAAAAAAAATCAAATTTTTGAATAAATAAAAACAGTGGCTTCAAAATGGATCACAAGATCAGAATTGTTCTGTCTTCTTCCCTTCCCATTTCCTCTGTGCCACTTATTGAGATGTCAGAGTAGCATTTAATCTTATTCATGGTTCCTGAAAACTGCTAACATTAATGAAAATTTTATTCACTTTGTTTATATTGTATTCAGCTTCATTTTAATAGTTTATATCAGTATTCATTCAGAGGATATTGCTGGAAACTAGCACTCACTTTTCTGCAACTTTTGGGGTGTTCTTCTCCTCACCCCTGGCAAAGGGTCCCTCAGAAGCTTCTTTCATAAAACTAACAAGTACCTCTGCATCTACTCCCGAGTCTGGTTTCCCCACAAGTTTCAAAATAGAAGCATGAAGTCGAAAATATACCTAAAAAACACCAAAGTCCGTTTGGTCAGTAAAGAATTTGTAGCTCTGTAACCTATTACAAATAGTCTTTTCTCTATAGAATCTGCAGGAGTTAGTTAAGACAGCTACTTGACACCTAAACTTACCTGAATTGAACTTTCCCTGCCTTTGAAAGTTGCTCTTAAATAACAAAATCTGAACACTGTGCAAATTTTATAACCATAACCTATGGAACACAACAAAGAAAGCAGAACTGGCCTCGTTAGAGCAAGTGAATACTGAGTATGTTCTAGGGCTTTCACCAGACAACACAGGGGAAGCAAAGCTCCCACTCCTGCATGAACCTGTGCTTCCATAGGTACGAGATGCCTGTAAATCCTATCAATGTCTGATTTTTAGAACCAACAATGAACTGTGTGCAGCAAACTTTAGAAGTGGAATTGCTACCCACCTGCCCTAACTGCCTTTGAAATGAAAGCAGCCTAAATAACAGGCTCCATTTCACTCTCCAGAGCACCATCTACATGTGCCTAACAACCTGTAGAGAACATGATAGAGGGGTCTCCTCAAGCCAGGTCTTATGAGCTCTTGGAGATCCATATCACACCCAAGATAGCTCAGCTACCTCAGATGGCATAAAGTCAGCAGGATGGCTTCTGTGGCAGTGTTGGAAACAGAAAAGTTTTATTAAAAGGCAAAATAACAAAGCTCTTGACAGAGAAACACCCGAGCCAGGGGCAAGAGGCTCTTGCTCCTGGTAGAACACCTCACAAAAGTGATTATTTCCTTTGTTCTTTTTCTAGTGAGTTGCTTAGACTGGACTTTTTGGCTTCTGTCCAATTGGCTGTCCTCAAGTTTGAGTTGAAGTCCCCAAGGTCCCTTGAGGTGTCTTCTTAGCTAACTGATAAGAGAAACATCTGGGCTTCTTTCCATTTTAAGGAGACAAAGGATCATTTTGTCACTCCATCAACAGGGGGCACATTCCTACAAGAACAAGGCTTCCAGCTGCACATCCAACATCCCTTTACCTCCAAGAATTCCAGCTACACATCCAACATCCCTTTACCTCCAAGAACTCCAGCTACACATCCAACATCCCTTTACCTCCAAGAATTCCAGCTACACATCCAACATCCATTTACCTTCAAGGCTTTGAGCTACATATCCAACATCCCTTTATCTCCAAGGCTTCCAGCTGCACATTCAACATTCCCTTACCTCCAAGGCTTTGAGCTACACATTCAACATTCCCTTTACCTCCAAGTTTCCAGCTACACATTCAACATTCCCTTACCTCCAAGAACTGCAGCTACACATCCAACATTCCCTTACCTCCAAGAACTGCAGCTACACATCCAACATTCCCTTACCTCCAAAAATTCCAGCATACACATTCAACATTCCCTTTCCTCCAAGGCTTTGAGCTACACATCCAACATTTCCTTACCTCCAAGGCTTCCAGCTACACATCCAACATTCCCTTACCTCCAAGAATTCCAGCTCACATCCAACATCCCCTTTACCTCCAAGGCTTTGAGCTACACATCCAACATTCCTTTACCTCCAAGAATTCCAGCTCACATCCAACATCCCCTTTACCTCCAAGGCTTTGAGCTACACATCCAACATTCCCTTACCTCCAAGAATTCCAGCTCACATCCAACATCCCTTTACCTCCAAGGCTTTGAGCTACACATTCAACATTCCCTTTACCTCCAAGTTTCCAGCTACACATTCAACATTCCCTTACCTCCAAGGCTTCCAGCTACACATTCAACATTCCCTTACCTCCAAGAATTCCAGCTACACATTCAACATTCCCTTACCTCCAAGAATTCCAGCTACACATCCAACATTTCCTTACCTCCAAGAACTCCAGCATACACATCCAACATTCCCTTACCTCCAAGAATTCCAGCTCACATCCAACATCCCTTTACCTCCAAGGCTTTGAGCTACACATCCAACATTCCCTTACCTCCAAGAATTCCAGCTCACATCCAACATCCCTTTACCTCCAAGGCTTTGAGCTACACATTCAACATTCCCTTTACCTCCAAGTTTCCAGCTACACATTCAACATTCCCTTACCTCCAAGGCTTCCAGCTACACATTCACCATTCCCTTACCTCCAAGAATTCCAGCTACACATTCAACATTCCCTTACCTCCAAGAACTCCAGCTACACATTCAACATTCCCTTACCTCCAAGAACTCCAGCTACACATTCAACATTCCCTTGCCTCCAAGAATTCCAGCTACACATTCAACATTCCCTTACCTCCAAGGCTTTGAGCTACACATCCAACATTCCCTTACCTCCAAGAACTGCAGCCACACATCCAACATTCCCTTACCTCCAAGAATCCCAGCTCACATCAACATCCCTTTACCTCCAAGGCTTCGAGCTACACATCCAACATTCCCTTGCCTCCAAGAATTCCAGCTACACATCCAACATTCCCTTACCTCCAAGAATTCCAGCTACACATTCAACATTCCCTTACCTCCAAGAACTGCAGCTACACATTCAACATCCCTTGCCTCCAAGAATTCCAGCCACACATCCAACATTCCCTTACCTCCAAGAATTCCAGCTACACATCAACATTCCCTTGCCTCCAAGAACTCCAGCTACACATTCAACATTCCCTTACCTCCAAGGCTTCCATGGCCAGTTCTGGTGGGTTGTGGTAGTGAATCTTCTTAGGGTAGCGAGCAGCCTCCTCGTGCAGGTAGTGCCCTGCCTGTTTGTAGTGCAGCAGGTACACCACAGGAGGCTGCTTCTGTTTCTCAGCTATCTTGCCCAGCATGTAGTGGATGAGCCACTCCTCCTCGTCGCCGTCGCCCTCGCAGCGCGCCGCGGAGGTGAAGCACAGCTTGGCTGTCTCCAGCATGCTGTCCCTGCGCTCCTCCATCTGCACAGGGCACAACAAAGCTCACTGCAGCTCCCCTGGCCAAGCCCAAAAACACCCTGCTGCCCGTGCAAAAGCATGTGAGCATGGTACAGCTTCTAAACATTTTCAACAGAAATGATGTAGAAGTAGCAAATACATCCCAAGTGGTGAAACGCACCCAAACCACCCAAAAAATGGGTTTGTGGAGAGGCTTTTGTTCACTCCAGTGACTGCTGGCACAACTAACCAGAACAAAACAGTAACACAGAAAAAACATTCATATTTATATTTATATAAATATATAGAGGAGTCTCCTCAAGGCAGGTCTTATGAGCTCTTGGAGATCTATATCACACCCAAGATAGCTCAGCTACCTCAGATGGCTGAGGTAACAACCTAATACTCATGTCTACAGAAATTCCACCACTTTTTCACAGTGGTAGAATTTTTTTGGTAATTTTTTAGTGTTTTTTCTTTTTTTTTATTATCTTAACTCTTCAAAGAAAAAAATTATTTGCTTTGTTCTGCAACTGAAGTCTGCTAAAGTCACTATGGACCACTCTCATTTGTGAAGAAAAGTATTTCATCTTGCTTGCAATGTATCTAATTTTGAGATGAATATTCTCCCCATCCCACCCTGTCAAAAAAAAAAATTAAAACCAGCAGCATAAATTAAAGCTAAATGCCAATAAATTCATGTAAAAAAAAGTAGGTCAAAAGATGCATTAATGTAATTTTCTCTCTTTGAAAATGAAGTTTATAAATTTAAGCTGTGTGGCTATAACCAAGAACTAAAGCATAACCTTTCCTTTTCTAAACATTCTGTAAGAAGAAGAGAATAATAAGGTTTTTATGTATGAGAAACACATTCCTAAAGAGATATATCTGTGGAAGTGAGATGAAATTGTTTCAATTTATCTTTTATTATAATAGAGCTTTTCTTACTAAATTATGCATTTTTAATATATTCACTTGAAAAAAAAAATGAAGATTTAAGTAGTCCTAAATAAACATTCTCATTTAATCCTCAACTTCAGATGGCTGCTCTGTATTGCTCCTTTTATCTGATACTGTGAAGTAATTCCAGCACTATCCCTGAAATTCTTCAACAACTCCCTCATTGCCAAGGGGCTGCAAGACCATAAGACCAAACTTCTGATAGGGCAAAGACATAAAATGCAGTAACTTCATTTTCTGAGGAGTTCATCTCAGAGCTGTTGGATGCAATAACCCTCCAGAAGAAAACTCTATTGTTGACTGGCATTTCAAACCTACTCTTTAATAAACTATTTGTTCCCTTTAAACACAGGCTGACATCAGCTTTGTTCTCAGGCAAGAAAGTGCCTGTGGAAGTGCAGTGTTAGTGCAGTGCTGAGGCAGCTCAGATTGACACTCACCACCTCCTGCAAATCTCCCAGAAGCAAAGGCTGCTCCCAGCACTGATCTCTGCAGCTCACACACTGAAGTTTTACAAATTACAGCAGAGAAGCAGCCCTTCCTTTTTTTCATTGTGCTTCCAGCTGCAGACTCGGTAACATTTGGAAGTCAGAATAGCTAAATCAGAAATGGAGTTCACTGGTCCAAAAAGACAAAACATTTTCCCAAGCAACTCTTATCAGTGTCAGAGTGCATTTATAATTGTTTATTTTTGTTTAGCAATAAACTTCTTAATAATGTTTTTCACCTCCCTTATGCAGAAAGATACAATGAATTCATAACAATGTTTTCAATGGAAATTCTACCAATCTTTTCACTTTGATCTTTTGTTTAGGTAAATGGCCCAAGACCACAGAAAAGGGGAGAATTCTTTAGATGTAAGAGATGACATGTGGATACAGATATCAGAGTAATTTCTGATCTCTTCACTATTTCAATATGTACGCATTTCACCTTTTCCTGGAAACATTGTGTGACATTTACAGAAAGGAAAGGTAAATATAATTCCCCTTTCCAGAAGGTTACAATAATTTTGTGTCACCTTCAAAAGATAATTCAAAGATTAGGCTCAAACTGATTTTACACAGGAAAAAGAAAGGAAAAAACCCACCTCCAAATGCTGCTTGACCATATTACGTGAATATTGGAATTTCCAACATTACTAAGAAACCAGACAGTCTCATATGTAGAATATAGCATATAAATACTTAATTTAAAAATTTTCTATGTTAGAAAACTGTCCCAGATTTCTAACAAGGCAAGGTGTGTATTCTATTTGCCATCTGTTAGAGGTATGGCAGTTGTCTTCTGTTCATTGGACAGTTTCCCTTATCTCTTCCACACTCAATCCTCCCTCAGGGGAGACACCTGCTGATAACAGCCATTGAGTGTCACTGCATGGCTGATAAGAACTACAGCATCCCATTGGGAGGTGTGAGCCCAGAGGGAGGAGCCAAGCATTCCTACCTGGATATAATCTGGAGATTCTGGAACACCAGCCAAGCATTCCTACCTGGATATAATCTGAGCTTCTGGAACACCAGCACGGCTTCTGCACTGGATTCCCCAGAGGAACAGCAGCTGCCTCTGCCCCTGGATCTTCAGAGGCAGAGACTGCACCTTTCTCTACAGGATCCCTGCTCCAGCAGAGCCAGCCCTGACACTGCAGGAGGGCTGAGCCACAATTCCAATGGTTCTGCTGCCAGCACCCTGACCCACAGGGTGTCAGGCTGGGTTCTGACTCTGGCAGTGCTGTTTTGGTTTACTCCATTGTTATTCCTGCTCCCATATTTTTGCCTGAGAGCCCCTTAATTACAAATTTATAACAATTCAGAGGGAGAGGGTTTTTATTTTTCCATTTCAGGGGAGGCTCCTGCTTTCCTTAGTGGACACCCATCTTTCCAAACCGAGACAAAAACCTAATTTTAAGTATTTAAAATCTTATACTCTCTGTGTTAGATCTCACCTGCTTGACCACTTCAGGGGGAAGCTCCGTTTTCCACTGCTTGAGCTGCCGGGACGCGAAGGAGTGCAGGGCATAGGAGATGGTGCCGTACTCAATCCACAGGGACAGGTTGGAGCTGTCGATCTCCAGGGCCCGTTTGAAGCAGTTCAGGACAGGGGTGGAGTGTTTCCAGATGGGGCCATCACTCTTCAGCTCGTTGGAGTTCAGCTTGTCCTGAATGCGGCTCGCTCGAGCCAGAGCCATCCCAGCCCAGGAGTCAAACCTGTGCAGGCAGGAACACAACCCATGGTTGGAAAAGGTGAAAGTTTGACAAGAAAGTTTCACAGATATGTGTGCTTGGCAGAGAGCTCTGAATGTAAAACCTGAGAATGGAAGAGAGGTGGAAGCAAGTTTTGATATAGAAGAACAACAGATGTCTAAATTGAGAATTGCTGAGCCAGTCATTACTGGACAACTAAGAAGCAAAGGTTAAGTTGAGTTGGAAGGGGGTTTTAGGACTAGAGCAAAGGATATGTTGACCACAAACAAAAAAGATGTTTTTACCAACCAGAAATAGGTCTTAGGAAAAGCAGAAAGATACCACAGGCAAACAAACATGCCAATGTGGCAAGTAGAAAAAAGGTCTAAGAACTTTCCACTGCAAGAAAACTGAAAAACAACTTTAAGCTTAAACTGTAACATACTAACTCAGGTGATTGGAAGTAATGACCATAATATGGTAAATATAGCAGTTATGATAGGCTATAGGTAATAGTAAAGGTATTGTCTATGATGCTGATTGGTTGTTATGTATTAAGATACTCAGCAAAGAGAAATATACAATGCATTGTAACCAGAACTAAAGGGGCTTCAGGCTTGCCTAGAGCTGTAGCTGGCAGCCCTGTCACCCATGACCCAAGACTGCTGTAAAACAACTTCTTTACAATGAACAGCATTTTCAAGAGCTGCCTGGAGTCCCACATCTCTCATGCCAGGCTCTTAAACCCATGAACAAACTCCCCCCTGAACATTTCACTGCACATAGACAAGATTTGTCTTCTTGTATCTACAACTTTTTCCTCTTTCTATCACACAAAACAGATTTCTGCACTTCCTCCTCTCCTCAGAGCAGAACACAAGCTGTACAGCCTAAATCATATTGATTTTCCTTAAGTGGTTTCCTAACAAAGCACTGCCCCCAGTAACTGTCACACATGGAAAACAGATTAAAAACCCAGGTTTATTTGCCTTGCAAAGCCAGTATATCCATATTTCTAATGGCAGCACTCCCACTGTTTTTTTCTCAGTAACCATGAAGCACTGTCAAAATGTTGTCACCCTGCAGGCCAGCAGACATTGTGACACCTTGTGCTGTTGGACTCAACTGTGAATAATCATCATCATTTCCCAGCATAAAAATCATAAAGCCAAAATTGCATCCAAGTAGGAAAATCCTGATGAACTAAAACTGTAATGTCTGCCTGAAGGACTGTTGAGGGTCCTGCCCTGTGTGTGCTAACAACACAGTCTGAAGGGTGGTTTCCAACCTCACTTTAACACCAGGGTTCCTCTGCTCTGGGCTTTTTCAATTTTACCATGATTTTAACACCAAGGCAACCACCATAATGTTCTCAGTTTTTTGCCTGCAATTTCTTCTGATTCCAACTGAAAACCCATTTCTAGGTCAAGTGACCTCAACAGTCAGATTCCTGAGGGGAAAGGAGCAGGAACTGTAGTGCAGACAAGTACCAACTACTTTGACTGGGGTAAAAATACTATGTTACACATAAAGCATCTTCTGAGTGCAAAAAAAAAAGCCACATATTAAAGTAAAAATGCATTCCATTCATTTATTTTTGATTTTAAGTTTTAGAACATCAAACTGCAGAAAAATGGGTAGGGGGTGATAATGGTAATTTCTTCATCTGCCTTTAAACAGAAGTTTTAGCCATTTGCTAGTCACAAGTCCCAGACTAGAAGATGCAATAACATTAAACTACAGCTATTTCCTCTGAAGATTTCACATCTAAAATTGCTCTGTGCCTTCACCTTCCCTTTTGTCTCTGTTACGTGACTGGATTTAGAAACAATTTTCTTGTCTCAAATCTATCAAATTAGGGTTTTTGTCACTGACCCTGATCTATCAACTTCAAGGAGAATTAAAATGATAACACCTAATATGCAAACTCTATATTTAATCAGTAAATTTAAAGGTTATTTGGTTTAATTTAGAAGACTGATACCCAGAACATGCTTTATTTTTAAGATGAGAGAGCTTAATCTTGATGGTATTTCAGTGAGTTGTAAATTATCAAGAAACAAGGTGGTTTTGTTTAAATATCACTTAAATATTTTATTTGTATTCTCTGTGTGGTTCTCTAGCACCAAAATCAACACTTTTAGGAAGAGGTCAGCCTAAGCAATTAATGCACTAAAGGATGCCATTTGAGCTATAGTTACCTATCAAATGATATTTTTCACTCCTTATCATGCATGAACATGCCAAAGCAAAGAACAAAAGGTACAAACAGTTCATTCTTCACAGTTATTATTTATTTCAATTTAGCTTCCCCCCTCCTCCTTTCTTTTTTTTTGTTTTAATTTCAAAGCAATCAAATATTTCACCCTATGTTTTGGGTTTTGTTTTCTCTGTTGGGCTGTTTTAGAGATGCCCTTAATCATACAATGGACATGTGATAATGGATTGCAGTGGGGCTTTTGGCTGTTTGGGACTTTTTTTTCATTCCTGAAACCAGTTGTCTGCTTTTCAGTGCTGAAAGAAGTGAGAAGAATGAAGGACATGCAGCAGGATTCCAAAATACTGACCTATTTGGACAAATACAAATGTCGTGCATGTAAAATTTAATGGCCTTGGACTGTTCTTTGTTCTTGAAATGATAATCTGCCAGGAGATAATAGAGCTCAGTCACCACTGGTGGAGAATAGTCTGCACCCTCGGGGAGAGATGGTGCCTGAAGATCAGAAAGGCAAAGGTTCATAAAAATGAGCATTTGCTTCTTCCCTGTAGAGGAAGCAACCTTTTCATTACATAATGTGAAGGTTTTGAATAGGAAGACCTTGAAAGCATTTCACAGATAGAGCACTTACAAACACTAATGAACATCTCATCCTGACAATATTTTACCATTCAAAGACTAATGCAATTACCCAAGAAAAGCCAACATCATGGAATAAATCATCCCACTACTAATCCCACTAATAATAAATCATCCCACTAATAATCTCCAAGTCAACATAAAAACAGCAACACCAATTGTTACTCCCTACAATTTCATTTTTTTAAAAAAACAATGAACTGTACCTTGCTGGATGTTCCTTCAATATAGGCAGATACAGTCTCCAGGCTCAGCATAGGCTTGTCAGTTCGAGGAACAATTGTGGCAGTTTTCTTCAGAAGGTTGGCCAAATCAGCAGACACAGTACTGGTTTTGTAACTATCAAATTCTGGAAGAGTTTTAGGCTTAAAATACTCAAACATGAACAAAGCATCTTCCCATGTCAGATCAACCTGAAGAGGGAAGTAGATGAGAGGGGAAAAAATATTTCAAATTCTAAAATTCAAGTCTACTAATGATGGTTTTCTATAGACTTTCTAGTTCAGGGGAGTGTACACATTACTCTAGCAGGAACCAAACTAAACCTCCCAAGAACAGAGCTAAAGGTGCTGTTAATTTATGCTGCTCACAAATACAATATACTGCTCACTGATTTAACAGACAAAGATATTGCTGTAACTTAGTGTAGGTCACTAAAGTCAAAATAAAGTAAAAATAAATCATTCTACTTGCTTAGAAAAATTGTTTATAAGCAAGGATCAATTGTAAAAATTCTGAGTGACACTGAGATCATGGGTAATATGGAGAACAACTCTGCCCCTTCCATTTCAGAGCCAAGGAAGAAGAGGTAATGAAATGGGAACCAGACAAAATTCTGAGCCCCTCTTTGAACTCTCTACAGAAAATTACTTCCAGAATTTACTCCTCATTTTCTCTTCACTTTTCTTTCTTGAAAGCAGTAAAAATACTCAAAATAATGGACAGTTCTCTTCTGCTAGACTAAGTTTTTTCTCCTTTTATTGCTTTACCCTAATAACTTTACTCTTAAATTTTGCTCTGGATTGAAATGCAAGAAAGTTGCAGAGGGTAATCTCCTTATACTTCTCTTTTTCTTATTAATCCCCTTTCTCTCATTGTCTTCACTCTCTAAGATGTACATATAACACACAAAATTGCCAAATACTCAATGAACAGTAATGGAAGAGTATTTGTGTATTTTAAAAGGTTTGTTCAACAGAGCCAGACAATCATTTTGCTTGTATGAAAATGGTTTTGATTGATAATTCTATGATCATTTGCATTTGGCAAGTGCAAAATAGGCTGGGGTTTTTGAACAAAACCAGGGATGTTTCTCAAGGCAGGACATTGCATTGCTGCCCTGTACTTTTCTCTTCCTCCTTTAGTATTACAACCCTCTTCCAGAGGCACTCTGTAGTTGCCCTTCTCCCAAATTCAACTGAACTTCACATTTCTCATAAACAGCTATCAGGTATTTACCATTAGAGATGTCAAAATAAGTGATAATATAATGTACTTGCAAACTTTTAACTGGGACATTTTTCACTTTCATAAACTGCAAGGCTGGCCGCTAAAACTTTCTTCTCTCAAGCTGACTTTTCCTCTCTAAATTTTCCTCAACCTTGAACTTCTTCTCAGCTGAAAATAGGAAAGTGATAGCTTAATAAAATGCTCATACTTCAGGATGGCAGAATACTATGGATAAGACTAGCATTTAAAATATTCAATTTGTTATATTTATTATTTTAAAAAATATTAAAATTGTTATTTTGTTCTCTACAATGTGTAAAATAAATAAAATTTACAAGGAAATAAAAGTAATCTTTCTCAAAAATATATCAAAGTGCATAACAAAATAAGAATGCATCTTTCATCAGTTCAGGATATTCCACTGACATTGGATAAGACATAACTTACCTGCTGTACTGAATGTTCTTCTAGGTACCTTGCTTTGCTTTTTTTGCTAGGAAAACCATATAAACAATAAAAACATTGTTCCAAGGCTGTTTCCAGCTCTTCTTTGTATGGATGAGTATCTTCAGAAGTGGAAGCTGCAAGTTCTTTCTGTAGTACCTGAACCTACAAGGCAAGCACCAAGGACAAGGTCACCTGCACATCACAGTGAGCTGCCCAGCTGGCTGAAGGCAGGTGAAGAAAACAACTTCAAGGGATTTTAAGGGATTTTTACATGGATTTTTCCCCAATAACAATAAATTTCCCCAATATGACTCATGTATTTCTGTAACTGGTCTCACACAAGTCATTCCAGTGGCACTGCAGCAGCATTGAAGTGCTTTATTTTTTTTTCCTGTATTAATCCACAGACAGTTATCTTTAATCAATGAGGTTAAATATCAGCTTCATGTTTCAGACTTAAAATCATTCAAAGTTCTCCCCTACACACCAAGCTCACAGTGAGCTGCCCAGCTGGCTGAAGGCAGGTGAAGAAAATAACTTCAAGGGATTTTAAGGGATTTGTACATGGATTTTTCCCCAATAACAATAAATTTCCCCAATATTACTCATGTATTTCTGTAAACTGGCACTGTAGCAGCATTGAAGTGCTTTTATTTTTTTTCCTGTATTAATCCACAGGCACTTATCTTTAATCAATGAGGTTAAATATCAGCTTCATGCTTCAGACTTAAAATCATTCAAAGTTCTCCCCTACACACCAAGCTGCTTCTGTGAATATAACTGTGAACTACAGTTCATCAATGCTGTGAATAAGGAAAAGGTACAGAAGAATTTCTGTCCTAACTCACAACCAGCAATTTCCTCTGCATGAAAAAAGCAGGATAGAGAGGACTTGGCAGCAAAAGAAGAGAGAGAGTTAATGAAAATCTGGCTAAAAGGACTATAGAATTGAACAGTATGAACAGTATTACACAGATGGCTGCACACCAAGGAAAGTGGCTGGATTGATCCCAAATTACTAAACACTGTAGCAAGTTGCTATCTTTACCTTCAACACCACAAGAGAAAGCACCCATCAGTAGAATATTTTGGAAGATGCTGATAGTTTAAGACATTCATTAGAAAAACTGCAGCTGAATGCCAAAAGAAGAAAGGTAACTCTTTGAAAAGTCTCACTAAGCTTCCATAAAAAAAACAAACCCAAAAGGAATATATTCCAAGAAGACATTTCAAGGTCAATAAAAATATGTTCACTAAGAATAACCTGTGTAGGGGTATTCTGGATATTTATTTCATAACCAAGTCAAGACCTACACAACCACTGAGGCTTAAGATTCAATTTCAATGCGTTCCACAATAGAATTTCAATTTTAAAAAGAAATGTTTATTTGTGACCATTTTTCAACATCTAGGACTTCAAACTCATTTATGCATGATCCTACACAAAGCTTTCTGTCAATACAAACACTGCATGACAAGGCAAAAATCTAACTTTCTACATGTAAGGAGCTCGTTTATAAGAGCTGGAATTAAATAGAAGATGCTGATTCTCTTCTGATTAAAATATCTGTGCTAAGATCAAGGTACTCTTTATTAAGAGCCAAACCCCTGAAAAAGAAAAGCAAAGACAATTCTTAGAAAGCATTTCAATGACATCTGGAGTCACAGCAGACTCATTCATACCGAGTCCCAGCAGACACCTTATTGCCAGCACCTTCCCTGTATGAATTTGTGATCAACATTTGAAATTTACAGAAAGGGTAGCTAAATAAGCTGAAGAAAAACAGTGAGCATCAGAGGGATATTGTAACAAAA
Source organism: Molothrus ater (assembly GCF_012460135.2). Lineage (NCBI taxonomy): Eukaryota > Metazoa > Chordata > Aves > Passeriformes > Icteridae > Molothrus > Molothrus ater. The sequence goes on from NC_050495.2 coordinate 11,976,672, forward strand.
GCCTTATATTCCTACTGCTACAAACAAAAGCACATCTAACAGCAGTAACAGAATTTCACTTGAACAGCATTCAAAATCTCCTTTGTTACTATTCAACTTTCAAGTTCTTGGCAGAAATCCAGAATTGTTCCTAATAATTCAGACTATTGCTAAAGGCCTTAATTAATATTAACACCTTCTCTTGCACAGCACATTCATCCCCAAGCAATATAAGGACCTCGAGCAGACAGTTCACCTACAGAAGGTGCCCACTTAACACTGACCTATGAAACACACTGTTCACATTCTTGAAGCTGCCTTTCTCTTCAAATAATTCATCCCATTTTATCTTTGTCTTTCCCTATCCTTCCAACACCCTCTTGTCTCTGAAAACTCTGAAAACTGAATTCTTGTGTTTAGTAATACTATAATATATTTTAGTTTAAGAAGCTGGCAATTCTGTCAGTGAAAATGGAACATTTTGTTTGAAGTAGCTGATGATATTTGCAAAGATCTCACTGCAAATACATTGCCAGATCTCATGCTACCATTTCATTACTTCATAAATAACAAAGTCATCTGCACTTTGCCCAGGTTCCCAGCCCATACTCTGTCACTCCCCAGGCTGTGGGTACAGCACATTTTTCAGGCACAATTCAGACTCATCACTTCAGGGCACGACAGAGCCTGGGAACAGCCCATCCATTTCCATGAAGCACAGGGTCTGAGCTAATGAACCCTCTGGAGTCCTGCAGGCCAGTGCATTATGCTCCTGCCACCAGGGAGGCTGGGGAGAGCAGGACACAGAGATAATCTGATAGTTCCAGCCTGAATCAGCCTCAGTTCAAACCCTGCTCATTCACTGCAGCCCTGCCAGGGTGAGCTGACTCCTGCAGAAGCCCTCAGGCTCTCTGTGCCGTCCTTCCCAGCTCTGTAAATTACTGTCCTGGACATGCCACTGCTCAAATGCACAGGGAGATGGGGTCTGGCACTGAGCTGTGCCTAATAAGCTCCAGGGAGTGCTGAGAAGGGAAATTAGGAGATTCCTGAGTAGCTCTATGCAGAACTAATCATGATTTTCTCTTGGCTGAAGGTAATAAACCTCAGTGAAGTCAAGCTGAATCTGCAAAGTGCCCCTGAAATGTCCCTGTAGAGGGCCCAGTGGATGCCATGGCATCACATTATCTGGGGTTTGCCAGCAGCCAGGCTGTCCCAGACTGCCAGTGCTCTGCTCAGGAAACACTTGGCTTTCTGAGCTAAGAGAAAATGAGCAAACAAATAGAAATATTCTATTTAACCAGGGGAAATTTCTTTTCTGGTGTAACAATGAGACCTCAAGGAATAATCTTAAAAAGGTCAATCATGAATGGGTAAATCCTTTTATCTAATAATGCTAGAGTATTAGTGCCCAGACACCCATTCCTGGAGCACAAGAGATGAGATGTAACACACCCATCTGAACAACAGAGCAAAGAACAGACTTAACACACAGGAAAATGGAGGGCTAAAGTAGTTCTTCATTCTCATCACTGTTCAACAGATCAACTGTGTATGTGTATTTTAAATAATATTTAGTTAATAACATGAAAACAATAGAATTGCTATTTTTTTCAGGCTGTGGTATAAAATCAAGGTAAGTACAATCAAACAGGGCAAATTTATCAATCACAGAACCATTAAATGCATCACAGCTTCAGAGCAAATCCAGGTAACACCACAGGATGTGGGAGCAATCAGGAGCGTTCCAGTTGTGTAACTGAGGACAGATGATGGGCTGCAAATCTTTACTCTCATGATTTGGAAGAAACAAACAACCAAGCTGTTCAAAACTGAATTTTCTTGGCTGAAAGTTTAAATATGTTCTTTTTACACAATAAACAGTATTTATGTACACTGAAATGTGCAAACCCCACCTAACACTTGACAAATTCAGTCCTGTGAAGTGAGCAACTTATTTAGAACCACTGAGACAAGATGAATATGGAATCCCACTGTGTTACTTTAGCAGCAATTTTAAAGATGTAACACAACAGGTTTTTTTAGCTCCTGAATGATATACAGTACTATCCAACTGCTTGGTTATTCCTACTTCCCTTTCAAATCCCATGAACAAAATAGAATACAAGTGCAAGAAGCAAAAAGAAAGAAGAAAAAAGAGAATAAAACAATTCTTCTTCTCAGTGAGGCAAGTCCAGGGAACAATGGGGAGTATGACAGAAGCAGACCAATAGAAAAGGGTCTGGAATAACAATTCAGATTAAACTGACTGAAACTTTCATATGTTTGTCTGGGAGAAGCCAGAAAGTGGATTTAGAAGTGTGTCTTTAACATGAAGATAAAGCAATAAACAATCTAACTTTGAACTTTGTTTCCTGCTTTGGGAGAGGGCTTGGCCAGATGATTTTCAGAGATCAATCAGAATCACTCTCAGTTATTCCACAATTTCTACTTACGTAAAACTTGAGCAGAGCACCATCTGAATTGCAACACCAGGATCTTCTTCCCAAATACTCATGAGCTGTGTTCAACAGCATAAGTGAAGAAGGCAACATAGGGGTATCAGGACTCACTGGAAGAAAGAAATTGCTAAATATTAAAGTAGCACAGAACTGAGTTAAATCTGAGTCAATGCTTCAACTGGCAAACAGCTTCCTCTCTGGTGGAAAGTGATGTTTGCATAGCCCTCTCCTCCCTTCAGCCAGCAAGGTAAGACAACAAACAAGTATTTTATTACTAATACTCCTTAGCTAGATGGTAAAGAGCTCAGGTGCAATATGTAAAAGTGAAGAAGTAATCCACCTTCTTCTCCCTGGTTCTGCTGCTGCTGGCAGCAAAGGGACCGAAAAGCATCTTCCTCATGCTGGATGATCCTGTGCAGGATAATCCATGGAAGCACTGAGGACACATAGGGCTCTTTTGGTTCCTCCTGGACAGCCATGCTGCAGTCTATGATCTAAGAAAGAAACACACATTATACAGACAAAGTGATGGAAACACAGGTCAGGTGTGGATCCTCCCCAAACAACCCAAAGTTAGCAGCACATTTTACCCCAAGGAAATAATCTAAAGTTGAGTCTCAGCTTCTCACAAGTGACTGTAAAAATGCTAGAGGTAAATCAATTAGTAGGGGAAGAGATTATTTGCCCTACTCTGATATTCCTCTTGCACCCCCATTTTCCACCTAGGTGTGTCTCTGTTAATATCCTATATGAGCAATTCATAGTGACCAAACACACAGCATCAATTCTCAGCATTACTAGGCCTCATTACTGTACAAGAAATTTCCCTACAACCCAGATTCTGAGGAACTTACAAAAATTCCTGAATTCTAGCACAGGTGTTACAACAACTGTTAAAGACCAATTAGAATCATTACAGATGCTACATAAATGATGTGCCTGAACACTCTGTTCTCCAGAATTCCATTACATTTCATAAAACATACAACTTTACACAATAAGAGTATGATTCTGTAAGTAGTGAAGGCTCCTTGGCTTTTACAGAAGTAAGTGGAGATTTGAGAATTGCAAGCACATTGAATTTTGACATTAACTAGACCTGCTTCTTAACAGAACTGCCATTTGTAAGTCTGCCATTTGTTACTTGGACTGAAAACACTCATTCAGTTTTGAGGTTTGAAAGTACCTTCTGTAAAAGGCTAAAATTAGCTGCATTCATAATTCTAGAAGCATTTCACATTTCACTCTTCCCCTGCCCTGTTCACATCACCCTCTCTGTTTTTACCAGAAAATCATTTACTTTGGCCAGCACTTGCAAGCAATTCTACCACGCCTGTAAGGCTTATGGGGCCTTGCCCTCCAGCCTGAAGCACATAAGGGCAAGATCAGAACCAGAACTTACAGGCTACATCCAGGCAGCTCAGTCAATCTTCACATTATCACTACTTCAAATAGCCTAAAACCCCAGTGCTGGGTTATCTTACCACCATATTTGATTGTTTTAGGCAGCTTGGTAGTGGATCTCTAGCACAGGTGTGTGCTCAGTGCAGCTCTATCACACTGCAGACTATGGCAATGCTCACACAGAATGGTAACACCCCACTTCCCAAAAATGTAACAGCAATGTAACCAAAGGCACCACCAGGAGTGGGTGGGAATTCAGCCAGCAGCTGCAGCAAGCCCTGAGTCCTGAGGCCTGCAGCCTGCCCTGAGTCCTGAGTCCTGCAGCCTGCCCTGAGTCCTGCAGCATCCCCTGAGTCCTGAGGCCTCCCCTGAGTCCTGCAGCATCCCCTGAGTCCTGCAGCATCCCCTGAGTCCTGAGTCCTGCAGCCTGCCCTGAGTCCTGCAGCATCCCCTGAGTCCTGCAGCCTGCCCTGAGTCCTGCAGCATCCCCTGAGTCCTCCAGCCTGCCCTGAGGCCTGCAGCCTGCCCTGAGGCCTGCAGCCTGCCCTGAGGCCTGCAGCATCCCCTGAGTCCTGCAGCATCCCCTGAGTCCTGCAGCCTGCCCTGAGTCCTGCAGCCTGCCCTGAATCCTGCAGCATCCCCTGAATCCTGCAGCCTGCCCTGAGTCCTGCAGCCTGCCCTGAGTCCTGAGTCCTGCAGCCTGCCCTGAGGCCTGCAGCCTGCCCTGAGGCCTGCACCATGCCCTGAGTCCTGCAGCATCCCCTGAATCCTGCAGCATCCCCTGAGTCCTGCAGCATCCCCTGAGTCCTGCAGCCTGCCCTGAGTCCTGAGTCCTGCAGCATCCCCTGAGTCCTGCAGCATCCCCTGAGTCCTGAGTCCTGAGTCCTGCAGCAGCCTCTGAGTCCTGCAGCCTGCCCTGAGGCCTGCAGCCTGCCCTGAGGCCTGCAGCCTGCCCTGAGGCCTGCAGCCTGCCCTGAGTCCTGCAGCATCCCCTGAGTCCTGAGTCCTGCAGCCTGCCCTGAGTCCTGCAGCCTGCCCTGAGTCCTGCAGCACACAGCACACCTCCTGGTGCCAGGCCATGCCTTACCTGGATCAGGTTGTTTGTTAAGCGCACCAGGCTCGGTGTGACAGAGGAGTCTTTCAGGATGCTGTTAACTGAGGATAATGAAGTATCTATTCCTGTCAGCAGCTGTGTTACTGTAGCAACCCACTCCTCTTTAGCTGAGGGTGCTGTCATATTAATCATCTGCTGAATTGCTTCATTCAAGGCAACATCTGAGCATTCAAAGCATTGCTTGTAGTCTTTCAGTTTGAGCAGGGAGTCCTAGGGAATGTAAATATGAAAAAGATCTATTATAACAATGAAGAGTTTATTTTAAACATGAATGCACAGCAGGGCAAAGCAAAACACTATACTCAGTAAATGTGATGATTTCAATGAAATGAAGCAACAACTTTAAATGCAACATTAAAAGGACAATAGGAGGTGCATGGATCCTGGATGACAAATACACAAGTAGGATCTAAATACAAAAAAATCATCACATCTTTCTGCTTTAATAAAAGATGCAAGGAAAGAAAACAGGAAAGAGATGGCTGTAGGGCTGTAATTCTAATGATCTACAGCTGAATAAAGCCCTTACAAGAAACAGGGTTTGGATCTTTATGATCTCGTGCTACCATTACATTACTTCATAAATAACAAAGTAGCAACTCTCAGGCCAGTGGAATAGCAACTTCTGATCTTTCCACTCTGAAGAGGTTGGGCCACCAGAAACCATGGAAAATGTAGGACTGGGTTCTGGGCAGTTAAAAACCCATCAGTCTTTTTTTCTGCAAACTTTCTTCCCCCAACTAACCTAATATACTCAGCTGAGCTGAGCTCATTAATACACTTATTATACACTTATTTTTACAGTGTCAAACGCTCTAACTCTACAGCAATTATACTGCATGTATCAACAGTTCCTCATTCATGCAGGAGAGAGTCTTTACAGCATAAAAATCATTCATATGCTAGATAACCAAGTTTCAGAATGGTTCTAAGTCACCATATAGTCAACAGTAGCATGAATTCATCCATAAAATAACTCAGGAAACTCAAGTTTCTGTTCATTCCATGGAGGCCTCAACATCTTGCATCTTTAGCCACACTCTCATTCAGCAAAAGCTGGCACATTGCTAATGATGTCAACAAAGCTGTGATCTTCAGAGCATTCTCAGGTTTGGTTCCATGTTTGGCTTTGTAAATTAGACTCACAACTGTCAACATCCACTCCAGAAATCCTTCCCTCCTGTTTTCAGGAATAAGTCTTAATTCCTTACTGAAACAGATTTTGTATGAAACAAAGCAAACCTGGAGGAGAAGCAGCTGAGCTGGTCTCTCAGGTATGGATGTGACAAACTCCAGGTGTTTGGCTCTGCCATAACCATTGAAGCACAAGGTTGGCCTGAGCAGATGCACCACTGCATTATAGTCCCCTGCCTCATACAGCCGCTGGATCTCTTCCAAAGACTGGCATCTCTCCAGGGATTTTAGGTTCTTTTCAATCTGCAAACATCACAGATGATACAATCTTAACTTTTGTTTTCACATATATCTGACTACTGACTCTTCTCCCAGCAGTTTAGCTCTCAATGTTTAAGAAAAGAAAAGAAAAACACTGATTCAATAATCCACTGCTGCTTTAATGCATGCAGCTGCTTTAATGTTTTTATTTTGCATAAAAGCAATCTAAAAATGTACAGGACCAACAGATATAAAGAGTGTAATTTTTGAAAAAGAGAGGGTAGCCTCGATGTAATATTCAAAATACCAAACCCTCACTCTGAGGTGCACTAAACTTCCCTCACAAATGAACTAATTCATAGGTGACATTTGAAACTGGGAGAGATGGAGGGTGAGGGATGGAAGAGGGAACACACCCTGCAAATGAGCTCTCACCTCTTCCAAAGACACCACAGAATCCACGTGCAGGTTGGGCAGCCGGATCACGATGCTGCTCTCACTGCCAGCCTCAGCCTGGCTGCTGCTGGAGCTCTGCAGCATCTCAGTGCAGATATCATAATTTTCAAGAGCCTGTTCCATGTCTCCCTATAGAAACAGTACAGAGGAAAACAATCAACCAAAAAAATCCTACAGTTCTCACTGCAGAAAGTCTCCAAAACTTGTAGAAAATGGTTAAATTTAATGCAGGCACTGCCAGTGTGCTTACTGCATGTCCTCAAAAATCATAACATAAATTCAACTGAATAGCTCAAATTAAAGCAAAAATATTTTAAAATATCTTACCAATTATTTCAATAATGGATAAAACAAATCAGAAAAATGGAATTCAGCCTGCATAAATTTGTAAGATTGGTCTGGAGTGCTAAAATCCCTTTCCTTTAAAAAGGCAGAAGAGTAAACCAGCAGAAATAACTCTTCCATTTGTGCAAATTAAAACACTGAGTAAAGAAACATTCATATATTCCACAAAGTGAATGAATTCGACTTGCTCTGTGTAAAGTAGTTACTGAAATTGAGATGTCAGGAAGGCATGCACAGGCAAAATACAACTCTGCATATCACAAGGAAAAAAATGCCAGTAGTTGTATAGGAACTCTCATTTTTCCTAAATAACTTTATTAGAAAGGAACCTTAGATGCAGGGGAAAAAAAGGGGAAGGACCAAGTTAGTTCACACTTATGAAACTAACTCACATAACTAGTTGACCCCAGATTTAAACATAATTATTGCATTAAAAAACCCTCTTTGATGTCCTGGGGAAGCAACACAGAGAGGAAGAAAAAGACTGGGATCAAATAACATTTCTTTCAAATTATTCCCTTAGTGATAGGCTTAAAACCCTCTGCTTCAAAATTTGCATATTAAATTAAAAATCTTCAAAAGCAGAACCATGCCACCTTGAAAAAGCAGAGGGAACAGTAAAAAAAAAGAGTCTGTTTCAGTTCAATCTGAATTTTGGTGTTCCTGAGACTCTGATAGTGTCCATGAATCCAGGCCCTCAAAAATCTTATGTTCTGCAGCTCCACAACACTATTCTAAGTAACTTTAGTACAAATATTGTTTTTAAGCTGAGTACAAGTTCATTTAAACAAAGACATTTATTAAACATATCTGAATATTTGCTGAGCATGTGAGACCTCCTACTTCATTTCCACCTCAACCCTCAGGGGAAGTTAATTATATTTAGAAGCAAAATGAAATCACTATGTTTTAAGCTGATTTTATCCACATGCCTGAAAGAGCTGAGATTCCTGAATCAGCTGCATCTGAACAATGTTTGTAGGGGGATAGAATATAAGAAAATAAAGATAGTGTAGAAAGTAATCTCACCCCTGAGGAGCTGCAGCTGGGCCAATTATCAAAGATTAGGAACAGCCTGACTTTACCAGGCCACAGCTGTAAGCAATGAGAAGAAGATGCTATAAAAGAGTGGGGGTGGCTCTCTGAAAAAGAGAGGGCAGCCTTGACATAATATTCAAACTACCAAAGCCTCACTCCTTCACAAAGTTGCCAACTGGAGTCAGTTGGTTACTTTGTAAAGAAGAAAGAGCCAGGGCTCTGAGGAGCTGCCCACGAGAATCACCAGGAAGGTGTGAAACTTTTGTGATAAGGAGACAACAGCATGGAACCCCTGCAATGAGATGATAACATATTGACTTGAATTTGGGACAAGCTGTGTTTGTTAAACCAAAATGGAGCCCACCTGCAGAGCCAGAAACCGAGCCTTGAGCCAATAGACCCGAGTGACAAACTCCATCCAGCCTTCCTCAAACAAATCTCGCTGGGAGGATGCAAATGACAGCTGCAGCAGGTCTCCCAAAAAGTGAGTTCCTGGGAAGTCAGGACCAAACTTGCCATTCACAGAGGCAGCAGGACAATTTCTTGGAGAAACTGCAAGTCAATTAAGTACATTTTATCATGAAGTTACAGGCATCCCACAGAAAGAGTCCACGTCACAGAATTTCAAAGGTCTGATCTGCCTGAAGGCAAACAATTGATAGAGCAATAAAACACAGATCTGAAAGATATTGAGACAAAATAGCTCCAAAATCCAGTGAATTCCTGGGAACATTTCTCCATACACTCCCAGTGTTTTTAGAGTCTGAAGAAAATTTAAGTTCTCACCTGTAGAACTCTTCCCTTTTGTCAGTAGCCACTGATCTAATTGCAGCTCCATGCAAGAAAGGCTCATTATCATCATATCCTTCAGAAAAAGTAAGGAGATATCAAAAGAGTGTTCACAGCAAGAAATACATTAAAAGAAGCATAAATTTAAAAAAAATCACTACATTTGCAATTTACTTCAAAGAAAGCCTTCATCTTGTCCTCTTGGGATTTCTATTCCCAAGCTGTATCTACTTCTTCTGCCTGAAAGGTGCACAATAACTGCCTGAGGTGTACAGTAACTGACAAATCAACAGGTACAAAGCCAAACAATACTCAGAACCATTAAAAAAGAAAAATCTCAGTTCATGGAAGAAGGTCAGAACAGCATTGCCTGATGTTAGAAAAAATTAGTCATCCTTACTTTTTAATTTGGCTGAAATAAAACTATATTAAATTGCCAATTCACGCCAAAAGCACGATTCCAGAATATAGCAGTAGCACTGACATTTGAAAAATAAGACAAAATTTAAGAAAAGTAAGCAGTTATGCAGTAATAATGAGAGCCAAGGGAATTTATAAATATATTTACATTTGTTTAAAGAAGGCATGTATATGTGAAATATATACATAAATAAGTCACAGGATGTATAAAAATTTAACATCTGCTACATAGAGGCACTTTTGTTTGTTTTGCAAATGGCATCAATGGAACGCAGCAATTTTCATAATTAATATTTCATTTGCAAAGAAGTAAAAACACTTGATCTGAAAAAAAATTTCCAACTGAAGTCATACCAAAGGCAAGTAACTTTCCAAATGAATACAGACTGCTAACATTAAAAAGATAACATAGGCTGGCTCAGTGGCCAAGAATTATCAGAACTGGTTTTATAATTCAAGAAATATCATCTTCAATCATTAATGTGCTTTAACAATAATGTAAAGAACTTATTGTTTTTTCTCTCTGCTTTCAGGAAATTCCAGATTTATAAAGGTAATAAAATGGTGATGCTGAGGAGGTGGTTTTGGTTTGTTTTTGTTGTTGTTTGGTTTTTTGCTGTAAATTTCAGGTTATCTTCAAACTAGGGAGTATTTATTCTATTTAAAGCAGCAATGCTGACCCTCAATCAGCCAGTGAGAACAGAGCAGCCTCTGTACTGACCTGATGACAAAACAAAACTGTGTCATGTCAGAAGAAAAGGAAGGAGGGGAGGAAAAGGAGCAACAAGAGAATAAAGGGGTAAAATATCTCTGTGTTTATTACCTCTCTCTGGGTGTCTGTGTGCATTCCACACAGGTCAGAGCTGCATGTAGCATCCCCCAGGTGTGCTCAGCTCACAAACAGCTCCAGGAGCTGCAGTGCACCCAAGTTTGGGACAGTTAGCACAGCTGGGACAAGCAGAGCTGAGCCAAAGCTGTGTCTGGGCATTTCAGCTGGGTACTTTGGGCACACCGACATCAGGACAACAGCAAATAAGGAATAAGGAAAGGTGCTGCTCTACCTTGATGTGTTGGTTACTTGAGTCCCTCAGGAGTGGGTTGGGGAGGCTACTGCTGTGCTTCCTCCAGCTGTTATAGATACTGAGGACCACCTCACACAGGCCAGGAGGCCACTTCACCAGGAACTTCTGGCTGATGACTTTCAGATATCTCATCATCAGCTCCAAGATTCCACCATTGTTGAGGTTATCCAGCAGGAATTCATGAACATCCTGTTTTTCTAGAAAGCAGATAAACACAAAGGCCTACATCTAAGGTTGAGGCAGATCATAACTTGAAAGAATTAAGTTTCAACAGTGTTTTGGGCACTTATATCACAGCAGTTCTGCACTGCATATGTGCAGAATTCAGTTACTGTATTCCAATGTGTTTAAATGGAAATTCCACACAACAGGGCTCCTGCACACAGGGATTGAGCAATTCCCCAAGACTTAAAAAATTAGTACCAACTGAGATACTTCTATGCTATAAAATTATACTTTTTAAAATACACTTCTGTATCTTCTAGGCATGACAGGAAAATACAGAAAATAAAGCATACAGTATGGCAAAACCAAGGAAGAAAGAACAGGGGTTATAATGCAATCCCTACCAGACTCCATAAATGTTGTAGAATCAAATGACATTCTGTGTGGTCCAACATGCTGAAAATTCTCCTCTTTGATCTCTGATTGCACCTCATAGTTATTGAAAGGGTCCTCCTCCTCTTCAGGGTCTAATTTCCTTAATCTGTGTGAAAGGGGGGAAAAACCCACAATATCAACAAAGTCCTCATTCTTTCTTTCATTACTATGTAACATCTAAATATGAAACAATGTGCAAATTTTAACAGTGAGAATATATTACTGAAACAAATTCAGAGATTTGCATCCAGTTCCTTTCATCCAAATCAAGATTACTTTACCTTATCCATTTTGATATGTGCATTGTCCACTAATTCACTTTAACAGTAGTAAAAGCAATTTTTTATTTTTATTCGGTAATTTTTACTAAAAGAAATATTATTACATTTATCAGAAGATAATGCACCACATCTGCTTCAAAAAAAACCAAACCATGGAACTGGTAGTTTTAAGGTTGGGGGGTATCAATCAAACAAAATCCCAAACAGCTTCATCTCTGTGATCATCTCACAATGAAAGGTGTTCAGTGCAGTACCTGGAAGGAAGGAACTTCACCAGCAGCTCTTGAAAGTCAACCTTCTCCTCTTTCTTGCACTTGGTGTTCCGAACTCTGGCAGATCTCCTTTTGGCTGTTTCACCACTATCTTCTGTAATTCTTCTTCTCTTCACTCCTTTCTTAGATTTATCACCTGCAGATATGTCACCTAAAAACATAATGAAAAAAAAAAAAAACAAAACCTGACAGGTTAAATTGACAAATAAAAAGTGAGTAATCTTTTTTATTTTTAAAAACATAATTACACAGCAACACTTGAGATTCATTGGTTTCCTTCTGAAGACAGTGCCAAAAAAATCTTGTATAGATTTCAAATAAATATAGCTGACAGCTTGGTCTTCTCAGCTTCTTAAAGTGATACATGAGCAGAAAAATAACACAATCATCTTTTTGTAAAACAGCTCATTCATTCTAAGGAGCTCCCAGCATGGAATTTTGATATGCATCACTGCTGGAATGGAGTCACAATTTTTCTCATCCTAAAGACTGAAAAACTCAAGTGTGGGGTAACAGCACAAAAACAGAAAAGGTCAGATACTCCTTCAATTTTTCTATCAGATGTTACACATATGCTGAAAAGCTTCTGACTCCACCAACATGCAGCTGAACAACAGCATGTCCCAAAGAATTCTGAAATGTTTTTTATACCCAGACAAGTAGAAAAGGTATCTTGAATCTTAGATTGAAGTACCTTGCTCACCTACAGGAGCTCCTGGCTCCAATGAACTCTGGCTGTGACTTGGGAAGTTGGGTGTGGTTGGAGTGTAAGGTAATACAGGATCTGGCATTGTCACCACTGCATTGGTGCTGACAGGAGTTGGCTGAATCACACTGACAGGAGTAGAGGTGGGAGAAAGCATCAAATGTTGAACTGGGTCTCTGTACTCTGAGAGATCAATCCTCTTTCCCAGACTGGGGCGAGGAGGATCACATGTTGTGAGGTGCTGATACATGGCAAGCAAGGCTTCTCCTAAACACTTCCACCTGCAAGGCAAACACAATGGCATCACAATATCTTCACTTCTTGTCACAGTATTTTCTATATTATGTTTACAAACCTAACAGCATTCAACATTGTTTTTCACTAATAGCTTAGAGATAGCAAGAGGAGCTTCTCAGTGGGACAGCAATACACACCTGAGTGCCAAAAACCTGTCCCATCACTCCAAAATTTTCTCTAAAAACACAAGGTCCATGCAGTAGTTGCTGAGGAAATTACTTTTTTTTAGCTTTTGGTATAGAGTAATGTCAAAGAAAATTTTCAGGTTCTGCATTCAATCAACAGCACTAGAAGAACTCATCCCTATTCACAAGAAGAAACAACTTCTCAGCAATATGAACTACATGCAGAGTCCATTAATATTCCAGAAAAATGTGTGCAATACAAAAACCAAACCCCAATCCTTTATGCCTTAATAAAGACATACAAAACAACTTACTAGTATCCTTGTATCTTCCTGCAAATAAAGAACTGCAAATTTTTTCTGAGTTTTCATTATCTCAATAGTAAAAACAATTTTTAAAAGCTAAATTTGCTTGGAAATTCACATACAAACTAGTCATATATGAAAATCCAGTAATACATTGGAATAGCTGCCAAATCATTCTCAAATACCAGATTTGTTTTTTACATCACTGGTTTAAAATCAAAAGTTGAAAACTAACAGCTGTGGGGTTTATGCTAAAACCATAAGCACACCAAACTAACCTATAACCTAATAAGAAAACGCTGGATAAAAAAAGGTGTTTTGAAGAAATCTGAAGCACAACACAGTTGTCAGAGTATGTGCTTCAGAGGATCTTTCTGCAAAGAGAAGACACCAAGACGTACGTGAAGAAGGGAATTGGCTGCACCAGCCTGAGGTCTGGCTCTCTGTCACGCACCAGCAGCGCTTGTCTCTTCTTACGGAGCTCCAGCGCCTCATTTATGATCCTTCCTGCTTCAGCTGCACTCACATTCACATTATGGATAGACATGTCACTGAGAAATAATCAAAAATGGAGATAAGTGGAAGGTTTTGTTTGCTGTTTTTTTTTTTTTTATTAAAGCCTAGAGGGGATTCATTTAATAGCATCATATAAGGTAACAAAAACAGCGTTAAAAGAAGCATTCACACAACATCATCTCACCAACTTTATGGCACACATATGGATGTGTCAGCCATCAGAAATCTTTGTTCTGAATGATCTGATAACTTAGACACATCCTATAAATTTTATGGGCCTCTATCTTCCCACTTTGCTCCTACCCACTCCTACTATAAAATCCATACAGGAAGAAAAGCAGTAACATGTGGGGAGCGTTTGGTGAGGCTTTCTTGGGGGGGGTGAGAGTTGTTTTGGTTTTGGTCGTTATTGGTTTGTTTTAATTAGGAAAACTAAAGTGAATGCTGCAGGGATCAGGAACTAATTAGTAAAACAAAGGCAGATGATTACAAGAGATTTAGATATGAAAATAAATGAGCAGCAACAAATGGATTATTTTCCTCTTTCTACCTCCCTCCAAAAGGAATTCCTGAAGAACATTCTGTCAGCAGCATCAACACATTGTTATTCAGAAGGAAGGTCAGCAAGCTAAAAAGCACAAGATCTGAGCAGGTTTTCTGAGCAACCCCAAACCCAAAATTTACACTCCAAAGGCAGTATATACTCTAAGATAACATTCACCATTTGAGGAACATCCTTAAGGAATCTTTCTGGAGGCAAGGCTGCTCCTCAAAGATCTTCTCCTTCAGAACCAATCCTTTGCTGTACAGACAATCTTTTTCCAGAGCTTTGCAGATAAAGTACAAACATGCTAACAGAAAAATAAAAATGGAATGGTCAATGGCTGCTTTGGTTCATTCAAAGCTCCCATTTCTGGGCCTCATATACACCACTGAATTCCACCCAAATGTGACATTTACATAAATTAGTCCAATTGTTTTGTAAGGTGTCAAATAATTACATGCATAGAGTTAAAATAGAGTATTGTGTCTTCCTAGGTACTGTATCCAGAAAAAGAATGTAATTAATTTTGTTTAAACAATGTTTGCAGTACATCTTTCACTTACTTTCAAGCCTGTTCTGGCACAGAAGAAATTAGAACCATAAACAGAAACACAATTATTCACCATTTTTATGTTATGAAATGTCTTTGATAACTGCAGATTCCATTAGTGAAGCAAGCAGTGCATCCAGTGCTGTAACTACAATTAACCCTTCCAGGCTATGAAGGAGACTGTAGATTTATACCCAAACCCTAGTGCTATGCAGCAGGAAAATTACTAGAAAGCCAAAACCAGCATACGTGGAAAGGCAGAGGAACAGTGTACAGGGAACTTCTTGCAGAGGCTCTGATCTGTGAGACCACAGACATTTCTTTTTAGGGCAACCAAAAATAAATAATAAAACTTCTCTAAACCACCATGCTTTAGAATTCAGTAAAATCTCTATCATGAAGTAGCAGTCTCTGTCAAACCCTGCTGCATTGCTTCAGCAAGATACACTTCAACCTACAGATTTCATTGTTACAATTTTTCTTGGTATGTAAGATCACACACATACCGAGATGCTTCTCATGCATTGTACTCACTGGTGTAGTCACTGAGTGTATACAAAATTGTGATAAGGTTATCCAAACAAGGCCAGTGATCAGGATTGCACCTGAGCCCTTCTTCAAAAGCGTGACGAGCCAAGGGCAGGCGGATCAGCTTTATTGCCACACGACCAATTTTATACCACAGGTTGACATCGGTGGAGTCCAGCATTACAGCCTGGAAAGCACAACAAACAAACCACCCACATTTCAGACATGCAAACCCACCTTGCTGCAGGGATTGGCACTGCTGGAGTTTGCAGCAGGACCACAACTGCTTTGGTGGACCAATTTTATCCCATATAGCATCAGAAAGAATATAGTATTCAACTGTACACTGACATGATGTATGCTGATGTGTCTGTCTGATGTATGCTGGATGTGTCTGTCTGTATTTTAGGAAGATTTTACAAAGATTTAGACTCCAGTGTCTAATTTCAGCTGCACTGTACCTCCAGATAGAACTCCATGGCTGTCTCTAAGTCATCCCGCTGTGCTGCCAGTTGTGCTAGGTTTTTATAGGTGGAGTATTTTAACATCAAACCTGGGTGTTTCAGCCCTTCTTTCTCATCACCAGAAAGAACTGCCTAGAAATTATAAAATACATACAACGTGGGCATTAGGAATTAGACAAGGAACAAGTACTAACATTTCTAGTTAGCCAGTTAGAACTGAAGTAAGACAAAACACAGCAAACAGTTTCTAGAGTGTCATTCTCCCAAGGTCACTGACCTCCCGCAGAAGACGAATCTCAAGTAGCTCATGATAAGCTTTAGCAGACTCTTCAAATCTGTCATGTTTCTGAAGGTCCAGAGCTTTGTGGTACAAAGCAAAAGCTTCTGCTTCCTGTGATTGAAATAATTAGAATGTATTTGTTAAGACAACTTTATGAAGTATGTTATTTATGTATTTCAGTGGTTTCACACTTTTAATACTTTCTGCTACACAGCAGAATATTTGTGTTACTGTCCTAAAATAACTCATCTGAGTGAAGTTTTAGTTTGCTAAAGGAGGGTTCAAGAGAAAGAGTAACTAAACTTACATAAGAACAAAATATCATGGTTGAACAAATCCCTATAACTAGAGGACAAAACTCCCATTGAGACAAAGCTTCCTTAAGACAACTGTGGAATGACTCACCTGAGCTTCCTTGGTCTGTGTTTTATGGCTTTTGAAGGTACCTTCATAGTCATCCTCAACCGTGGAGCTCGCGTTCAGCGCTGCAATGCGGATCTGGAATGGCAATTGAGACATCACAAGAAATGTCACAGCTACAGATGTCCCAGTGTCCTTTGAAAACTGGATTTTTCTCTTTTTTTTAATTAATGACCAATACTGAGAGATCTCTACATGAAGTTACAAGAGCTGTAATTAATTTAATTATCCCGAATTGCAAATAAATAAATATCAAAACCATTTTAATTATGACCAATACTGAGAGATCTCTACATGAAGTTACAAGAGCTGTAATTAATTTAATTATCCCAAATTGCAAATAAATAAATATCAAAACCATTTCCCATCCAAAATCAGCTGAAAAAAAAACCCAAATTTCAAGTGTCTTGCAAGCAACAACTTTCTTAGAATAGACATGTACACTACAGTGATTTTTTCCCAAATTCTTAAATTTACTAATAATACAATCACTCCAAAAACAATGTTCTCATTATGGCAATTTATCCTTAGTCCCAGGGAAGGAGAAAATTCTCTATTTTATTGCTAGCAAAACATCTTAAAAGCCATCTCCAAAAACCCTTACCATGTTCACAACTATTCACAATGTCTGTCTCCAGGAATAGAAGGAGGGGTCTATCACAAACAGGCCTGGAAAGCAAAGAGGATTAGAAAATTTATTCTGTTCACAAAGAAAACATTCAGAATAAAAGACAATACTTTACAAGCATACTTTAATAACCAATTAACCACAATCCCATGCCAAGAGATAGACAGCCCAACAAGTGAAGAACAATAATTCCACTGAGGAATAATTTTCATTACTGCCACCCCTGCTAGAACAGAACCAGTGCTTGTCCCACAGCTGTTCTGAGTATCCTGACCAACCTCTACAGACCAGCCCCAGTGCAAGAACAAGTTATAGCTACTGCAGACACACTTACATCTACTAGATGGATGCAAACAAAAGAAATGGAACTTTAACTAACTAGCATTTCTTCATTCTGAAAAAGGATACTCATATTTCCAGTCCTTTTTACCACTGATAAAAAATTTGAAGGGGTAAATACACATTTATAACCTGTAAGTAATTTTTCCTCATATGTAAGCCCATAATTTACATTCAATTAACTGCTTGAAATATCATGTTAGTAAAGGCAAAAATATATGAAAGAGCTCTGTGCTGCTTTATAGAAAACCTTCACTGCTACAAGATAAAACATTCCCATCAACTCCAACAAGAAGATGACATATGCAAGACAGGCTAAAAACAGTCTTTAATATGGGAGACTGCATTAATAGAAGAGTAAATCCAGAATTAACCACAGCAGGAAGCAGTGGGAGTTTGGAACTATAAGCTGAATTAACTCATACATCATCATGATGAGTTCTGCATGTAGAGAAAATAATGCCTTGACAGGAATTCCACTCATTCAGCAATGAGAATTGCTGGCCCGTGCACCACTGGCTCTCCCTGCCTCTAGTTAAATCAGACTGACAACTGCACAGCAATAAAGCATTCTTCCCTTTAAAGTCACCAGATCAACATTTAATAAAACCTCAAATCTTCTTCAGGACAGACTCCTTGTTTACTTTTCACATGAAGAAAATACACGCACAGATATTAATGGTTACTTTCAGACAGACTGAATGTCACACATTTGGACAGGGTGTAGATGCTTATGACATTTAAGTAACTCAGTCTGTATGATCCCAAATCAATTACATATTTAAGTTGACGGGGTTTAAATCCACTTACAAAAATGCCTATATTCAGTAATATGCCCAAGTCTTTTGCTGAATCCAAAGAATCTTGCTCAAGGTGGCAGAGGAAGTCAAGAGCAGAGACTACGGTCAAGACTTTACATCCGAGGCTGGACTCTTGGGGAAACTGCAACTGCAGAAAAGGTGGGAAAACAATTTCAGTTCCACTTATTATTTATACTGGAAGCTTGTAACAGGCAGGAACTTAGTAACAAATACTTAGCATCTCTCAGCCTGGTGTTCACAGGCTGAAAGCACAGAACCAGACAGGACTGAGGTGCTGCTGGCAAACAGGGGCTGGGTGTTGCCCCACAGCTTTGGCAGGGTGTTATTCCATTCTGGTGTAAACCAGGCACTGCACATGGCTGCAAAACTACCCTGCCTGAGGAGGGAGTTACAGCAGGGCCACAGCACTTAGGAACTGAATGTCCCTGCAAGCACTTCCAGAGGAACACAGCTACATGAGACAAGCAGGCAAAAAATAACTCCTCTTTCATATTAAGTACTACAAACCCGTTTGAATTTCTTCAGATACAAGAGTGTCTCAGCTATAAATCTGTGGCTACAAGAGGTGTGCATATCCTGAAATGCAGCAAGACTTTTGCCTTCAAAACCTTCTCTCCTTTAACCTTAGCAGTTTAAAATTTAAGCAAGTATTTCCAATGTCAGCTCTTGCTCCCAGAACTTGTGTTCTCAACTTCTAAGCAAGAAACAAAGGGAGTGACTTGGGCTTTCCCAGCTTTTGTTGTTCCTGCTACACTTGGGATCCATACATTTCAGATACACGTTTAAATAACACTTCATTTTTGTTCTGGGTTTCTTTTTTTAACATTACAAAGCTCCGCCTCGCTTCAGCACAGCCGTTCTGACGGAACACGATCACTTTCTGCACAGAGGCCAGGGACGCTGCTCTCGCCGCTGGCCCGGAGGGCGGCACACGGGGCGGGAGGAGGCGGGAGCCCACGTTGGCCTCCGCCCGCGGCTCCGCGGAGGGACGGGCACGGACGAGGCCGCCCAGGCCGGGCTCTCGCCACCCTCACGGGGCAGGGCCCGAACGCCGCTGCCCCTCCGCGGGGCCGGGCGGACGGGACACTCACCTCGCGAGGCCGCCCCTGGCATGCCGGCGCTGCTCCCGGGGGTTCCCGGGGCGCTCCCGCGGTTTCCCAGCGCGGGTCCCTCAGGCTCCCGCCGCTCCCCCGGGAGCCGCGCTCCGCCCGTTTCCACCGCAACCGCCTCCGGAGCCGCGGTGCCAACAACGCAGCGCCTGATTGGCCGAGCCGCCCTGCCGCAGCCAGCCAATGGCAGCGCCGCGCACTGGGAGGCGGCAGGGCGGGAGCGGCGACTGAGGGCGCTTGGCGACGGCTGAGGGAGCCCCGGGCCCGGGGTCCCGACTGGGAAAGCTCCGGGCTCGGGTCCCGGCTGGGAAAGCCTCGGGGTCCCGGCTGGGAAAGCTCCGGGCTCGGGGTCCCGGCTGGGAACCGACACCCCCGTGCCGGCCAGACCACGTCCAGTCCTTCTTTAAATACTTGCAGGGACGGTGACTCCACCACCTCCCTGGGCAGTGTTAAAAATAGGTTAGGAACTGTTGTAGAATAGTTGAGAATTGTTAAGCATGTAGTGTTAGTCTGATTATTGTAATAGGGGTTAAAAGGGTAGTTATAAGAAATACGGTACGTACCGTATTACACCTAAGTGCGCCACCCGCAAGCGAAACCAGCCAGCCTGGACAGAACTGCAATGGGCCAATCGAGCGCCTTAAACCTTCATACAAATAAAGGATCCAAACAGAAACCAATCCAAAAGGGACAAAAAACAGGATAAAAAGGGGCTTCTGACCCAGTGAATGTGTGCCGTTCCCCGGGACATCGGGGCCATCGCTGCTGAGCAGCTGCTCCATCCTCGACAGGAACGTTCCTGCTTGGCCCGGGCCCCCTTGCTTTAGGCCTTTCTTTTTATTATAATAAATGCTGAAATCACTTTAGTACCGGGACTCTAGTCTCGTTTTTAACAGACAGGTCAAATGTCTGAATCAGTTTTTCTGTGGAGAAATTGCTCCCAATATCCAATCTAAACTTCCCCTGGTGCAGCTTAAGACTCACTTCATCAACACCAAAAGTACCAGGACAGCAAAGTCCTGATAGCCTTTACCTCCCCTGGGCAGCCTGGTATCTGCCCCTGAAACATTGGGGCCAGCTGTTTTCTTTCCTGTGGAAAAGTGTCACCATTCCCTTTCAGGGATCCACCACCGAAATTTGGACACCACCTCCAAGGATTAATACATCCAAGGATTGCTCCCACTCAAAAGCTGTCAGGACAGAAAGGTGTTTCTGTACCCTTGGACAGTCTTGTCTGACCCATCAACACTGGGACCATGAGCATTCCTTGCCAAGGAAAGGTACTGTCACTGTCTTTCAGCAACCCAACTCCAAAATGTGGAGCTGATCTTCCAAGCTGAATCTGGGGATTTCTCACAGAAAAATGGTGCAAGGGCAGAAAGCAGATCCTTGCCTTTTCAGCCCTCCAACATCTGCACAAACAATGCTGGGCAGAGCTGCTTTCCTTCACAAAGTAAAGGCCTGTCACCCTCTTTTTGCAGCCCATCTGCAAAATTTAGATACCAGCTTCAGAAATTAAGAGCTCTAAAGATTGCCCCTACTCAGCAGGTGACAGGAAGGTCAGATGTTACTCTGCCCCAGGAGCTTCAGGTGCAGCTGGTGTGGGGTGTGTGGGCAAAACCCTGAATGTGTGTGGATCCCCTGCCCAGGGGGCTGGAAATCAGCCCAAGGCCACCGAGTTTCCCTAAAGCCATGGAGCCAGCTGGAGATGGGAACACACTTGGTGCCCCTGGGGTCTGGGGGAAGTGGAGCCCAGCAGCACTGAGACAGCTCTGTGTGGAAATGACTTTATAAATAATGTGTAAGGTGGTCAGACAGCAGTGTCAGAGAGCAGAGGTGCCATCCTCAGCCCCACAGAGACCCCAGCACAGGCTGTCTGTGGGACAGAACCTCACCTTTAAACACTCCTACAACACATCCCACTCACTGATGAAGGTAAGCTGGTGCTCAAGCACTGCACTGAATCACCCCTTAGCACTTGAGGAACAGCTCTCCTCACCTCAAATGTACCAGTTGTGTAAATGCCCCTCTTTCCACCATGACACACCAAGCACAGGGCTGCTGTGAGCAGCAGCATCCCACTGCTGTGTTTGCAGAGTAACTCACAAAGCTCTCACAACCCTGCAGCACTTTCCTGTCAGTGGTGCCCTGCATCATCCTCAGGGCCTCACTGCTCCTCTCTAGTGTAAATACACAGACAGATTGTCCAAAGTCCAAAGGTTTGGGGCTAGGAAATGGTTACTCAGTGTTCAAAATCAGGGCATTGCCTTCCAGTTTGAACATATTTGGGGAGCAGAAATATTTGTCAACCTTAGGAGGTTAGGCCTGGGGAGTTACAACAGTAAAAGATCAACCATAGCTGGGAGCTGCTAACTCCAGGTGTCAGGCAGGCTCCAGCCCTTGGAACAGGGACCATCTGCATGCAAGGGAAAGGGTTTTTATGATGTCATTGCTGAGCCATAGATAAGGGTGGTGTATCTGATTTTCCCCAACCTGAGGAGTGAAAAACGTTTCCTGCTTTTCTGGTTGATGTGTTCATGCCTGGGGGGGTTCCAGGGGCCTGCATAAACCCTTTGCAAGGGGATTAGAGTCCCAAAATACTGTCAAACCTACTCCAACATTAGCTCAGTGAAGTAAAAAATAGGCCATTTATTTCTTCAGAGTAACATGAACTTTCTTACATCTTCTTGCTCAACTCTGCAATCCTGGGAAGTTGTTCCCAAGCACAAGCCCACACTGGGAGCAGCCAAGGGTGAGGAAAGCAGAGACTGCACAAGTCCCCAGGGTGGCCAACATGGCCCAAAACCAAGAGAGCTGGGGCCCAGGGCTGAGCAAGGTTTCTCTGAAGGAAACAAAGGCTTTGGCAAAGGTCTGTGCTTGTTACTTCAGGAGGCAGAAGGACCTCCAGGAAATGAACCATCTGCAGATCAGAATTAAAGTGAGAACATTTTCTGCATTTTGGAATACTCACCTCAGCTGGTGCAAAGCCAGGGCTGTGCACCCCCTTCTCTGCAACACAGTACTGCTGAGTCAGTTCTCAGACTCAGGTCACCTACCTGGCTGCTGCCTGAGTTTCAACAACTTTAGATTGAAAAGACCTCCTGAGAAAGTGGAGAGACCTGGGCAGTCACAATGTCAGTCTCCAAGCACTAACACCTACAAACCCCCAGTGCTGTGAGCCAGCAAACTGACACTTATCAAAAGAAGCTTTGTGACAGTTTATTAACCAGATAAGGTGCAGCCCCCAGCCTGATACACAAATTTGTGTTTGGTATTATATTCCTGTCAGATCTGTCAAATATAGAAGTTAATTATGGTATACAGGGAACAAACAATTTTTAAATGGTAATTAGAAGATACCTCAAGCCATAAACAAATAAAACTCCATTTAGAATGATGAAGGAGCAGAGAAGCCCCCTTCATTCTTGTGTTCTCCTGCACCCTCGTGTCCCAGGGATGTGCCTTGAGCTCCCTGACCTCCCCCTGACCAAGTCACAAAGAGAAAGGGAACTGATAAATAATTTTATTAGCAGCAGAAGGCAAAGGCAACATTGTACACAAAAAGTACCTTGCTTTTGTTATAATAAAATGCCCTGTGTATTCTACTTATAAAGTGAGGGAGTATATGGGTCCTAAAAACCCAAACCACTTCTCTGGAGGGACACTGAGCCAGAAACATCAGCACAGATACAGTGAGATACTGTATCATCCCAAAACTCCCCATAACAGCAAGGAAAAGGACTCTGGACAAACAGTGAACAACAAGAATTAAAGCTGGCAGTAGCAGAAACTTCAAAATCTTTTCTGGTGGCACAGTGCAGGTCTTCAGCAGTGACTCTCTCCTTCAGCCACTGCCATCAGCAGACAGACATTGAGCCATGGAAACTTTGTGAACAAATAACACTTTGTAGGAGCACTCACAGGAGGTGGCAAGGGCAGAGCACAGAGCACAAGATCTGACATGATTCTTCAATGCCTAAACTTCTCTCCTAATAATCACCCCTCTTTCCAGAAAGGGCTTTCAGGGGAGCCTGAAAAGAAAATAATTTGACTTCCAGGTCATCTTCACTGGCCTGAGACCCTTCTGCTGCCACAGAGAAACAGAAAAAAGGATTTTTTCTGCCTTGCAAAAGATGAGAAAAACTAGATAAACCTCAGAACCTCTCTGGTCCTCAGTAAAGCCAAATGTTCTAGAACTAAACTTTTTACTGCTACAAGCAGCTTTGTCTAGGCCTGAACTTGAGACAAAGACTTTGAACTATTTCAGTAAAATCAGTTGATTGCTTCACTCTTGAACTTTGTGTGTACAGGACGCAAATACAAAAGTGAATCGAGCTACACAGATTGGGTCACAAGAGGAAACAAGCAGACAGACAGAGCTGATCATCTCTGGGTTGCCTTCATCCTGGCTTTGTTCCAGCAGCTGCTCCAAGGATCACAGGAATGTCATGACTGTCCTGTTCTTGCCAATCTGCCAGGGCTCCAGAGGGTAAAAGCGGATGACAATCCTTTTGGGTAAAAGAGCAAAAACTGGACAGGAAACATTATTTTACAATTAAACATTACTGCTGCCCAGTTTGCAACATAGTAGAAAATCTGCACCAGGGTCTCACTGTCTTACACTTCAGGGTGTTCATTTAACAGAAGGAAACATAAGTTGTGTATGGGTCAGGGTACAAACAGACTTCACCCACAGTCTGTATTTCAACACTTTAAATGAGATACTTGTCCATTTTAGAAGGAGCCACATAGTGCATAATCTTGCCAGGGACTTGTCCCGACAGCGCCCAAGAGACAGGGAAGTACTATTATCACTCTGCTTTGGGGAGATGGGTAAGACAAGCAGAGATGGACATGGCTGACCTTCAGGAACAGCCTTGTTCCAGCATTTGGCAGGTGACACCCTGGCAGGGTGAAGCTCTACCGATTCCAATAGGGGTTTTGCACCAGCTTCACCAACAGTAACTACTGAACTTCAGAGAACAGTAATGCCCAGACTGTTCCACAAGTGCATACCAGTCTGTGGTTTTATCTGGCTCCAAACCACATATCTGGGATTCAGCATCCACAAGCACTTGGTGTTTGTTAGCAATCTTGTCTTGGATCGGTATCACAACTTAATCTCCTGGAGGACACGGGAACTGCCACTATCTCCACTGCTCTGAACATCCCTTGGCACTTGTTTGTCGTGTTCCATGTCCACGGACCCCACAGACCTGTAGGCCCGATGAGGACCCTCTCGCTGCCCTCGGGCTGAGCCCCCGCCGGGCCGCACTCACCGATCGGGGCCCAGGCCCAGCTGCGCCGTCAGGACATCGAAGAAGCGGGCGCTGTGCGCCTTGTTCTGCTCCGCCGTGCCCACCACGCCGATGGACGACACCGCCAGCTGGGCACAGGGCTCGGCCGAGCCCGACAGCACCATGGCCAGCCCGCTCCGCACCGTCACGTTCACCCGCTGCCGGGACAGACACGGTAAGTCACGGTTAGCCACGGTTAGAGCCCCCGTCAGCCCCGCCGCCCCCGGCCCCGCTCACCTCCGCCGGCTTGCCCAGGATATCGGCGGCGGCGGCGCACAGGGTCTGCGCCAGCCCCGGCGGCAGCCGCTCGGCCGGCAGGCTGGTGTCCAGCTCCACGAACGGCATGGCGCTGCTGCTGCTGCTGCTGCTGCTGCCCGCGGCCTGCACCGCCTCTGCCCCGGCCCGGGCCGTGTCCCGCCCCCGGAGCCGCCCCGGCAGCGGAGCCCCGGCGGGGCGGGCTCAGCCCCGGCACCGCCCGCAGCAGCGGAGCGCGCCCGGCCCTGCCCGTGCTCCTCGCCCCGCGCCGGTCACGCCGCTCCAGCCCAGCTGCACCAGCGGCTGCCGGGCCTGCGGGACTCGCCGTGGGTGACTCTGTGCCTGCGGGACTCGCTCTCATTTGTGAGACCAAATGTAGCCACATTGCTCGTCACAGAGAAAAGCAAGGCACAACTTCCCAAGAATATTTCTGGGATTCACATTCTCTGAGCCTCAGAGAAAGTGTGAAAAGTGCATATTATATGGCTCTACGCAGATATTTACCATATGTATTTTGATGTATTGATTAGCAGTGCTGTATATAATATGATAAATGTAGTCTTGTAATTAAAAGGCAACTTTTGTAGTTAAAATAAGATATATGTTAGTGGGATATTTTTTTTAAGAAAGGAATGAGGCACTCGCACCAGATAGCAGCCCCAGGACACCTAAATCTTTCAGAAAAAAGAGTTTATTGCCCTCTTATCAGAAGAAACGAACTTCTTCCCACCTCGAAGGTGCTGTTAGGATTAAGAGGAAGACGATGATGATGACCAGACAGAATCCTGTGTTTGAATGGAATTTATGCATCATGGATGAGGCGTATGAATATGCAAAAGGCTGTTGTTTTTAAGGGTTAATCCTCTGTTAACCTGGGTCCTTTTTCGGGCTTGTGCTGCCCAGAAAAGGTACCCAGACGTCTGTAACTCTTTGTCTCTATTGTCTCATATTGTTCTAATTCAATTTGTCCAAATTATTATTACTCTAATTGTATTACTATTTTTATAACCATTTTATTACTATTAAACTTTTAGAATTTTAAAAACGAGCGATTGGCCTTTTTCACAGAAAGGAAAAACAATTCTTATCTCATTTGCTGTGCCTGTGTTTGTGCAAAAGGAGAATGCAATATGGAGATTGTTTACCCAAAGTGATGCTGTTTTGTCTCCTTGGCCTGTCAGGGCCAGGTGTGTGTGTAGGGGACTGTTGGCTGACAGTCACAAGATTCTGTGCAGTGGAGTGCTTGGCAGATTCAATTTAGATATACCATAATATAGTGTAATATAGAATAGAGTAATATAGTGCAATAAAGTAATAAATTAGCCTTCTGATAAGATAGAGTCAGATGCCTCCTTTCTGCCTGAGTGTCAGGGTTTCCTCACTTCACTATAACCAAAACCATCACACCTCACTAATGGATGGGTAGAACGAGTTTTGTCACAGCCCTTATTGAGAGTGGAAAAACTTTTCAGGTCACTACAAAACACCTCTGTGCAGGGAGGGCTGAGAATGGTAATTTCTATTAACAACCAACACGACATGAAATTAAAAAGCAAGCAGAGGCTTACTGCTTTATCTAACATGTTTTAATTACAAGGACTTTGAGCAATCAGGACTTTGAACTCTCAAGTTGGTAAGTGACCTCGGCACGCCGGCTCACAGGGACAGTCTAATCTGCAGATCACAGGTGTCTAAACTAGAGACCAGAAGCTGAGCTACTGTCCAGTGAGGTTCCATGAGCTCGTTTCCAACAAAGGGTTATGAACCAGCTATAATAAAATGTCATCATTTAAGGCACAAAACTGTTGGGAAAATTTGCCTTGTGTAATGTGACATCTTGGTTTTCTACAATTCTAGACAACACTAATGAAAACTGATGAAATTGCTAATGCTAATGAAAACTGATCAAATTGTTGGGTTTTTTTTTTTTTTTTTTTTTGCTTAGGGAATTGCTTGGCCTTCACTGCTGCTAATGAAGACAATACTGGCACAAAGAGTTATGTGCAAAAAACAGCCAGGAAGAAGGCTGGGCAAAGATTTCTAGGACAGAGTAGCATCTAGAACTGAAACCTTGGTGAAAAACACCATAAGAAAACAACAGGTTTTTTAGAACTTGCCAGCAAAAAATGTCACTAGCCAAGACGTGGTAGCACTAGAGGAAAAAAAACCCAAACAGTTATTTGATTAGTGAAAGAAGCAATTCCTGAGTTCCATTACTCATTTTGTTTTAGTCTTTACAGGAAGAATTTTTTGGCAAGGATTTTAGGGTAAGGGCAACAACTACTTATGAATGGAAATATACAGATATATATTCCACCAATTTCTGCATCCTTTAAAATTTGTTATTTTCAACTGAAGAAACTGGAAATGGTTGGATTTGCTCAGTTTTATCTCATAAATTGTGCTGCAATACAAAAGGATTTTGTGTTTGAGCTATAACTGAGCAGAAACAAGCAGCCAAGAAAAAGAGCCCAAAAGCTCCAAAACAACTCTTTGCCCTTTTATTGTGATGCATGTGTTGCTCAATGCCACAACATCTTTCTTATTACTTCAGCTGCACTGGATGACTTACTTGGTGAACTTCCATCCAAAACAGTCTCAGAAGAGCATGTCTGCATTTATTCCCTCTCTGCATTTCCTAGGAGAAATGTGCTATGACAGTATTACCATAGAAAAAACCCAATTGTGTACTGTTATATTCTCTTTCATGAAACCACTGTGAATGCATTCTTTCAGAGTACTCCCTATATAATATCAACATGGGTTTTTAGGTAGGCAGCTATTCCAAGGCTGTGGCCACCAGCAGCAGGAATCTCCAAGAGGAGCTGCTGCCACACATGTACTGGTAGACAGAGCACCAACAGAAGCCAGGCTTTCAGAAATCCAAAGCAGCAGCTGAACTGAAGAATTATAAAGATTCACCATTGTAGAAATACAAGAAATTTCTCAAAGCAATGTCAAGGGAAAAAGAAGTGTGGAATGTACATGGACAGCCAAGCAAGATGCCTCAACAATAAGAAACCTTTAAATTTTTTTTTTTTTTCAGTTTGTGAAGTAGCTTTGTGCTCTACTTGTCTGTACAGACATGCTGGGAAGATGAGGATCAGGCACACTTTGCAGTACAAATGTTAAAATTGGAAACAATGATCCTCATCCTATTCAGTTCTTTCATGTTCCCAGTTTGTAGGCTGGCTTGAATTCTGTCAGGAAATACCATTCTTGTCTCTACCATCTCTGAGAAGACTGACACTGAAATAAAATCCAGAGGCACTTTAAGTGACCTGTAGGGCCTCAGCCTTCTGTATAAATTTAATGTTTTAGGTCTTAAACATTCCCCAGCTTCCACCCCCACAGATACAAGAAAGACCTGGCCCACTCTGCAATTTCTGTGTTAGAATTACAGTGCTCTTTCCAGTTACATGGAGAACTGGATGTCAGAGAAGAAGTTAAAAAGGAAAAAAAAAAGGCAGGAAGAATGCTAAGATAGGTTAACTCATTTCAACATCTTCATCAACACAGGTGCCAGTTGCTCTTTCAGCTGTGGATCAATTTGGATATTGCTCAGTTCTTTGATATTGAGGATCATCTCATGGGCTTGGAAAAAAAGCTCCTTCCCCACAGCATCCTCCACCCGCCTGCGCCACTCCCTCAGCCTGGGTCTGTCTTCAAAGATGTCACAGCCAACTCCAACAGGCTGCAGAGAGGGGAGAGAGCAACAGTGAGGCCTGGGGCAGTCACTTCTGAGCTGAGACAGCAGGCACTAAAAGGATACTTGCAGGTAAAGGGGAAAAAAAGGCAGAGCTCATGGAGGAGCTGTAGGAAGGAGGGAAATCGCTGGTACCTGTCTGGGGGACACAAAAGCTAAGCAGGATTTTAAAGGGCATTTACAACTCAGTTCCTGGGTGCTGGAATAGCTGCTTAGGACAGCATAGATGAGCACATTCTGTGAGTGATTTTCAGCCATGACGCTGAAGATGCTGGCTGGCAGCTCCAGGGATCACTGCCCAGTTTGCAGTAGAGAATGCTGGATTATACAGCAACCCCCAGCACAACATGTGTTTAACTGTCCTAACTAACATAATCTAACTCCCCTCTGCTTTCTGCCTGTGCCACTCTCTGGAACACACTGTAGAGAAGCAGATCTGCTGGTTTTCAGTCCCTTGGAGAAAGAAATCACTGCTGGGCTGCAGGATCCAGGCCCTGGTGGCCTGGCAGGGAAAAATCAGTTTGTAACAAACTTAATTTGATTGCCTCGGAGATTAATTATTTCATTTTCCAGACATGGCATGGGCAAGTATTATATTCTTGAATGGTAGAAATATTCCTATGTGGTTGTCTCATTTCATCAGACCTGTCTGCTATTGCTTCTCATTTATATATATTACCTCCTTCTCTGGAGGTTAAAAAGAAAGTCATGATAAAAAATGAAGAAAAGGTTATTGCTACAGATGAGAAACAAAAGAGATCTGTTGCAGCCAGCTTTTTTTTCTGATTTTCATTGCTGTTCTGAACCCACTCCCACATTCTCCCCATTGTCTTAGGCCAGTTCTGCCAAAATATGCCCTCACTTCTCCTGCTAGTGAAGAGTTCCCACATGCTGCCCCTTCCCTGCTCAGCAGCATCTGCTTTCCTTGTGCTGAGCTTCCTCACCATGCTCCAGGCACTCACTTGCATCAGTTCCACAATGGCCACAAGATCTGCCAGGGAGATCTCACTCCCAATGATAAAAGCCTTGTCCTGCAGAAACCTCTCCTCAAACTGCTTCAGGGAAGTGGAGAGCCCCTCCATAACCTCCTGGAGCTTCTCCGAGGGCAGAGGCTGCCCTGTGAAGAGGGGAATCAACACCTGAGGAGAGAAGGGACATAGCACACACATGACCATCTTCTCTGGTAGTAGTAACTGAAGTTACACCCCGTGATCAGCAGTGCCCTGCAATAAAGCCACAGAAGGGGATGGCAGAGCTGCATGGGCTGTGGCAGCTCCACAGAGCTCCTGGACAGAGAGCACAGCAGCTGTCCTAAGTGTGACCTGCCATGGCAGTGACCTCAGCTAATCAGCAGCAATGTGAGGAACAAAATCAAGGAATCCTCACCTCATTCTGTGCCTGGCAGCTGTGCCCTCCAACTCCACCCTGCTGGGCTACAAAAAAAATGGGCAACAGCTCCAGGGAAGACAAATCTCTGCCACAGTCACCCCTGCTACATGCTCTGTGTCAGCAGCAGCTGCCCAGCAGCCACACACCCTGCTGTGGAACTGGGTGCTGCAGGCACTGCCTGTCCTGCAGGGTGATGGAGAGGAGGGAATGGTGGTGCCTGTGGCAGGAGCATTGGAAGGACTAGAATTCATCAGCACTGGCTGGAGAGACAGAAATGGCTTCCTCTGTGTGACAGCAGCCACCAAGGCTGGAAGTGGTCAACACCATTTTTACACAAACCTTTCAGTGGCTTAAAGCATCACTCTTTGAACCACTAGAAATTTTGGTGGAGCAATCACAGAAGTGCAGTCCTTGTGTCTGCACAGTTTGCTGGCACAGGGGGTAGTTGACTTTCCACAATATTTTTCACCAGTCACAGAGGTGTATGCAGCACTGGAGCCACCAGTGTTTCAGAGCTGTGCTGCCTTCACCTTCCACAGCTACAGAAGTACAGTTTGTTTAGAGAATCAAAATTATAAACACAAATTTCAATCAGTGCAAGTGAACTGAATTTCCACTTACTGCTAGTATATTCAACAATTCAAGTTGGGATTGCTTAATCCAAGCCAGGATTTTGGCCAAATACATGTGGAATCAATTTCATCAGAAAATTCATGGCCAGTTTTCTTCCTAAGTGATTCCAATAACGCATGTTGGGATCTTTGGGTAAAATTCCTTGAAACAGCCCTTCTTCCTTTTCCTTATCTCAGGGCTGTCTATCTTCTCCCATTTCTAGCTAATATGCTTCTCTTACAAGGTGGCTTTATATGTTTCCATATTTACAGTTATTCTGAGGACCTTTTCTGCATCTGAGCTATCTAATCACCATCAGCAGCAATTACTTGGATTTCTTTCCCTTGCAGCACTGCAGTGATAGCTGCAGAGGCTGGAAGAAACTGCTTCTTGTATGAATCTGCCTCATATTTGAATTGCTTCACTGTACTCTATAGCCAAAAAATCAAATACCAATTCAAGAAGATAAATGAGTCCTGATATGCTTTGCTAGGCACAAACAAGGGCAAATTTACAAGGGAGCAGTGAAGTTACCTATTTACTAGCAATCCTGATTTCATCTGAAGTTCCATGCCAGCTGTCCTTGCAGAATTATACTTGCACCTAGGTCTCTCTAGGGACCGCTGCATTAACTGTCTGGTGACTTGGCTGGAAATAGGTGTCCAATAAAATCATCTGATACTAAATGATTTTCTGACTCAGGTTGAATCAGGTAATTTTGCCTAAATGTAAATGGCCTGACTACACTGAGTAGAGAAAATCTGCCTCTCAGTGTGTCTCTGCCCTCTGTCCCTGAGCCTATCTCAGAGAAGCACATAAGTGTGCTGGAAGCAGAAACTCCTTCTGGATTTCCACCCTCAGAGGCTGCAGTAACTTGTATGAAGAATGCAAGTCTTTCTGCTTCCAGCAACAAAACAAATGTTCACCAAAGCCAAACCCTGCCTGGGTGCACACTCTGCACAGCTGTGCAGGGAGGGGAGGCCTTTGGAAGCATCACTAACTCTGTTACATATTCACTCACAAATCCAGGCAATGAAAGTCTGCTGGGCTTGAGACCTTCTGTACCAACCCTTCTTTAAGGGAAAAACCAAAATGGCCAAATCTGCTTTTGCCAGATCCTGCTCCTTTCTGTTGTATTGCACTAAATAGTTATTTAGTTATTTGCCCTGGGTGTTTGGTAATTTGCACTGTTCACATGATTTGTATCCTATCACCACATGGTGTTTTTCCCCCTGTCAGTGCTGGTGCTCTCTCCCTGGTGTACCCCTCCCCTCGCCCCTCCTCACTTGTATCCCACTGGCTGTTGCTGCCTTCCTCTGCCCCCCTTCCCCTCTGCTCAAATTCCCCCTGGGGGAAGGCAATGCCCTCTTTTCCATCTGGGGGGTCACCTGGATGATCTGGTGTCTCCTATCAAGGAAATAGATTTACAGAATCACAGAATAATGAGGTTGGAAGAGACCTCTAAGATCATCGAGTCCAACCTATGCCCTAACACCTCAACTAGACCAAGTGCCATGTCCAGTCTTTTTTTAAACACATCCAGAGATGGTGATTCTACCACCTCCCTGGCAAGAGCATTCCAGTACTTTATTATTCTCTTGGTGAAAAATTTCTTCCTAATATCCAACCTATCCCTTCCCTGACGTAGCTGGAGACTGCGTCCTCTGGTTCTGTCAGTGCTGCCTGGTGGAAGAGACCAACCCCACCTGTCTACAGCCTTTCTTCAGGGAGCTGAAGAGAGCAATAGGGTCACCTCTAAGCCTCCTCTTCTCCAGCCCCAGCTCCTTCAAACATTCCTCACAGAGCTGGTGTTCCCCACGTGGAGAGGAGCACTTCCTATCTTTTGCCTTTGTCCATGTAAGATTGTGTGGGCTGGGGTCCACAGCTGGCTGGATTGGACCTGAACAGCCCAGACACAGATTCTTACACCTTCCAGCTAGGAATGGCCCAGGTTTGTTGTTTCATCACAACAGTCTCTGAATTGGGGCTGTTAAGATGCTCAGTGCTCCCACAAACCAACACCACTTCACTCACATTTTTACATTCAGTCTCCTCACCTTGATCCACATGGTTTTAGGAGCATTGGCCCTGATGTTGGCGTGGTGCCAGGACAGGTACTCATCCACACGGGCCCTCTGCTGGATGTCTGAGGGGTACCAGTGGTCAGGAGTGTTGTACTTGCGGCTCAGGTACAGCAGGATGGCAGTGCTGCTCACGCCAGCAGGAGACAAGAAAGGGTCAGGCACTTACAGGGCACAATGCTCTTGCCTAAGCTCCCTCTCCTGCTCCTTCTCAGCTTGCTGCTTCCACTAAAAAACATTCAGATCAGGATTTCCAGTGGAGTCTAGGGACCATAGAAAGGCATCTAATTCATGTTGACATCAGTGGTCCTTAATCACCTCAGCTTCCATGAACACTTTAACCTGCTGGAAAATCACAGCACTGTTTTACAGTGCTGCTGGACACTGCTGGGGGTAAACAAACAATAAACCTCCATGGTCCTCTATCAGTGATGGTACCTCCACCTGCTCCTTGCCTGTTCTCACCCAGCTCTCTGACCTGTGCTGTTTCTGTGCCTGTGCACTAAATGAAACTCTCTGATGGGTTACTGCTGCCTTTTCATCAGGTCTGTCTCCAGCATGCAGCTTCCACTGAAGTCAGTGGAAATCTCAGCAAGGAAACCCTACAGAATCTTTTTTTGTGTTTGTCCAGATGTTTATACTTTCACTAACTGGCAGAAGTCAGATGGAAAAATATCTTAGTCATCTGCAACAATACTTAGGCTATTGCTACCAAAAAAAAGCCACAGAAAATGTGCTGACAAAATGGAAGAAAATGCAAGACATCCCTGCCATACTGATACTGCTATAGTTCAATTGTTTCAGTATCATGACATCATTACCCAGTCTCCATATTAGTCTTTTAATGTAAAGCCTAAATTTTATCTGTTGTAGATGTTCTCTCAGCCTTTATGACTAATTCAGATAAACAGAATTCTTTCCTAGATTAAAAGGTATTTCTTTTCCCAGGGTGAAAGGGATTTTTATAAGCTTTAAACATCTCCCAGAAATGTTTATAATCCCATTTTGATGTAAGTGCATTCAGGGTGAGATGAGGAAGCTAAGTCAGATGAGTTGTTTACATTCTGAAAGATAATTCAAACGGAAAATGGAAAGAGATCAAATGAGGTTATACTATTAAAAATAACCAGCATGTTAATATATTCTGTGATCCTTAATTATTCCATGGGAATGACATCTTCTGAATGCAGCACAGACTGTGGTACCCAAGGAAGTCTAAGGACTGAATTCTTACCATTCTGCAAGGGTGAAGTCTCCGTCCTTCAGTGCTGGTACTTTCTTCAGGAGGCTGACTTTGCCTGCACCTTCACTGTTTGATGGCCCTAAGAACATGAACAGACAAACCTGAGGTTAGAAGTGTATCTGCCAGTGCATGAGAAATGAAATACCTGCAGCCAGCTGGATGATCAGTGAACTGTGTGAGGTTTTCCCAATAGGGTCATAGCTCACAAGTGAAAGGTAATGAAATGGCAGAGTCAGTGTAAGAGCTGCCTGCAGAGGCAGCAGGCTCAGGCTGGCCACGTGGCATGGAGCAGTTGATATTTTTATATTTCTAACATCAGTTCTCCTGCTTGACCCAGGTACCAGGATATTTGCAGAACTTACTGACAGAGTGGGCATTGGCTGGGGCAGGGAAGTTCAAACACTCAACCCTGCACTACTCCTGACTCTGTGTTACTCCTGGCTCTGCACATTAACCTACTTCTAACAGGAAAACACAGGAGGAAGACACCATTCCATAAGAGTTTAAACTCCCCAGTTCCTTGGAGGAATTAACAGCTGACTATCTAATCAGGCTTTCAGTTTCCCACTGCTGGCACCAGACTTGCCAGTCTGCAGTTAAATGCCAGGGAATTGCACAACAGCCCAGGAACACCTGAGTAAGAAAAGCTGGGAGGAATTTGTTTGCTTGTTTGAAGTTCTCCTGACAAGACATGACAATTAAAGTGCAAATCCTGATCAAATCAGCATGACCAGCAGGAGGTCTTGTACAAAACTCCCTTTGTTCAAAAAAAGAGAAGAAAAAGGATCATTAACTTATAGTGACCTCCAGCTCTAAGAACTATTTGTACCCATTGAGGAAGCAGTGGCAGTGTCTACATTACTGGACAAATGTGCAGTAGGAAATAAAACCAGCCTCTGGACAAACAAGTTTATTTGCAGCTGGTTTGGGAAGGGCTGGGAGAAGGCAGGTTGCTGCATTACTGCTTTCCCTTATATTGATTTACATAATGAGTTAAATCCAGCAGAGCATACATTACCACTTGTTCTCCTTCCCAGCTGACTGGCCTCTACCTTGCTTCTTCTTTGAGAAGTGGGTTTTTTTTAAATTCCAGTGTAAGTAGCTTCATCAGAGATTAAGGTTTACACTCTTCTGCTATTTGAAGAGATTCAAACCCACATTTTCCCTTTCATTAGGAAAAGTCTCTGGCTGCCTGCTGTGAATATGGCTCCCAGCTTAGCTGGGTAAGAGGTTCCATCTGCACAGCAGAGACAGGCAACACTGTCAAGAGAGGTAGAAAATCCTAGATAGGGCTTCTTAAAAATAATAGCCTGACAGAAACCTCAAGTTAAGCCCAATAACTGAGAAAATTGAGTATAAAAATAAAAAATGTGCAATGTACAGGATGTCTCACCCCCATGATTTGTAACACAGAAACAGCAAGGCAAATGTTTGTAAATCTACTGTCATGCAAGGAGTTGCTCAGGTAGGGTGCTTTGTTTTGTGCTTTTAGAATGGCCCCAAAGGCCAGTGCTCACCACACACCCAGCTCTGGTGAGGTCTCTAGCGTTCACCTGGTCTTTGGAAAAGCGCAGTAGAAAGGTGCAGTCAGTAATGCTTACAGCTAACGAGCAGTCCCTCGTCAGACCCAGCTGTTTGGCTGTCCTGCTGTCTGTGTTTATTATCCAGGGCAGCAGGGAACTAAGAAACAAGGACATGAGAAGTAAGCAGTGGGTGAGGGCAGCCTGAATCAGATTTCAGAGAGCTTTCATCATACAGCAATTCTAGCAGGAATACTGAGCATATTTGTTCCCTGACAAACCAAGAACCATGCCATTACAGCAGGTTGGACAGTAGCTCAGTGTCTGTGACTCAGCCTGCACCACAGCCTGGGGATGGAATCAGCTACTTTGGTTTGCAGATAGACATAACAGACCTGTGCTGAGACTCTGAGCTGTGACCTGGTAAATGCATTGGTGTGAACAGCAACTCCAGGCTGCTTCATTGGGACCCACTGCTTATTGTATGAAAATAGAGACCAATATTTGTATTTGCAGTTCAGCAGAACTTAAGCTTGTGCCTCTCTTCCAGCCAGCAGAGCCAGCCTTTTTGTTCAGTGATATTGGGAGGTCCATCTTTATCATTCCTGTGATGTTGGCTTGACTTACAGTTCTGTTTAACATCAGTTATATCTGGGGTAATCAGTTCTTGATGACTCCCAAGGATGGATGCAGGTAGATATATAGATATAGATACACACAGAGTGTGTATTGTTGGGCTTTGAGGTGTAACTTTAACAAGCAGAGTATCCACAATCAAAAAGCAGGGCAGGCTGCCCATATGAGGAAACCTTAAGCCTAAGACATAGTGCAGAGAAGGAGGTTTATTGGTGGGTGAAAAGAGCAGTGGAGAAGATTTTATGGAAATAGAAGGGGGGGAAATCCCACTCTATTTGCCAATCACATACCTGCCTAATAGATAGCCTAATAGATGCCTAATCATCTAATCCTCAACCAAGGGTTTTGAAGTAACGTGCTTTGCCTTAGGCACAAAAGTAACAATTTACAGGAAAACTCAACATTTAGCTGGGCAACAGTCATCAGTTGGAGGAGCCTGAACAGAGTTGCCGCAAACCTACAGCGCTCCAAGAGCACTCCTCGGCTGTCAGTGTGAGTAATTTGCTAGAAATGGCTAGAGGAACATTCCTTGGAGAGCCACAAAAATAGATGCAGCAGAGCTACGAGACTGCTCTGGGAACTGGAGCCGCACGGTCAAACCACGGCGTCCAACGCCCCTGGGCAGCGCCGGGGTTCAGCATCCCCCGGGTGCCCCGGGGAGCTCCTCCTTCCCTCGAGCGGGCTGAGGGACGAGCGCAGCTCCTGTGCCGGCAGGCCAAGGGCTTCCCCGGGCTCCGTGAGGGCAAAGCCCCGGCAAACCCCCAAGGCCCGGGGCCGCAGCGGTTCCCGGGGGTCCGTGAGGGCAAACCCCGGTGAGGGCAAAGCCCCGCAGAGGCGGCGGGCTCAGCGCGGCCCCCGCCGGGATCGCGTTACAGCGCCGGGCGCTTGCGGGCCCGGCCGCCCCCTCCCCGCCCGCTCGGTCTGTGGGGACCCTCCCGGCCTGTGGGGACCCTCCCGTCCCTGCCCCGGCCTCACCTGCGCGGGGCTGCTCCGCGCCGCTCCCCGCCGCCGGCTTCTTCCCCAGCACCGAGTCTGCCAAGAGCCAAGAGAGCGGCTGAGCCCGCGCCCCGCCGGGTCGCGCCCGCCCCGGGCCCGCCGCCTCGGGCAGCGCCCGTCCCACCTTTGAACAGCTCCACGTGCTTGAACTCGAAGGGGATGTTGTTGCTCCGGGCGAAGATGTAGATGGAGCGGCAGGGCTGCGAGAGCAGGTCCAGGTACAGCTCCAGCCCCATCCCGACCCGGCCCGCCCTGCGGGGAGCTGCCGCGGCTCTGCCGCCGAGCGCCCGGAGCCGCCCCACATGGGCCGGCGGGGGCCGAGCCGCGCCGGGCGGGAGGTGCCCTCCGGCCCTCCCTCCTTCCCTCCCTCCCTCCTTCCCTCCCCCGGTCCGTGCCGGGCGGGGGCACAGGGAGCGGGGTCTGTGCCGGGGGAACCGCGGGAACCGCGGGACGGGCACTGGAGAGTGCCGGAGGAGCCCGGGAGAGCCCACCCAGCCCAGGGAGGCACGGCCGGAGCTGGGACAGGGGTTACAGAGCTCCCCTTCCCACAGCGTCAGGCGGACCTGGCAGCGTGTTCATTCATTTTCCTTCGGGAAGGTAACGGGAATAGTGACACGAGTAGCGGTCAGTCACCAGGCTCAAAGGTTGGTACTAAGCAGCAAGAGAGAGGGGGCTGTCACTCCCCTCCACAGCTCTGGCTGGCACCGCAGGGTCTCTGGAGTTACTCACCCACAGCATCCCACTACGACTTTCACAAGGTAAATGCTGAGTTTTGTAACACACTTCTGCAGGGTTGTGCCACGCTGCAGACAGGGCCCTTGCACAGTGTCCTCTAAGGCAGTGTTAATCACACACTGCCAGATCTCAGTAGGGCTTTCTGTTCAGAACATAATTCTTTGGTCACATAGTGTCTGCTGCAAGGTGACATCTGAACGGCAGGGAAGCGTGGAGGACTCCTCTGTGGACATTACATCTGCATACTCGCTCAAAGTGACTTTCCCCTCCCTGGTATTTGTCACTTGCACTGAGCCCATAGCGTTTCCCAGCTGTGTGATTCGGGAAGGTGACGAGCTGGCTGAGTGCAGGGACTCTGCGAGCTGTGAGATAGAGCAGCTGAACCACTCAGGGCAAAGTCACCCCCAGTCAAACCCACCTCAGCTGTGCTGACACCTCGCTATCAGTGTTGTGCCAGAGAGCTTGTATGGCACACACAGATCTTTGGGAAGAGCCATGGGAATCTCAGGGAGAGGGAACTGGAGGATCAGTTGCTCTTTTTCTTGTGAAAATGCTTGGGTACTTGAGCTGGGAGCTTGTGGACTAGACAAATTACAAACTGGAACATTTCCAGGGGTTTAGAACTTTCAGATTTAGAAGAGCACTGTAAGAATTTTTCAGTTTCTCAGCCAGAACAGGGAGAGGTGCTGTGCACCCCCTTCACTTCCCCTGCAGCACCGCTCAGGCTCTTGAGCACCTGCACCCAGCACTGATATGCTGCAGATACAGCTCATGGAGTCTTGAGTTCAAACTCCTTCAGTGCAAAGGAATCTGAAATGTTAAGGGAGTGGGGAAAAGGAGCATGAAAGTGGCTCTGCACAGGTAAATAGTCAGAGAAGTCTTGAGCTTCAAAGTGCTCCCATGCCCACACTCTGAGAGATCATTGAGAAGAGTGTTGATCTCAGCAGTGTGCAGCACCATTAGCAGTGTGGGTTCACTTTGCTCCTTTATTCATGGTTCACTTGATCCATTAGTCCTATCTGAACTTCAAAGATCTTTTCATGTGCCTCCTGGAAATGTTCCTTCCTTAAGTTTTTCTCCAGTTTGCTGACTGCACTGCACAGCCCACATAACCAAAGAGGTATTTTTATCTGCCTGTGTTATAGGGCATTTGATTGATTATTCCTGGCTCCAGGCTAGTGCTTCTAGCACTGTATTTTCATTTGACTCCATCACCTCAAAGACCATTTTTCCTGCCCTTATCTTCTCTGTCAACATTTTGGAAACAGGAACAAGACAGTATAAAAATGCTTAAAGTTTTGCAGTTTATTTCTTAATCATTTAGAAGAAGTCTCAAGATGTCTTTCTGTTTTTTTCAACATTCCTTCTATTTTGTGTGTTACAGCTTCATTTTATTCCAGAAATCACAGGTTCTCACTTATTTCCAAATAGCCCTGGCAAGAGTTGAGGAAGTTGAATAAAACACATTCAATTAAGCTGACAGAGGAGATGTAATCCCTCTCCCTTTTCAGGGTGAAAGGGGAGTATTCACTCAACAGACCTTGTACCAAAGCAAGCAAAACTCTTGCACAACCTGTTGGATTTTTGGAGGCAGCTCCCAGGGCTTTCCATCTAGGAACTGGAACCAATGACAAGATCCAATGACACAAAGCAACAAAATACAGAGGTAGAGGGGTAGCAGAAGGCAAAGTACAAGGATGAGCAGCCTTATCTCCATGATTTAGAGCAAAGAACAAGGCAGATTTATCTGTTTTATAACTCTGTGGCCATCCAAGGAGTTACCCTAGGCAGGTGCTTTGTCCTGTGGGCAAAATGCCACTGGTCACTGCATACATGCCAGGCAGAAACTATGGGAAAAACAATTTAAAATCCCCTCCTGTCATCATGACCAGGCTGGAGTGAGGCAAGTGTATTTATCCTTTGTGAAACAGCACTGCAGGAGCACCAGAGAGCCAGCTCTGAACATAGCTCCAGCTTGGTTTTGAAGGCAGCCTTCCTTGCAGGAGTGCACAATTTAAGGAACTTGTGCCTCATTCCAACAAGCAGAAAATTGGCTCAAGACTCTTACGTGGAGTTTTTGTGCTACAAGTATAGTAAATAAAAAAGTTTAAAAAAGACACTTTATTTGCCTTGGCTTGTGCAATGGTTTGCATGCAGAGTAGCCCTGTCTGGAGATTCTGCAGGGACATGTGTGGCACAAAAGGCTCTGCCCTTAAGTCCATTTTGAGATCTGTCAAGATTAGCACCCCACAAAATAGACTCTTGGTTTTGATTGTTTCTCTGCTCTGCCTATACTTGAACAGAAAGCGTGAGAAATATTTATGATGCTGGAAGAAGTTTGCTCTTTGCAAGAAAGG
The DNA here is from genome assembly GCF_012460135.2 of Molothrus ater. Taxonomy (NCBI): domain Eukaryota; kingdom Metazoa; phylum Chordata; class Aves; order Passeriformes; family Icteridae; genus Molothrus; species Molothrus ater. Next base: position 12,016,765 of record NC_050495.2, read on the forward strand.
GAAAAGCTGAAAGTCAGGGGAGCTACACAGGTGCCAGCAGCAGAGTGCAGTGAGGCTGGGCAGCCTTGGCAAGGCAGCAAAGGCACCTCTTTGATTTCAGGGGTGCAGAGCAGCCCAGCTGGGAGCGTGGTGAAACTGCAGTGTGGGGAAGGAAGGAAGTGGTACAACGTAAACACCTCCTGGGCTCAGCACTCTGGCAGCTGCAGCAGGGCAGGCTGTCAGGCACTGCTGCTCAGGCACCAGGCACTCCTAGGGCCAGCACAGAGCTGCTGTCATTGCCTTTGCTCACTGGCATGCAACAGGCCCTTCTCAACAAATGGACCAACAAAACATCAGGTAGGAAGAATTCAAATAGCCCTGCATGCGTCAGCACGGAAAGGGAAAGAGTTTGAGGGCATATGTGCCTTTTCACCACTGATATTGAGGATTTCCTGCAGGTTGGAAGGATGGAAAGGAAAGGCACCAGCCTGCCCCTATAGCTCAGCCTGCAGGCATGTGCAATGCAGACTGTGGTTCGTGTGGCCCTTTGAACTAAAGGGCAGGTTTGCTCAGAAAACAAACAGAAAAGCCAGCTGGCTCATTCCCCAAAAACAGCAGATCCAACTGAAAAAAATGTGTGAGACTTTGAGCAGCTACATGCACCATTTCTGGGCACTGCAATAACTTGACTTGCATTCAGACATCTCACACCCAGCTTAGTGTGCAGCCTTCCCCATGGGTGGTGTAACCAGCAGTGGAGACAAACAGACCTCCAGGTACAAACACAGCTTAACAAGGAGGGCAGAAAAACAATTCTGCAAACTGGAACCCTCCTCATGGAGGCCTGCACCTGGAAATGGGAGCTCACAGGGACAGGAGAACCAGAAAGCAGGAATGGCACAAAGGGACACAGGCTGTGGCTATGGAGGGTGCTGCACAGGTGTGGTGATGATGTGATGTCCACTTCCTTCCAAATCCTGATTACAAACCCAAACAGAGCTACAACCCCTGGCAAATGCAGCCCTTGGCTTCATGGAGGATCTGAGGAGACTGAAGAGCAGTGGAGCATTAACTGTGTATGGGACATTCCCCAGCTCATGTACTGAGCTCTCTGCTCACACAGGGCTGGCCAGCACAGCTCCCTGTGCTACAGGGCTAGCCCAGCCACAGCAGCACTCCGTGCCAACAGCCTGGCCAGAATGGTTTCTGCTGTGCTGACAAACCACTCTGGGAGAGGGACGGAGCCTGATGTGGTTTGCAGAGAGAACCGTGTGGTTTGCAGCAGCTTGACCAAGAAAAGCAGCTTTTTCCACTGTGCAGGATGTTCTTTGTAGAGTGCAGCATGAGTCCCTGGGCGAGGAGCTTTATTGACTCTGTCCTTGCCAGAAGCTGGAGGCAGCCCTTGGTGCCAGCACAGCTCCCTGCCCTGGGCACTGTGGCCCTTTCTTTGCTCTCACAGGGGATGCAGCAGCATCTAGTGGCCAGGTGCTCCAAGGGCCCTGGCAGGGCTCCCACCACGGGTTGGGTCCTGACCTGTCTCTTTCCTAAAGAGCAAAAATCTTCCAGCACTGTTTCCACCTGGCAAAGTGAAAACCATCTGCTACAGAGTTTTTTCCTTGTTTCGGACACACCCGTTCTGCCATACCCTCAGGAAACCTTTGCTCTGGCCAGGAAAACTCAGAGCAGAGGTGGGAGGGCAGCTCTGGTGCCCCTGTTCCCACACAGACTGAGCCACCTCAGCTCTGAAACACATCCAGTGGTGCTGGAGCATGAAAGAAAAGCCTGCAGGGCTACACTTCCCCTGCTGCAGTGGACAAGAGGGAAAAGCTGCTCGTGGCAGTCTAAGATGTATTTTTCTTCCCTTCTAAGTTGCAGAAAGGCTGTGAATGAAGGGAAGTGCATTTTGTGGAATGGTGTTTATGATTTTTAGAAGAAATGCTGAAAGACTACAATAAGCCTTCAGAAGAATAATCCATTTTATTAGAGCACAACCTTCTAATTCTGCTTTAGGAGCTGCTGCTTGAAATTCTCCAGCAACTCAGGTGCAAACTGGTCAGCAGTCAAGTTCTTAACGTTCATAATCTCCTGGTGGGCTTCCAGGAAGAGCTCCTTCCCCACAGCCTCTTCCACCCGCCCGCGCCACGCCGCTAACGCCGGCCTCTCCTCAAACAGGGCATAGCCAGCACACACGGGCTGCAGAGACACACAGAGCACCCAAATGAGGCTAACAGGGCATAGCCAGCACACACGGGCTGCAGAGACACAGACAGACCCCAGTGAGGCAAACAGGGCATAGCCAGCACACACTGACACAGAGTGAGGCAAACAGGGCATAGCCAGCACACACAGACACAGAGTGAGGCTAATAGGGCACAGCCAGCACACACTGGGGCTGCAGAGACACAGACACACCCCAGTGAGGCTAACAGGGCATAGCCAGCACACACAGGGGCTGCAGAGACACACACACAGACAGGTACAGAGTGAGGCACACAGGGCACAGCCAGCACACGGGGCTGCAGAGACACAGACAGACCCAGAGTGAGGCACACAGGGCATCTGCCAGGGATGGACCCCATGGAAATGGATGTGCTTCTGGCTCAAGGCAGCAGACACTCATGACATCAGGTGGAGCTCACCTCTGGCTCTTGGGTCATAGGAGGCAAGTGGTGACACCTCAGCAGCTGCTGTGCCTTGGGACATGCAGCCAAGAGCTCTGCCATGGCTAACCCCAGAATGGTCCAACACAGAACATGGAAGTCCATGCACACCAGCACAGCTCTTCCAAATATCTGTACTTTCCTGTCTAGTTTGTAATTTATCTTTCTTTCCTGACGAATGCTGTCCATATTTCTATAGAAAGAGCTGTTTCATCAAAGTAGGTTTTCCCCAGTAAACTTAATTGTGATCAAAGTCAAAAAGGAGCAAGATTTAACCCCAGGGAAGATCTGCCATTACAGAGCTGGGGGTGCAGCAGCCCCCCTGGCCTGGCCTGGCCACAGCCCAGCTCACATCCAGCAGTGCTGGGGTTGCTGCTCACCTGCATGAGCTCCACCAGTGCTACCAGGTCTGCCAGGGAGACCTCACTGCCTGCAATGAAGGGCTTGTCCTGCAAGAACTTCTCCTCAAACTGCTTCAGGGCAACGTTCAGCTCCTCAGTGGCAAACTCCAGTTTCTCTGGAGGAAGTGGCTGGCCTGTGATGAGAGGCAGCAGCACCTGGCAGGGAGAAGAAACAACTGGCTTTTTATGTGTTTCCTTCCAAATGTACTCATCACACTCTCACTGCCACCTTCTGAGGATCCCTCACCAGCCATGCATGGGAATAACCAGAGCTGCTCATCAGCCTTGCCAGGTTTACATTAATGTCAGTCCCTACTTCCTGCCTCTCCTTGTCTGCTGCCTGGAAATCTGAAAATTCAGCCACAAGAGTCTCCTCTCAAAGTGATGCCTTGTGAAGGCTGGCCTAGAACAGAGACCAGACAGAGCTGAAGAATAAAGTAGGGATTTGTTAAAAGGCCTCAATGGATCAACCTTGGGCAGCACAAGAGCCCAGCCAGGGCTGCACCCAAGATGAACCAAAATGGTCACAAAATGGACAGCTGGTCACAGTGTCTCTCACTTGTATAAGTTCTGCTCCATTTGCATATTGGAGTTCATTGTCCAATTACAGCTCCAGCCCATGAAGTCCCATCCTTTGTGTTTTTCTCTCTTCAGCCCATGTTGTTTGTGCTCTTGGGCCTGAGATTTGGATCATTTGTCTTTGGTCCCCATCAAGAGAAGGAATTGTTTTGTCTCCCTGCTCTGTGCAGAGAGCTCACCAACCCAGACCCACACACTAAAGCAGAACAGAATCTGGAAAATATAAAAGCTAAACCTGAGGCATCAAAGGGAAGACTGTATCATCTGCCAGCACCTGCATTTTGTTTTTCAGAGGGAGATTGTCTCTTTCCATGAAGCTGGGCAGCCAGCACTGAGCTGTCTGGGGGAGCTCTCACCCACTGCATTTACCCTGGATTTACCTTTGCCTGCAGCAGGAAGGATCCAGCCTACTTCACTTAGGCTCATTTCAGCAGCCAAGTCACTTTTGTTCCTATCTCTCACTTGGTTTGTACATTTGCTGAGAAAGGCCCTGCAGACAGGCAGGCCATTTCCCTCACAGCCCTTAGCACCTCATTTTTGATGTATAATGGTTTTACCTTGCTTAAGAACAGCTTGCTCCCCTTGGCACGGATGTTGACGTGCTGCCAGGCCAGGTACTCATCAACCCTGGCCCTTTTCTGCAGGTCAGCTGGGTACCAGTGATCAGGAGTCTTGAATTTCCGGACCAGGTACAGGAGGATTGCAATGCTGCCCAGAGAGCAAGACAGACCAGTGAGCTGATCATCTGAGATTAAAGCACCTCGTCCTTTCTTTTCCCCCAAATTCTGCATTGCTGGACAAGCAGCCACACAAACCTGATGGGAGTCAGGCAGAAGTGCAGCAGGGCACAGCACAGGAGAGAGTTTGTGCTGCTGCCTGTGGACCACAATCTAATACAAGTAATTGCCCAGTTTTGAGCAAATAGAAGCTGCAGAATGAGTTTATACCAAATCTGAGCTTCACATTGCCTGGCCATCCAGCTTTATGCCAGATTTCCTGCACTGGCCTACAGTCTCCAGCTGCAGGCAGAGAGCAGGACACCTGGACAGGTATTTAAGCTCAGAAACAATGCCTACAAAGCAGCAAAGTAGCTCCAAGCAGCAGCTTTTTCTACTGTTAATGCTGCTCAAGTCGCTTACGTAAGATAGCTTCTCTTGAAACACAGATTTGTTAGGTACAAGTGGAACAAAGGAGAGGAGGGAGACAAAAACCTGTCTGGACTGGAGTGCCAGCAGTACCCTGGCAGAACCCAAGCACTGGATAAACAACACTGCAGTGGGGATTGAGTTTATTGGAGCCTCACCTCTCTGCTAAGGTGAAAGAGCCATCCCTGAGTGCAGGCACCTTCATCAGGACGTTCACCTTCCGGAACTCCTCTGTCTTGTGCTGCCCTGAGCAGGGAAAGGAGAAGTTTTACTTGGCAGGGATACTCAGGACCTGTTGTAAATACCTGAGGAGTTTGTGGGGACTGTCCAGCTTCAAGTTCCTGTTTCTGATTGTACAAATTGAGTCTGTATCAAGTTTGTAAGCAATGAGTGAGTGCTGCAGGTGAGTAGGGGGCTAGCCCTGTGCTATCAGCTTTCCTGCTGATCATTGCCTGCATGCCAGACCCACCTATGGCCCAAGGGCAGCATGGTTAGGAGTCCTTTCATACCATCAGCACTTGACAGCCTGGGGCTCTATCCACTACAAGCTTGTGCCTGGAAGTACCTGTCCTGTACAAAGCCAGGGGGATCTCACTAACCCTTTCCCCCAAGGAAGGGAGGACAGTGAGAAAGCAGAGAGATACCTTTTTCTGGAAGATAATGTAATTTATATTCAACTATACTTTCTAAAGTCCACAGATGAAAATAAATTCCTGTTATTCCATGTAAGTACTTCATTACAGATGAAGTTTCAATTAGCTCCTGTGCATCTTGCAATCTTCTGTAAGAGCAAATATGGATTTGAGGTTCCTTTTAAGGTATCTTGTAGGACCTCCCCAAAAGGTAGGCAGAGTGAATCTGACAGGAGAAGGTGCTTTGCTCATCTGAGGTCTCAGTGTACTCCATTCTGTCTGAAACCAGTCCCAGAAGCCTTGTTCTATGTGACTTGTTTGTGACAGCCTTTTCCACCCACTCACTCCAGCCACACGTGGCTGCCTGGGTGTTCAAGCCTCTCTAATGTGTAACTAACCTTGTGCCCCGTCCTGCCGTGTGAGCCACCTGAGAATCTGTGTGCCAGAGGAGATGCTCTGGAAGCAAATTTAGCTTTTCTGTACTTGGCAAACCTGATTTGTGACTATTCCCCTGTCACTTGGCTCACAGCCCACTTTCCCTACCCCTCTCAAAAAGATGAAGTGTGCAGATTCCAGGTCTTCAGGTGTCCTTTGAATGCCAGGTGATCCCTACCCATTCTCACTCCTTCTACCCCCTTCATTGACACCTGCCCTGCTGGGGGCTGAGAGCTTTTCTGGGGCATCACATTTAAGGCACCAGCTCAGTTCTGAGTCTCAGCTCCCTCACCTTGTCCTTACAAACTGTGCAGTATGATCCTCCCCCACTGTGGCACCCAGTGCAGGTACCTGGAGAGCTTCCCCAGGGCATGGGAGGTGCACTCTGCAGGAATGGGATGAGATGCACCCAAATCACCCATCTCAAATCCAAAAGCAGATTCCCAAAGGGCACAGAGCATTGGGAATCTGTGATTTAATTCCCTTTCCTTCACTTCCCCTATCTTTGAGTTTCAGTTGTTCCTTTTCCTTTGGTGCTCTCATTCCTTGCTTTTGTTTCCTCTCCTTTGCTCCAGTGTCTCACCACAACAATTAATTTATTGGGAAAGAAGGGGAAGGACACAAGATGAGCCAGCCCCCAGCTACAAAGAATTGCAAAAGCTTTTGCTATGAGACAAGTGGGAGGAAAGCCACAGTAAAGGTACAACCAACACACAGCTCAGGTACAGGGGAACACCCAAAGACTCAACCACAACATGTCTGGGGTTTCTCTCAGGTTGGAGTCTCTTTTGTTCCTTCCCCAATTTCAGCTCCAGGAGCCTTCTCATCTTTCATTGTTTTTAAGCATTACTTACTGAGGCCTTTTTATGCCCAATGCATTACCTTAATTTCAAATCTATCAGATATCTGGAGAGGTTGAAGGATAGGGTTTACCAGCTTCAATTACAAAGAAAGAAGATACAGATCTTTGGATCTCCTTTGGTGAAAAGACACCTTTGGACAGGCTCCTACCAGTTATCAGTTGGTTTGAACCCAACCAAACCACCTCCCTTCACTTCTCAGTGTTCACACTACTGCCAGCTGCACTGTCTCGCTCCACAGCCTTCTCAAGCCGGTCCTCAACCCTCCCAAAATAACCAGACCACAAACCACAGGAGCCAGTGGAGCCCCCCGAGGGGCAGCCCTACCCCTGCCCTGCCCCACCTGCCCGTGGGGACAGCTCAAGCTGGTGCATGACAGCCTCCCGAGGGGGGAACCCCTGCCACAGGGGAAGGGCTGCTCTCAGCAGCTGCTCCTGCTCACCAGAGCACACGTTTTTCTAAGCTGAATTCCTGAGCAAGAGCCACACACCTCGGCGGTGCCCACCCATACACCAACGTCCCATCTCTGCAGCTTTTTGTTTCCCATCTGAATGGGGAATGCCCCAGACCTGGCACATCCTGAGCGTTTCTCAGAAAAGCGTCTCTGTTTCTCAGAGGCCCATTTTGTGCTGGGTGGGGTCGATTTCAAAGATATCACATGCCTTGGCAGGGTCCTGTTTGCTGCAGAGGAGCACAGGCACTGAAATCAGCACTTAAACGACACGATTGCAGAATTTGGTATGGTTTTTGTGTAGGCACCAGGAACCACCTGCAGCAGGAGGGCCACCCCACCCTCTCTCAGCGTCTCACACTGGTGGGGACGGTGAGTACCTTCCTGCTTCCACCCGCGGGCCGGGGTCCAGCGGGCATCCCCCCGGGAGCGGCCAAGGGAGCAGCGGGACCCCGCAAAGGCGGGGCTGGGACAGCCCCAAAGCCCAGAGCTGGGACAGGCTGGGACCTCCGCACAGCCGGGGCTGGGACAGGCTGGGACACGGCAAAGCCGGGGCTGGGACAGGCTGGGACAGCCCCAAAGCCCAGAGCTGGGACAGGCTGGGACATCCGCACAGCCGGGGCTGGGACAGGCTGGGACACGGCAAACCTGGGGCTGGGACTGAGCAGAGGGACACCCGCAAAGCCGGGGCTGGGACAGGCTGGGACAGCGCAAAGCCGGGGCTGGGACAGCCCCAAAGCCCAGGGCTGGGACACCGCACAGCCGGGGCTGGGACAGGCTGGGACAGCCCCAAAGCCCAGAGCTGGGACAGCGCAAAGCCGGGGCTGGGACAGCCCCAAAGCCCAGGGCTGGGACAGGCTGGGACAGCGCAAAGCCGGGGCTGGGACAGCCCGGGACGCAGCGGTGCCCCCGCCCCGCTCACCCTTGGCCAGCTGCACCCGCTTGAACTCGAAGGGGATGTTGTTGCTCCGGGCGAAGATGTAGAGCGCCCGGCAGGGCTGCGAGAGCAGGTCCAGGTACAGCTCCAGCCCCATCGTGTCGCTGTCGCTGCCGCCCACGGCCGGTCCTGTTAAACCCGGCCCGCCCGGTCCCGCCGCACCGGGCCCGCCCCGCGCAGGGCGGGGCAGCAACGCCCGCCCCTCCCACCGGGGCGGGGCCGGACCCACGGGACAGGGCCCGAAGCTCAGCCGGGCTCCGCACCTTCCAGCCGGAGCTTGTCCCGGTAAGTGCCCTTAGCGAGACAGAAAGCGCAGCCCGGCTGAGGGGGTGTGAGAGGCGCATCCTGGTTCTGCCCCTGGGAGCTCACAGCTCTTGCACAAGAGGATTTCCCAGTCCTGTGACTCCAGCAGCTGCCCAGACACCCGTGCTATGGAAAAACAACTGGAGAGCAAGCAGGGACGGCAGAACACACACTGCTTCACTGCTATAAAACAACCTCGCTCCTCACAAGATTCAACCACCAGTCCCAAACCCCATTTCTTCAAGATTCCCAGCTTTCAATCATTTTGCTTTGCAAAACAAACCAGAGCTGGAGCCAATCATGAAGGAAAAGCAACCCTTGGAGAGTAGTTGCAGGCCACAGATACATGGCAGCTCTAAGCCTTCTGCCAGGACAGCTAAAAATACCATGGCATGTGTCAAATACAGACTTATGGATTGCAGTGACACCAGCTGGCTCCAGGACATTCATATTCCATATCAGACATTTCAGTCTGCATTAATATCAATCTACACTTAACAATACCTGCTGTTACCTCTGGTGTAGAACACTGGAGGGAAACAACACAGACAAGAAAAGGACAAGGCACAGGGCTGTAACAGTGAAAAGTCCTTTAAGCAATATCTCCATCCCTAATCATAAAATACTGTGAGTTAGAAGGGACCCACAAAGATCATAAAGTCCAGTTCCTGAGCCCAGGAATCTTTATTAGACACTGGTTTAAAAATATATATAATATTTATTTAATATTGACTTAAAAGTTGGAGTCACTGCACCTGGAGCAGCTCTTCAAACACATTTCTGCTTTAGGCACTGCACAGGTGTTTATGCATCTGCAGACACACAGAACCATTGTCCCAGGGCAGGAGTGAGGGCCCAGCCCTCACCACTGGAGCACAGCAGTTCCATCAGGCCACACTCAGGCTGGTGGTAATTTACACATGCCAGCAGGATATGATGCAAAGTCCTCTTCAAGACAATCCGTATCTCAAAATTTATCTTTTTTTCTTTTTTTTTTAAACCAGCAACTGAACTCTGTTCAGTGTCCTTGAAAGAGGAATAAGGCAATAGCTGACATGAGATATGATAAGGTTGAGGAACTGAGGGGCCATGACTCAGTGCTGGGAGCAGCCATGGCCTGTCCCACGCAGCAGCTTCAGTGCCACCTCAGCCAGCTCAGCTTCCACTCCTCAGGCTCGCTTCTGTGCTCGCTCACTCTGTTCAAAATTAAAGTTGAGAAGGTGACTGAAGATGCCCCTGTCCCAGAGTCACACAGAAGGGACTTCAGGGAGGAACAGGACTCTATAATAAATTTATTAATAAACCTTTCTGTCCCAGTTCTCAAACATTCCTAGTCTACAACTCAAAATCATCATGTTTCAGGGCCAGGTATTTATGAGTTCTCAGATTAGAGAGCAGAGCACTTTGCCCAAATCATGCAGCACAAAGTCTATTAGGGATCCCTAGTCCACCCATCTGGCAAGGTAAATGCTACCCTGCTTTTGTCTCAAAGTTCTCAACTTCACACTGGTGTACAAAAAAGGGCCTGCAGATAGCTGTACATTACAGTCTTAAACTCTGTAATGATAAAAGGTTTAATCTCTGCACTTTGCTTGCAGTCCTCTGGGTAGCTGAATCACAGAATTATGAGGTTGGAAGAGACCTCTAAAATCAAAAATCCCAGCTACAAAATCCCAGCTGTAAAAATCCCAGCTACAGAGGTAAAGAGAAGGGCAGAATAGAAAAAACCACCAAAAATCAGAATTGTTTTGGTTGAATCCACCCATTTACCTGGCACTGCCAGGCCTACCACTAAATCACATGCCCAAGTGCCACATGTACACATCCTTTAAACCCCTCCAGGAATGCTGCCTAACTTTGAGAGAAAACCTTTCTCCCCTCCCCAGCCTTTCAGAGTATTCCATAACAATGCACCCACCAAAGCTGCCTTCACCAATGCTGAACTGGGGCTATCACAGATGGAGGAAAGGATCCTGGACTCCAACACTCATGCTAAGCATGAATTGCAATAAAAAAAATCAAACTGCAACTTGCACAGCTTGTTTTCTTCCCCATTTCAATTACCTTGACTGTCTTCTCAAGCTTACACAGAGCTCCCTCATATTGCTGCACCAGTGGCTTCAGGGAGTTGCCCTTCACTGGGTGTTTCTGGATATCCTGGATGCCAGCATCCCTCAGCATCCGCAGGAAGCGCCGCTCCTGCACGAGACAGACACTGCAGCTGAGACACCCCCTGCCCAGCAGCTACAAAATCAGCACATTTGGGAACATCTGCTTACTCAGGAAATAACTGAAGTTTCCAAGCACAAAGCTCAGCTGACTGGAAAAGGTGGGAACTAGTAGGAACTTTATGATCTTTATGCCCCTGCGTGCATCCTTATCAAATAAATCCCACACTGTGGTGGTGTTCCCAGGGGTCCCAGGATGAGGGAAGAGATGAGAATCTTGACTCCATGTTTCAGAAGGTTTACTATTTTATGATATATGATTATATTAAAAGAAAATGATGTATTAAAACTATACTAAAAGAATAGAAGAAAGGATTTCATCAGAAGGCTTGAAAGGAATAGAAAGGAATGGAATGATAATAAAATCTTGTGACTGACCAGAGAGTCTGAGACAGCTGGACTGTGATTGGCCATGAATTAAGAAACAACCACATAAGACCAATCCCAGATGCACCTGTTGCATTCCACAGCAGCAGATAACCATTGGTTACATTTTGTTCCTGAGGCCTCTCAGCTTCTCAGGAGAAAAAATCCTAACAAAAGGATTTTTCATAAAATATGTCTGTGACACCACACCAAAGACATACCTGAATTCTAAGGACCAAGCTGAAAGCAACACCTGCTTCTCCTGCACGAGCTGTTCTTCCAACCCTGAAAACAGAGAAAGTAGCTTCAAGTCAGGTTAGCCCCACAGTCACTGGCATTATCAACTCCAAGATTTTGATGCTGAAATTCTCCAGTTTTAAGAAACTCTGATTGCAAGCAATGCTAGGCTTAATTTTTGCTAGAAAACTATTTGCATATTAAAGTAAAAAGAAAAGCTAAAAGCCCTTTTAAGTGCATGTCACCTTTGCTAAATATTTCAAAGTAAACCAAGCTCAGACACCTTCCTCTTGCTCCTGCTGTCTTACCGGTGAATGTAGGTCCTGATGAACTGGGGTGCATCGTAGTTTATCACATAATTCACTCCTTTCACATCAATCCCTCGGGCTGTGGCATCTGTGCTGATTAACCTGTTTGTAAATGTATGTTTAGTCATTTTCAGGTAACATCTCAGGCACTACACACACAAATAAAACACCAGTGAACACAGCACAACTCTTGCTGATCTCTGCCTCTGAGGCTGGCAGCAGCACTCCAAGTCACCCCTTATTGCCACTGCCCTTGTGAGCTGCCCACAGAGCTCTGAGCATCACTACAGCCTTGTCACCCTCTGCTGAGCATGAAAAGTTACTGGGTGTTCCCAGGTTCTCCAAGCATGCCAGACACCTCCCAGCTCATACAAATCTCTAAGGAATCTGAACATTCCATACAAGCACAGAACACACAAATAGTGAGGTGAGAAATTCCAGTAGTCAAGGAGGAATTCATACACCAGGTTTGGATAAAAAGAACACCCAGAAAATAAGTTTTCACCTTTTCCTCAGAGACATTGCAAGACACAATATAGCTACCAAAACCACAATGCAAATCACAGACATGAGTAGAAGTAGACCTGTATGCCAGTCTGAGCAGGGATTGCCTCAGTAGGAAGCTGTAACACTAAACACAGTTTCAGCACCAACATCCATTTCCACCCTACAAGCACCAGATGCCCAGCACAAAAATTAAACTACAGATTTGCAAATCTGTGTGTTTTAGGCAACTCTATGAACACACATTTGTATTTATTGCTTGTTATAAAACAATACTAGAAATTCAGACTGCAGCTAGAGTAGAACAAGCTGAGTTACATGAATGATAAACAATTCAAAGCCACAAACCCAGGTCTCATACCCCTTCTGCAACAAACTCCTGCATGTTTTAGATGACCTCAAGTAACTGTGTCCCACCTGTCCCACCCTGGACCCAACTGTGTCCGTTTTCTGTTTAGCTTTTTACACTGCCAACAGCCTGTGCTGGAAAACATACAGGAAACTAGTTTAAGATGCTCACAGTTGTATTTTTCCTTGTTCAAACTCCTTCATGGTTCTCTTTCTCTCATTTGGAGTTAACCGAGAAGAAAACTCTGCCACCGTGATGCCACCAAAAGCTTGAACCAGCAGGAACAACCTGCAGGTAAACAAGAGAGAAACTGTCACTTCTTTATCTCTGAAAGATCCCTTGACAGATCCCTACCAGTGATCTCATTCATGTTTACCTGTGAGAGGCTTCCCTGGAGTTGGTGAAGCACAACACACGGGTGAATTTCATTTTCAGCATGAAATACAAGAGCAGCAAAGGCTTGGAGTTCAGGTCACAAGGCACGTAACATTGCTGTCAACAGGGAAGGAGTTCAGAGACAAAAATCACCTCTTGCCAAGACTACCCTGAAACCCACAGCCTGTCCATGACCCACACAGGCTTGGATGTTTTATAGCTGACTAACAGCAGCAAAACCAGAGCCCATAATGCAATCCCCTTTAGAACAAACAGGCTGGCAGATCCAACACGAGTGGAGCCAGGAGAGCTGAGTTGTTCTAATGCTCTTACACCTCCACAGCAAGTAACAGCATGCACTGCCCTCCTGCCTACAGGCTGGCCTGTGCATACATGTCTTGAAATGAATGTTACACATATGGACAATTGATAGGGCCTACTACATTATTATGATTTCCTAGTTCCACTCCCCATTGCTGCTAAATTTAATTCCACATGAAGACAGATTAATTTAAAAATAATCAAATCTTAGCCAAATGAACATTAAGTAATGAGAAAACAAATGTGCAAAGGTACAGCTCTCTGGGTCATATATACTCCCAAAGCCACTTTTGCAAGGAAACACAGGGAAGACACACTTGTTTTAGGGTAAAACCACTAGACAGTTCAGAATTAAATGAATCTTCAAGCATAACTTATTAAAAAGAATTCACATCATACCGACAGCCCCTCTGGGAGTGTGTATTTATTATTGGTACTTTGTTCAGTTTCTATTCCATCTCTGTTTTTCTCGGAATACACAGATGTGAAGAGACGAGGCTGGAATAAATCCAGCTGCTGCAATTTCTCTGGGTCCTGGGTCAGTGTGGCTGAAAACAGCAGTTTCTGTAAGGGTATCTGAGGAGAGCAGGAACTGAAAGAAACAGCACACAGAAACTGGGCTTTGAGGATGGGGCAAAGGAGCTTCACCCCAAGTGCCTTCACATGATGTAAGGGAAGCAATCAATGCTCTTTGATGCTCTTTTCCTGCCCTGGGCCTTTCCTGTAGGCTCTTTTCCACCTTTGTTTTATGGTGGAGTTCACAGACAGAACTGATGAGCATTCTCAGTCAAGTGCACAACCCCAATCCATTACTGCTGCACAAGTCCCTGCACCCTGCTTACCCCTCTTCTCATTCTAGTCATGTCCTTCCTTGGCCATTCACCTCAGTTTCTGACACATCTCTGCCACTGCTGTACAAAAACAGCAGCTGCAGATAGTTAACTGCAAGAGTTTTCCTCCAAATCCATTACTCAGCTGTGCCAGAAGGCATTGCTATAGTTACTGTGCAAATGAATCACAGATTTGCAATATTTGTGCTTCCTTTTGATGCTCCTTTAGTCTACATAAGGAAAGCCTGGAGAACACAATACTTAATCTGGCATCAGCTCTTCACTGCCTTATTTTGGTAGGCATTTCTCAGAGGAATCAAGCTTTGAGACTCTGTGTGGCAGGGCAGTGACATCCAAGTGCTATCAGTTCAAAGAAATGCACTCTGCAACTTACCTGGCTGCTGTTAAAGGCCCTGGCTTGGTTCTCTGAAAAAGCATGCTGGAGCCAGAGTGATTTTCTCCTTGGAATGCAGCTTTGACAATTTGGTTCAGACAGTTCTGGTGCATGTCATCAATCATACGGTCAGCTTCATCCACGACCTGAGTTCACAAGGATGAAAACCACCACTTGTTAAATACTGGCAGCTTTTATTTTCCTTTATATCTGTAACCAGTGAGCCAGAAGGCAAGATAATGGAAGCTTCTAGTCAACAGAATTGCTTTCCTTGCCCATCCTTACTCCAAGTTTGCAAGAGCCTAAGAGAGAAGGGGAAGTGGGTGGATGCTTGGGTGTCACGAGTTGGAATCAAACATCTCATCTTGTGACTGCTCCCTCCTCAATCTGGAGTGCAGACAGGCCCACACACAGCTCCAACAGAGAGGTATTTATGCTGCACACAAGAAGCAAGCAGGAATTAGTGCTGCAGCAGACACTGCTCTCAGATGGGAGAGCTGTGGTGACTCACCAGGAAGCGAAGCTGTGTCAGGCTGAAGCCTGGGGTCTGGTTGATGTGATCCGTGAGCCTCCCTGGCGTGGCCACCACAATGTCAGCCAGGCTGCAGTAGCCTGTCACTCTGAAAGGACAAGCAGCCCATCAGGAAGTCTCTCTCCTCACAATAAAGCCTGTAGCACAGACCCTAAGGTTTTCCTACCCCTCAATTAACTGAGGAATAACAAAATTCACAAATGGAATTTACACTGGAGAGCATGCAGGGGCAGTGGTGGACACCAAACACCACTCTCCACTGTGCTGCCCTACTTTAAACAGAAAGTGTCACTCTTCACTGCTCTTCAAAAGAGTTTAATTGCAGAAAAACTCCACACAGTCATATGTACCCATGGGCACAAGGTAAACATTTGCATTCTGAGCATTTGCTGTTGAAGAACCCCAAAAATCCAGTGAAACATTACAATCACAAAACAGGGGTAGTAACAAGCACCGTGACAAAGACAGAACCACCAGAATCCAACATATAAACCCATTATCCAAAACCATGATAGTCAAAGCCATGACAATCCAGCATATAAACCCATTATCCAAAATCACGATAGCCAAAGCCATGATAGTCCAGCATATAAACCCATTATCCAAAACCATGATAGCCAAAGCCATGATAGTCCAGCATATAAACCCATTATCCAAAATCATGATAAAAGCCTGATGCTGTGCTGCAACAGTCCATATCTTGACCCCACCTTAATAACATTAATTAGCATGCAATCTCTATAAACCTTGTCAAAATACCTTTTCACCTACTTTTTCTGGACAAGCATCTCCTGCTCCTTTGCAAAAGATTTCTGGCCAGTAATCAAAACAACCTTCAGACCTGTCCCGTCAGTGTAAACGTTGAACACTTTACTCACCTGCAAAGAGGTTAAGAGGCTTTATCAGCTGCAGGAAGTACTTCCCATCCCATGAACAGCATCAAACCCTCTGGCAGGTCTTAGCCTGCTCCACAGAACAGCCAAAGGACTGGCTGCACAGCCTGCCCCTCAGCCCAGCTCTGCTCAGACACAGTGAGGAGTCACATACCTGCTGTGCCAGTTCTTTGGTGGGCAGAACAACCAGAGCTCGGATGTGGCAAACCACTCGATCTAACAGAACCTGCCAAAACAGAGGCCCAGTGAGTCCCTGACAGAACAGGGTTCTTGGGCCTAACCTAGTGAGAGAAGATGGTAAAAAACAAAACATTCTCCCAGTTTTATGTTTCCATTTTTCTCCCTCCACCCTCCCAACTCCTCATGCTGTGCCTGCTGTCTGAGGAAAGGAGTGGGAAGCTGACAAGAAGCTCCCTCAGACAGCTCTGAGCTGCCAATCTGCTGCCTTATGCCCACAAATCCCTGGGCTTTTCCACCTGCTTTGAAGTTCAGGCTTTGCCTGAACAAAAGCGTCATAGACACATTCTATGAAAAATCTTTTCTTTAAGATTTTTTCTCTTGAGAAGCTGAGAGGCCTCAAGAACAAAATGTAACCAATGGTTATCTGTTGCTGTGGAATGCAACAGGTGCATCTGGGATTGGTCTCATGTGCTTGTTTCTAATTCATGGCCAATCACAGTCCAGCTGTCTGGACTGTCTCAGTCAGTCACAAGCTTTTGTTATCATTCTTTTTTCTATTCTTAGCTAACCTTCTAATGAAATCGTTTCTTCTATTCTTTTAGTATAGTTTTAATATAATATATATCATAAAATAATAAATCAATATAAATTCTGAAATATAGAAGCAACATTCTCGTCTCTTCCCTCATCCTAAGACCCCTGTGAACACCACCACACAAAAGCAATGCCAGCATTTCCTCACAGCTACTTCCCTGTCCATGGACTCACCTGCACGATGGGGATGACAAAGGCCAGGGTTTTCCCACTGCCTGTGGGGGCTGACACACAGATGTCCTTGGGGCGGAACCCGCCCCGGCCCAGCAGGTACCCATGGGCTGCACTCTGCAGGATGGCAGGAATCACCTCTGCCTGGACTGAGCAAAACCACAAATACACACTGTATGCTTCACCAACTCACCAAGAGCTGAAAATGTTATACAAAAGCAGAGCTGAACATGTTATGTAAAAGCATATGCTTCACCAACTCACCAAGAGCTGAAAATGTTATATAAAAGCATCTCCAATTCACTGTCATAAAACTCCCTCCAATCACACCACTCTACATAACCTCACCCTCGCTAAACCCTACACTCCTAACTATGCTGCCTATTTCAGCAGCCCTGGGAGGACAAACAGGACTCAACCAAACACAAACTGAAAAATCCTAGCCTTTTCTTCCATCTCCCACCTAGGCTGAATAGCAATCATTATCATCTACAACCCTAAACTCACCCTCCTCAAACTCTACCTATACACTATAATAACTTCAATACAACTCCAATACATATATGTATATATAATATATATATGTATACTTATATATATATATGTACACATACACTGTGTGCTGGCTTCCCAGCATGACCCTGATAGGCCTCAGACACAGCCTAAGTCTCCAGGACTAAGGTCACCCTCTATCCTTGTCCTTGCATCCAGCTCTCCTTTCTTCTTATTTAAGAACTGGCATTTATTGTATCTGTTTGCAAAACTGGCAAAATAACAGAAAACAAACAGATTTCTCTTTTTGTTTGGATATTTTTGTAATGTTTTAATGAGCTGAACGAGTTCCCAGAAAGCTCTGATCAGCAGCAGAGACAGTGGAAAGGAAGGAGCTAAAGCACAAGCTTCCACAAGGAGGAAAACTGTCACAAACATGTTTTATGAAAAATCCTTTCTTAGGATTTTTTCTCTTGAGAAGCTGAGAGGCCTCAGGAACAAAATGTAACCAATGGTTATCTGCTGCTGTGGAATGCAACAGGTGCATCTGGGATTGGTCTCATGTGGTTGTTTTTAATTAATGGCCAATCACAGTCTGGTGGTTTTAGACTCTCTGGTCAGTCACAAGCTTTTGTTATCATTCCTTTTTTATTCTTAGCTAGCTTTCTGATGAAATCCTTCTTCTATTCTTTTAGTATAGTTTTAATATAATATATATCATAAAATAATAAATCAAGCCTTCTGAAACATGGAGTCAGATCCTCATCTCTTCCCTCATCCTGGGACCCCTGTGAACACCACCACAGAAAACTGTGAGGACACAAGTAAGATTTCCCTCTTTGGGCAGCTCTGAGCCATCACTCCAAGCTGTATTTAGGAGCAGGAAAGAGACTTTTACTCAGCCCAGACAAAGCTTTGAGAAAGAAGCGTTAAATCTCCTACAATCACTTTCATGCACTACATTTTGTCCTGCATTTTACTTCACTGCCTACACAAAACACACAGCACCAGACTGCAGGAACTCTTTAAGTCCCTTTAGAAAGAAACAAAAGCACTGGAAAGGCACCTGGAAAAAAGGAGTCTATTCCATTCATCTGCAGCTTTTTCAGCAGCCTGGGGTGGATTCCTGGCACATCCCTGACTGGACACAGATTCTCCCTGATGCGCTTCTGCACCCGCCGGGGCTCAGCAAGCCACTGAGGCAAGAAGGGCTGGACCTGAGGTGAAAGGAGAATATAGCATACCATATGTAAAATAAACTTGTAAAAAGCATTCTTTTCTTATCCATCACCAAAATTCAGTCAGGCTGCTTACCTTCTGCACTGGCTTTGCTTCATAGTCTCCGAGGATCATCATACTGGAGGGGGCACAATCTGCCCCTTCCCCTGAGGCTACTAAGGGCACCTCCTCCTCCACTTTTTCACTGCTCTCTTTCTTCTCTGTTTCATCTCCTTGTGTTTCCTCATCTGTCTTCCTCTTCTTATTAGATTTCTTTTTAAAGTTGTTTCTGTTGTCCTGTTGTTTGATGTCTTCTTCAGAATCTGGAATTTGGGTCACAGCAATATAAAGCTACAGGTCAGAGCACACCACAGAAAAGGGATTTGGCAATGTTACAACACAGGACTTAAGCAACAACTTGCAAGCTCTTTTTTCCTAAAGCCAAGTGCAGAGGACAAACATTTCTTTGCTGGTATAGACACAAGACTGAGGTGATGTGATGTGCTCCCCTCCTGCCCTTACACTAAATTGATCCTCAAAGTTCACAGTATGGGGCCTTCCCTTAAAAGAAAGTGGGAACATACTAAGGAGATGAAAACAAAACCAGGTAAACTGGGCAAGGCACTCAAAGAGCAACTCGTGTCCACTTTTCTGTGTAAACTGTCAGCCACAATGAACTGAAATCCTGCAGCCTCACTTTATGCTCACCTGCTTCAGTCCCCTCTTGCTGCACTTTCGATTTTCTTCTATTTGCTTTCTTCTTCTTTGTGGGGCTGCTGCCATCTGCTGACTCCTCAGTGCCAGCCCTTTCTTCCGAAGGGCTGCGGGGCTGTTTTGTCTTTAGCTTTTTCTGTCTATGCTCACTGGGCTGCTCCTCACTCTCCCTTTTCCTCTTCCCCTTTCCTTCTCGGGGCTCCCCCGCGGGGCTCAGCCCGGGCTCCCCTGGCCCTTCCCTTCCCTGCGGCGGCGCCTCTCGCTGCTTCTTCTGCTGCCGGGCCCTGGCCTGCTGCTGCAGCCGCTCCAGCAGGACCCGCGCCCGGTTCTCGGCCTCCGCCTCCTCCTTGTGCTCATCCTCCTCGCCGTACCTGCAACAGCCCCCACAAAAACCCCCTCAGGCACCGCCCGCACAGAGCTCCGGACACGCTCCCCCGGCCCGAGCCTGAGGTAGCAGATGAAACAGCGAGACCCGGGGCAGGGTCAGGGTCTGGGTGTAGGAGGGGAGCAGGGAGGAGAAC
This sequence comes from Molothrus ater, assembly GCF_012460135.2. Taxonomy (NCBI): domain Eukaryota; kingdom Metazoa; phylum Chordata; class Aves; order Passeriformes; family Icteridae; genus Molothrus; species Molothrus ater. The sequence goes on from NC_050495.2 coordinate 12,036,374, forward strand.
GGGAGCAGGGAGCGGGGCCATGCCCGCCGTACCTGCGGATGCAGAACAGCGCCATGGCCACGCCGCCCCACGCCGGCGCACACGGATGACGTCATCGCGCCCCGCGAGGGAACCCTGCACAAGGCTCGAGGCGAGCGCGCCCCCTGCCGGCCGGGGGTGGAATGGGGGGGGGGCAGCGCCGCGCGTGCGCACAGAGGGGCCCTGAGGAGAGGGCGGGAAAGCGCTGAGGGGAGGGAGAGCAGCGGCAGAGCCGGGAGCATCGGGGCGGGACCGGCTGGAACTGGGCGCAGCACCGGCGAGGGACGGGCTGGGACACGGCACAGCACCAGCAAGGAATGGACTGGAAAAGGGCACAGCATCAGTGCAGGACACAGCTCAGAACGTGTGACGGACAGCACAGCATTCATGTGGGACAGAGCACAGCACCTGTGAGGGACACAGCTCATCACTGGCAAGGGCCAGGCTGGGACAGGGCACAGCACCTGTGAGGGACAGGGCAGTATAGAGGCTATATATATAGCACCAGTGAGGGATGGGCTGGCACAGCATCTGTGAGGGACACAGCTCAGCACCTGAGGGACAGGCTGGCACAGCACCAGCGAGGGATGGACTGGAAAAGGGCACAGCATCAGTGTGGGACACAGATCAGCACCTGTGAGGGACAGCACAGTGCCTGTGTGGGACAGAGCACAGCACAGCAAGGGACAGGCTGGCAGGGCACACTGAAGCTCCCCACAGTGCTGCAGGCCCCTGCAGAGCTCCCACAGCACTGAGGGCCATCCCCGCTGCCTGGAGCGGGCAGTGTAGCAATGTGAGTAACAGCATTTCCCCTCAGCGAGCAAAAGCACTCCTTCCCTGCTCATTTGGCCACTCACAGGTGGCACACATCAGAGGAAAGCTGCTCTGAAGCAGCAGGCACAGGGCTGGTCCAAGGACTGGAGAAACGGCAGACACAAGCCAGAAACAAACCCCAGAGCAACGAGCAGCCCTGAACACACCTACAGCAAGGTAAAAATCACTGGAGTGCTGTCAGGAACCAGCCCCAGCCACCACCACCATAGTGTGAAATACTGTGTCTAAGAAACACGGGCAAACCCAAACCATTCCTTTTGTTTGCTTTAGGATCAGAGTGGAACAGACATGTTAGCAATTGCCCAACTCCATCCCCAGCTTGCCAAAGCCTACACCACACAGCTTACTTCTAAATCTTTATTTGTTTTCTACACAGAGAAAACAGAGGAATGTTGAAGCAGCAATATTTAAACACACTAGCAAGGAGCCATCAATCTGTGAGAGTGCACAAAGTGCAACACGGGGCCATTTGTGCTGTGGTCTCTGCTACGGGGCAGGGTGAGGGGAGGTCCAGGAACAGCCTCTTCAGACACACAGGAGAGCTCTATGCAAAGGTGGAGCCGTTCCAGCCCACGTTGGCAGCGTTCATGTCGAAGTAGTTGATGTAGACCCTGCAGAAAAGGTACAGGAAGAAATAAAAACGACCTTATTAACTCATTTAGGTAAGCTGGGACAACACAACAGGGGACAGTGCTTCCATTCGTCTGCTTGAGAAAACATCAAGCTTCATCTTTACCAAAAATCTGGTGGAGCCTCCGAACAGTCAATATTTTTCAGTCCTCAAATTTGTACTTTTTCTAAAATACTAATTATTCTGCAGTCAGGGACTGTCCAGACACCAGACAGATTTTGTTTAGCAGCCTGTCAAGAATTTCCAGAGATCAGCCCCTTTTGTTTCTGAGCCCTGCAGTCTCCCTCACAGTGTCACACAGAGTGGCAGCCTCTGTGGGGAGTTAAGCACGCCCTCAGGCCTGGCTCTGTGTGTCTCACTTCAACCCTGATGACTCCAGGCTCTTCCCATCCCTCACAGCTTCACACAGACACCGCTGAACTCTGCAGGGCAGCTGCTCACAGCCTGCTGCCCTCTGCTCCTGTCTCTCAGCTCCAGCCTGTCACTGCTCCCTGCTCGTGCTCTCAGCCTTGCCTCCCCAGAGGACAAGACATCACACCTCAGAGGCAGAAAACACACTGGGCAACTTGTCAGTGTTGTGGTGTTTTTCCCTACTCTCAGAAGAAGAAAACAATTGAACAGAGGACTCTCCAGGGAAAGAGACAGGTACCCAATTCTTATGTGGACGTGAAAGCACCGCAAGCAATCACTTGGTACTTTCCAAAACACATGAACTTATTCCTGGCATTTTAAAATTTTAAACAGACTTTTCAAAGCAGTTTCAGAAAGCCAGGTAAATGTGGTTAAACCGTGTCCCAGCCTTACCTGTCTGCAGATACGTGCAAGTGCTTCGAGATCAGATCACAGAGCATCTTGGTGTAAGTCTTGTTCTGCTGACCTCCTATTTTGCCGATGCTGTAGAGGCTGCAGAGCGCACAGGGATCAGTGGAGCCCCCGAAGGACATCATCTGGTCAGGTATGATGTGCACAGCTATGTACTGCGGGAGGGAGGGAGGGAGGGAAACACTGCGTTAGAGGCTGTCGGAACCGCCCTCTCCCGACGAAAATCTGCTTTAGGTACCAACTCTAAACACAGCGGTTGTATTGGGGTCAGGCAGCTCTTCAGTGCTGCCCCCTGCGCACCTCCCAGGCCCAGGGGAGGCTCAGGCCCGGCAGCCCCCACGGGGGACACGGCCCTGGGGGCTGCGGGGACTCTTGGCCCAGCTCTCAGCTTTAGGAACGCGGTTATGTGTGCACAAAGCCGCCGGCCAGGCAGGCACTCCTGCCCGCCACAGCCGCGCCACCGCGCGGGGCGGAGCGAGATACAGGCCCAAAAACTGTGCCTGCGTGCTAGGGCTCACATCCCCAAATCACGGAGCTGCCGGAGAGCCGGGCACCGATTCGGTCTTATCGGGCTCCTGGGGCTGCCGCGGTCTGGCCCGGGAGGGGCCGTGTCGATGGCTGAGCCGGCGGGAGCTGCCCGCAGCTCGGTCTATCCGAGCCTCTGCCCGGCTGCCTCCGTGCACTGCGCAGCTCCGCCGCTCGCATCGCCCCCGCCAGCACAGGCGCACCACATCCCCGGCTACGTGAGCGCCGCGCTCCTGCAGGCTCGGCTGCGGCTCCCGCCGGGGGCCGGCCATCGGGAGACTCAGCGCCGCGGGGTGGAACGGGCAGCGGCTCCTTCCTCCGGAGCAGCGGGGCCGCCGCCGCGCTGTGCCGCCGCTGCTCCTCAGCGGCCCGGCCCGCCCGGCCCAGGCCCCGAGGGAGCGGAGCTGCCCCCGGGCCGCGCCGCCGCCGCCCCTCCCGCCGGGCCCGCCGCGCACGTGCTCGTCCCGCTGCCCGCCCTCACCTGCGCGGGCTTGCCCGTGGCCTTGGCCAGCTGCTGGGTGAGGTCGCCCAAGAGGCTGTCGGGCACGGCGTCCTTGCAGACATTGGTGTAGATGGCGAACATGGGCATGGTGGCGGCGGTGGGGGCGGCGGGGCCGGCGATGGGAGCGTAACCGAGCGGCGGGACCAGCACAGTGGAGCGAGGAGGCGTCAGCGGCGCTTTTAGTGCGCGGGGCCGCCCCGGACGTGAATCGGCCCCGCCCGGCAGGGAGGGGAGGGAGCGGGAGCAGGGCGGGGACACACGGACACCCAGACGCACACCGGCTCCGCCGTCTGCAGGCCCCGCTGCGGCGTGCTGACCCCTCCCCCGCGCCGCCGTTATTCCTTGGCTCTGTTACTGCCACTGAACATTTTTTGGGGGTTTGTTACGGGCTCCTTCCTGGAACGGGGTCCGGGCGCTCTGGGCAGCTCATACATAACCTGGTATCAGCGCATGTGATGCTACCGCTGTTGCACTCGCCCTGGTTTCTGCGGGATCAGGCCAGAGAGGGATATAGGCCCCAGCCTGGCAGTTGCAAAAAGGGATACTTGTCCTGACTCCGAGAATTTTTTTTCTTTTGCAAAGTAAAGTAACATTTGTAGCAGTTTTGCTTTAACTCTGTGTACCGCTTTATCTCGGTGTAAGCAGAAACGTCTGCCTTGCTGCCATATAAATGATTCTCTAATGTATTTCAGTCAAATTAAAAATTACCTATTGCTCCTGAGCCTCCCCATTTTCACATCATCTTTTTCTACTGGAAAGAGGCAGAAGCGAGTTGTTTTGCTCAGGAATGAGCTGGTGCGTGCCTATTGGAGGTGAGAGGCGGCAGAGCCGAGCCGTGTTCGGCGCTGTGTGATGCGATGCACGTAGGCTGCTGCCAGGGCACGGCTCCCCACCCTGGCTCTTGCCTGCCCCGACGGCGGCAGCGCTGCTCTGCTCACGAAATGACTCACAGGAAGGCTAAAGAGGATCAGGCCCGGAGCCCTCTCTGCCCAGACATTGCACACACAGCAGTCGTGCACTGCTGCTGCTGCTGGAAAGCTTGGCCACACGTGTTACATACATGAACACTCATAGCCCTGAATGAGGAGTACAGGATGGTGTCACACGGGAAGCATTGAAGTGACACAGGTTATAATGCTGAGAACTGCAGCGCTTCCTTTTCTAGTGATTAACAGTGCTTAGGAACAGCCACTAAGAGCTGATTAAGTTTCCTCCCTTTGATATCCTCAGCTCCCAACCATTGCATGGTCTCATTCATTTCTCTCACCTTCCTGCCTCCTAGGTTTGTTGCATGGAGGTGGGGTGGGGATTTTACCTGTGCAGGGAGAAAAGCCTGAGAGCAGCATCAGCACTGGTGTGCTTGCCCTGTGGCCTGCCAGGCCCAGAGTGGCAGCCCTGGCAATGCAGCCACTCAAATGAGAGACATCTGCAATTTCATTCTCTTTTCCCTCCCTGACTGACCAAAGCAGCTTCCATTTGTTATCCCAACAAAGCATTTTTTTTGTTTGAGGTGCAGGTCTGTATTTGAAGTCTGTGGCTGCAAAGCAAAGCTGTGGTAGGGACACAATGGGATGTTAACAATAGAGTTCAGAACAGGGGTGTGATAAGGTTTGCTCTTCCAGAAAAACTCACAATACACTTCACTATAGAATTTCAGGAAACCTCTCTACTCAATCTTTTATTTTACTTTGGAAGCAAATGATCTTATCTGACCAAGGGCTTAAATAATAAATATTTATATGCAAATCTTCCTTTCATAATTAATTCACCACTTCAGTCCCTAGGAATTACTGTGGCTTGCTGTGCCTCTGCCTCTTTCTGAGCTGTGCTCTAATCTTCGCTGTCACTACAAATTGTTCAGTGGATGAAAGGGGGAGGGCACAGCAGTGAGCAGTGGTTTTTTCCACTCACTCCCTCCTGTGCTGAGGCCTGGGAGACTCCCAGCACAAATTTTTCTGCTACTCAGCTAGATATCCCTGTAGTGTTAGGCCTAAAGAGGACCTGCACTGCAATCCATCCCTTTTAAATAAGAGGTAATCGTGTCTTTGCTCCTTTTGAAGGAGGTCCACGTGCAACATTTCCACGTCTATTAACTTAAATATATCTTGAAACCACATCAGGATATATTTATCTCTTCTTGAAATTTGACTCTTGAGGGTGGACAGGGCAAAGGCAAAAGGAGTGTTCATCTTCATTTATGACTAAACCTTTTTTTGAAAGAAAAGCTTCTCTTGAGGGTATTTTGAGAAGGCACCCTCCATCTCAACTACAGGTTCTTCCCAGTGTAACAAGAAGGTCTCAGACATAAGGTTTCTGCTGCATTTTTATTTAAGTAGCAGAGAAGATAAACAGCAGTGGGTAGCAGCAACTAAGATACCAATCAATGCCTTTTGGCAGATGCCAGAAGGTGACTGGAACTGCAGTTCTCAACCACGGTGAGGGTTCAGGAATGAACTGTGATCACCCCAGGGCACATCAAGCAAAGGTGGTGCTATTCCAGCCCACATTGCCAGGACTGATGTCAAAGAAGCTGATGCAGATTCTGGAAGGGAAGACAGGCACTGTTAACAGCTGGGAGCAGAGTGCTGCTGCAGGCTGCTCAGGACACGCTGCAGATCTCCCCTGGGGCTTTATCCTTCCCTTCACTCCCTTCCTCCTGCCCCTGTCCATGCCCCATCTCCTTGCATTCCAGAGTTCCCAGTGATCAAGTTCTTGTGTCTATACCTGGTCTTTTGCACGTGATATCTGTGGGTACATCCAGTGCCTGACCTAGGAATTTTAACCAAGGCATTCTGCAGCTTCTGGACATCAGCATTGCAGCTCATGCAATGTCTTTTCTGTTTTTAGCTGGGGAGTTGCTCAGTTGACTTGGCTTTTGATGTCTTCAATCAGTACATTAAAGAGAACACCAAAGGACCAGCCTGGGATGAACAGTTTTAACAGTCTGTGGAAGTCATGTCAGACAAGTTGCTGTTTGAGCTCACCTGTCAGATGGTATTTTCAGCTGTTTGCTCATCAGGTCACAAAGCAATTTGGAATAGACCCTGTTCTCCTGCTCCCCTATCTTTCCAATGCTGTAGAGAAAGCACATAGCACAAGGGTCTGTGGAGCCACCAAAGGACATCACCTGATCAGGACAGATCTGTATTGCTAGATACTGTTGGAAGAAGAAAATGAATGTTATTTTCTTTGCTGTATTAAGAAAAGTTTTGAAAATCCAGGAGGGCATTTATGTACCTAAAAGACAGTGAAAACAAGTGCATATTTTTGATATGCAAGGCTTTCATTTGTTGACATCTTACTGTCTAGATTTGCATTCTACTCCAAGATCCTCACTCCTGGGTCAAAGGCCAGTGCAAAGACTCCATAGTTTTCAGGCTTCCCAGGCCAGGTGCTCCAGGAGCTGTGACCTGCAGGACCTGCAGCACCTCCTCGGAGCCACCAGGCTCTCCCTGCCCGCGTGGGAAGGTCAGGGACAAGGGGGAGTGCAATGCTCCTGCTGCCACATTGCGTTCCAGAGAGATTTTGCACCTCACTGGCTCCTGCTGCCCTCTTCCCTGCTGAGGGAAATGTGAACTGACACAGCAGAGGCCTAAATCAACATGCACCTCATTAAACAAAACACAGCCTAATCCTGCTTTTTGTTCTTGATATCAGGAAAAACAGAAGAAAGTATCTATGTTAATATTAATGACCAGCCCTCGATTTTCCCTGCTGCTAACACACAGTGTCAGATCCACCCACTGGGGATCTGGGGATCAGCTCCTCTGGCTCTCCTCTGTGCTGCTCTTCCCCACGTTCATTAGCAGCGCCTCGTTGGACCTCAGCAGCAATTCACCCTCGTGGTAAAACAAGCTAGCCTGAGTACCAGGAGTTGTCTGGGTAATTAGTCTTGGCCATCATTTACAGTTTGTTTGGGTGGGAGGTGCATCAGACCACAGCAGTACAGGATAAGCCAAGGAGATCCTGCTGAGGTACCACTGGCTTGGCCCTGCTCTCCTCTGTCTGGACACCACGTGCTCTTGCCTTTATGCCAAGTGTAGGTACATCCATGCCTTTAACTTCTACCCAGGAAGCAGGTTATCACTATTAAAAGAAAAATCAAGTTGAGGCATTAATCAGCATTATTCTCTTCTTAGAGCAGTTTGGAAATATTTGGAACAGTTCTTCCAATAGGAAAAAACCCTATTTGATTAAAAATCCGTATTTTTCCCCAAATGGCACAGTTTCCTGTGAGAGGAAAGCTCTGCATTCCAGCCCACCCTAATCCTTTCCTTCTTTCTGTGTTATAACTAAGAGACTCTCCCTTTCCTATTGCCTCCTTTGTCACGAAGAGCTTGGATGTCCTCTTCAGAAAAATCTCTTTGTTATTTATTGCCTGTATATTTCTGAGTGCCATTACATATCCCTTCCACACAGCTGCACAAACCTGCTCCAGCTGCATCCCAGCCCTGGCCTCTAGCTTTATATTCAGAAGCTGTTATGCAAGACACACCCCTTGCCTCCCCAATAGCAAGCCCTTGTTTGCTAGACTGATAAAAATTGGCTTTTTTAAAGAGGGATAAAACATATCAGTTTTATGTAAGAATTTAATGTGTTCAGGTGTCCCAGTGCATAGAGAAAACTCTGCTGGGGAGCCCTCAGAGCCCTTTCTGTAGGCACCAAAATTTCATTCTTTCTACAGTTTCAAAGCATCACTCCCAAAGCAAAGTAAACATTTTCTGAAAAGGGGCAGTGAATATGCACAAAGGGTGCTTAAACAAGCAGCTACAGATCTACAGCCAGTTCATTAAAGCTCTTGCAGAGGTACAGCTCATGTTAGGAAGTTTACAGCTCTGTAGAGAGGTTTACTTTTGGTTTTTCATATTCTACAACTTTCAGTAAGCAGCTGATACAGACTAGTGACCAGTCAGTATTAAGAAAGTAACAGCCTTATAAATCTGTAGAATACCCTCAATCCCAGTGTTTAGGACTTCACCTCAGTAGCATATTGCCATATTTTACCTGCCATGTTTTGGCAAGTAAAACCCCTCCAGTTTGGGAGTGAAACCAGCAAGCAGCTTTTACTCTGCTACTTTGATTACAAATAGCAGGATGCCACACAGATATTTCTGCCAGCTGTCCAAGCAAGCTGAATAAATAATTTTTGTGCTTCAACTGTAACCACTAGGCTACAGGCAGTTTGGTAAATAACAGGCACTTATTCAACAGGTCTCAGCAAGGAAGTGGAGGCTGAGCTTTGCTTTTCAGTCAGCCAGGTTCTTGAGAGGTATTCACAGGTACCTGTGGACATGTCCCCACATACATCCAGTGTCTTCATCTACAGATAAATATATGCAGTATCATCCTACACAAATCTAGTTTGAATACTCCAGGGTTTTGAGACCTCAACAAAGCTAAGTTACAGTGAACAAGTATTGGATATTCTCCCAGAGAGAAGACAGCAAATACTGGTGAGTCATTAGCTATGTTAGTTTATCAAGGCTATCACTCAGAAACAGCTCATTGCATAGGCACAGCTGATTAAAGAAGGAAAACATTTCAGCAAATGGACTTACCTGTGCTGGTTTGCCCAATGCTTTTGATAATTGTTGGGTGAGCTCCCCTGCAAAAGATTCTGGAATTTTATCCTTGCTTATATTTGTGTTAACAGTGAATTTAGGCATCTTTGCATCACAAGCAGGTTTTTTTTCAGCTCACCTTGTTCTCAGCTTTATTTCTAACTCACCACAAGCTGGCCCAGCCCACTGTGCCAGTGAGCACCTCAGGAGCCTCTGAATAGTCAGTGAAACCTTCAGCAGGTGCATTGAGAGGGGTGGCAGTGTCCCAGGAGGGGGAGGCTGGATGTGCCATCTGCAGCCTGCTAACACAGCCTGGGAGGGAGCCCAGCTTTGCACTCTGGAAACCAAAGCATCCAGAATGAGCCCTCGTGTTTGGAGCCAGCCCAGTTGTCACAGACATCTTTTATGAAAAATCCTTTCCTTAGGATTTTTTCTCTTGAGAAGTTGAGAGGCCTCAGGAACAAACTGTAAGCAATGGTTATCTGCTGCTGTGGAATGCAACAGGTGCATCTGGGATTGGTCTCATGTGGTTGTTTTTAATTAATGGCCAATCACAGTCAGCTGGCTCGGACAGAGTCCAACCACAAGCTTTTGTTAGCATTCTTCTTTTTCTATTCTTAGCCAGCCTTCTGATGAAATCCTTTCTTCTATTCTTTTAGTATATTCTTCTATTCTTTTAGTTTTAATATATATATCATAAAATAATAAATCAGCCTTCTGAAACATGGAGTCAGATCCTCATCTCTTCCCTCATCCTTGGACCCTTGTGACCATTGTCACACCCGGTCATTAAACCAATGGAAAATCAAGTGTTTCAGAGACTGAGTGCAGGTTGGAATGCACCTCTTCATGCAAGCCTTGTAATTGTTTCTTAAAAATTGGATGAATAATTAAATTGTGAGGTCTGAAACGCTCTCTGTGGGATAGACCATAACAAAACCCCCCAGTGACACATGTTGGGCAGACCTTTCCTGAACCATGACTAAGTCACCACAAAGATGCCTTAAAAATCAGTCTCTTGATGTTCCACTGTGGTGATGCATTCTACATGCTCAGAGAAGGCTTGTTTTCAACTTGCTCCTTTGTTGTGCAAATGGTTCCATAACAGTCATAACTCCTGGGAGATAGGAAATCCACGGGCTTTCTGACAGGAGGAGCTTTTATCCACACTGGAGGAGTGCTGGCAAGGCTGGGATCAGTTCTCACTGCTGCCTGGAGCAGCCTCACAGGAGAGCAGTGATTTAGAGGGATCACATGGCGTTTGGTAGGGGGTGTTCACAGTGAGATGTGTGGGGAGGGCAGGGTGAAAATGCTGATGGGGATAAAAGAAATGGTTTGATAATCTCTGCATGTTAAAAGTGATGGGTGTCTTTGTGCCCAGTAGATTCTGAGTTAAGAGCTTTTCTACTCACTCCATTTTCTCCAGGCTTTCTCTAGCTTGCACTAAATGTTGTATTGAATGGTGTAATTGAAGTAAACACTTTTTAATTGTGAAAGCTTCTGTATGAACGTGCTGAAGCTGATTGTGTTCAAGGTCAGGTTGACTGGGCCCTGAACAACATGACCTAAATGGTGACATCCCTGCCCATGGCAGGGGGGTGGAACTGGATGATCTTTAAGGTTCCTTCCAACCCAATCCCTTCTATGATTGTGTGGGGTATGTTGATTTTAAGTCAGTTCCTTCACTGTAGCAGCCTTGCTGTAAAAAGTCAGCACATAAAAAGTCAGGAGATGAAATGCCAGTGTTCATTTACAGCCCACGTTTGTGGATTGTGTTTCCTGTATGCATTCTGAAAATAAGGAAAACGCTAAAAAAAACCCTCAGAAATAAAATCTGGTTTACAAAAAGCCTTTTCAGGGTATGTTTCCTAAGTCAAAGTGTTAGAAACAAACACAAGTGACCCCTCCATCTGTAAGGAGAGGAGCTGTAGTTTGTAATATTGATTCATTTTTTCTTCAGTGGTTAGAGGAAAGCAGGTGGCATGATCCAAACTGTTTAGTTACAAGCCATCCTATACTTGTTATTGGTCACTTGGAAAAACTTAGACTATTTCCAGTGAACTTCACAACCTATTTTTATTGCTGGGTACAATAATCAGTCGTTATTCCCAGCTTGCTTACATAGCAAGAAAAACATTTCCAAAACAAACTCTTTCTTCTGTGAAAACATCTGATGTAATTCCCAGAAGTTGATGCAGCAGGTTGAAAATCAGTTCCTTAGACACCAGAGATGCTCTCCAGAGCCTGCTTTATTTTATAGCAGCCATTTTAGTTCCTTTGCATGCAAGGATATCTCAGTTTAGCAGGTCCTTCTCCCTGCCTAGGATGTTTTCCACTGAGATTTCCATTACATCTCCAGGACCATTGTGCAGCAAATTTCACTCTCAATTCTTTTCTCTGTTGTCATGCTGAAACCTGTTTTCTGAGTTTGAGGTGTTAATTTTTAGTCTGCATCAATACCCTAGACCATGTATTTAGCTTTCCCTCTGCTGCCTGTCAGCCACACTTTTGACTTCTGTGTTTCTCATTCTTTACCTTGGTTCATCTTAAAATATTTCACTTATTCTTTTGTATTTCTGACACTCTTCTCTGAGCTGTTTGCCAGCAGGTTCCTACTTAGTGTTACTCTAGAATAATGAGTTTCATATCTATCTTAAAAAAGAAAAAACAAATGAGACAGAAGAGCTTGCAGTCTGTTTTTAATGTTTCCTTTTTAGTTCTATTGCAACATTATTTCCTGTCTTTTCTAAGAGATGCAAATTTCTTCTCTGAACATTCAGAGCTTGGTGCAATACAACTGTTCCTTAGGAAAGTTATTTTCAGTGACAGAGGTTTCTTTTTTCCCAAAGTTCAGCTTGTTGAATTCTGCTTTTATTTCCATGATTGATTTTCCCTTGGTCTCAGGGAGATACAGGTAGATGAAAATTGCTGATAAAACAAGGATTGCCAAAAAGATAAGGAAACAGAGGGGTCCAAGGTTCTCCTGCAGGCAGAAATGCAAGATAATGTGAGGAAAATAAGAAACTCATTTCTATTTCCCTGCCCTTTAGTGCAAGCCTGTGTCTTGGAAGTTCAAATTCAGAGGTGAGCTCAATACCCAGTCCAGGACAGGAACCAGCCCAGGAGTTCCCACCGGCCTTGTTGGACCTGAGTCCAATTGCTGCTCCTTGACAGGCCTGGGGGTTTCTGAGCAGGTTTGGTGTTTGGACAGAGTGCCAAGCTTTGCATGTCATTGCAGTTTATTGCTATTATTTCACCCCTTGTTGGCATTCAGAAATAGATTAGCCTGGGAAGAGGGATCCTCTGAGTCACTTACAACAATTACTGGAAAAATCATCCCAAGTACAAAGAGTCCCATCCAGTTGATGCAGCCCACGATCAGGAAGGCTGATGGTCTGTATGACTGGCTGAAGATTTCAACCATCACAGATATGGTGGCTCCAGCTGGAAAAGCAAAGCCAAACACACACCAGGTTTATTTGTTTCCTTGCTTCTGCTGAAGCTCCTCCCAATGGCAGTGGCAGAGGGGACAGACAGAATAAGTCACCTGTTATTAGGTGGCCTCTGCTATAAGAGAGAGAGGCCTTGATTCCAGAAATGGAATCCAGCAGTTAATTTAGGTTCCTCCTGTTTTTCTGGTATCAGTGGATCTGTGCAGTTCCATATTGCACTGGTAATTGTTACAGGTGCAGGGTTTATAGAACCAGCTTCCCTTTTGGCTCCTGTGGCCACTTCCACCTGGAGCATGTTGGTAGGCAAAAGCTTGACTTGTTAAGTTATTGAAGATGATCACTTTATCATACCTGGCAATGCCTAGAATCCTGTTTTTAGTTGATTAATTTAGAAATTGTTTTGAAATTTCTATCTCACACCCTCTGGAGAAGATGACACTGTTTTAAATTATTTAGATCATGTGGTCAGCAATAAAATTTGAGGTGTCTGTGTCCTCTTCCTGTCTCCCACTTGTATGTGTCTGCCCTTCCCTCCTTAATTTCCAGAACTTTTTAGCAGGGCACTAGCCAGTTCTTCCTCTGACAGTTGTGTTGCCAACCAATTCAACACCAAATTTCCTCCCAGAATAACCACTGATGTACTCACACGGTCCAATTCCAAAGAAGACAACGAACAGGAAGATCAAGATAACACTGAAGTAATGCATCCAGAAAAAGCGATGCTAAAAGTGAGAAAGCAGTGATACCAACCCATTACACACAGGGCAGAACAGCAGAGCTCTGTACTTGCTGCCACTGGCTGAAGATTTTATACATCTCCTGCAAGTTAGGAGCAGAAGGGAGGGCTGGGGAAGTGGCCAGGAGGCTGCTGCTCTTTACCTGCAGTGACAGGGTCGTGGTGAGCAGTGCCAGCACAGAGCACATCAGCAGGTATCCACCCCAGAGCAGCACCTTCCGCCCAAAGCGGTCTATGAGGGTGCTCTGCAAAACACAAACCACAGCTCACACACCCCAGGCCTCAAAGGAAATCATTCCCCTCTCTCCATGTGTTCTGTGCAGAAGACTTGTGTAAATAATAGCCATAAATCAGTGTCATTTGACAGTCTCTTCGTTCCTAATGAATTTGATTATTTTTCTCAAAACGAATTCATTATTAATGAAGCTGTGTTTATTAGTCAATCCTAAGCTGTTATTAGACAGTTCCCTCTTTTGCATGCTGGCATATGTCTAATTGTCCACACATACATACACACATCTAATCCAGAACATCAGAAGATTATTATTTTGCAGAAAAAAGTGAGTCTAAAGACACACACTTATGCAAATAATTTGGGGAAAAGACTTCTTTGAATCCTGCCTGTGGTTTTGCAGAAGCAGGAAGATGTGGCTTAGGTTATGCAAAATTTCTCTGAGCCCAGTTATAAGAAAGGAAAGGCACAGTTGTTGACCATATTAAATTTTTCCTTCAAACTCAAATCTGAGAAGACTTACACACAGTATGGAGGATAAGCACTCACACAACCCAACTCCCAGGGACACATATGGGATAAGGTATTCTTCAAACTTGGCTGTGTGGAATACTTCAAAAGAATAGAAGTAGATCTGAAAAATGCAAAGAGGAAATTAACCTGTGAAAAAAGGTGCTGCATTTGAGATACAATTCTGAGCTGGTTTAATAACATTGACTTGGAGAGGTTTGTAATGCTGCCTCTCTTGTCCTGGGTGTGAAGAGAGCACTCAACTGCATTTATCCCACAGAGCTGCAGCGTGGTCATGACAATCACCAGGATGTAGAGCTGCCAGCGGAGGGATCTCTCTTTGATGACTTCGAGGACACGCAAGGTTTTGGTGCTCGCCATGGCGCCCTTCTCCTTCATAATGTCATCAATTTCTGCTTGGTGGTCTCCTTCCCCCCAGAGCTTCCTGATGGCTGCAGGGCAGAAAGAGGGAAGTGGATTATCCTACCAGGATAGCTCCTTCAGGACTGGTTGCATTTGTGGGGGTGTTGGTATTTCTGGGTCTGGACTGAAGGCACTTGAGACAGTAGTTCATGTTCAGACTCAAGTGTTTATTATTTCTTATCAGTAAAACAGTCTCACTACTGTGAGTTGGACAACTTTTCATTAGAAGGCACAAAATGACCAACAAGGTCTCTTCTTACAAGGTCTTTTAAGACTAAACTATCCAATTAAGAGCTGACACCTGGATTATTTTCCCTTTTACCCCAATAACTGATCCCAAAGAGCCCCCAATGCAGACTTTTCTGCCCAATTACAAAATGCCACCCAAACCCATGGAGAAGAAGGAAGAAGAAGCATGAAGAAGAAACCCAGGATGACACCCTGTGCCCTCCATCTTGCTTCCATCCACTACATACTAAAAATCCCAAAACCTCAATTTCTCTCCAAGTGATCCACCTGCACTGCTCTCTATAATCTGTTTCACACCTTTGTGGATTCCAGTCTATCTTGAAGTCTAGGAAACTTTCTCCATGAATGAGGGTCAAAGTCAGTGCTCCCCTAGGGGTCAGGGCACCCCAGAGCAGACAGAGAAATATTCCCAGTGCTCTGGGTTTCCAATGCATTAAACCCTGTAGCTGCCTGTCCATTGGAGTAGGTGCTGGTGCTGCTTCTGCCATCTGGTTGCTGCAGGGGCAGTGAGCAATTTGAAGGATTTTAGCTGTCTGGTTGTCAGTATAGCACAGCTTTCTAATGTGGAGTTTACTTAACTGTAAACAAAGGAAACATTTGAGTACTTTTTATTTAACAATACAGAAAAAAGACAGCTGCCTGAACCATTTCCTTTAAAGAAATAAAGCAGTGCCCACCAAGGTGGGAAATGTTAGATGTGCTGATATACATCTGTGTTTCTTGTCTTCATGGGCTGAGTGAGGTTAACACAGGCATTGCCAGGGGTACCTCAGCTGTTGTCTGTGCTGCTGCCTGTGCCCCCTGGCACTGCCCTGTGCAGCACAGCTCTGCCTGTGCTCTCTGTGCTCCCTGGCACTGCCCTGTGCAGCCCAGCTCTGCCTGTGCTCCCTGGCACTGCCCTGTGCAGCACAGCTCTGCCTGTGCTCCATGCTCTGTCTGTGCAGCACAGCTCTGCCTGTGCTCCATGCACTGCCCTATGCAGCACAGCTCTGCCTGTGCTCCATGCACTGCCCTGTGCAGCACAGCTCTGCCTGTGCTCCCTGGCACTGCCCTGTGCAGCACAGCTCTGCCTGTGCTCCCTGGCACTGCCCTGTGCAGCACAGCTCTGCCTGTGCTCCATGCACTGCCCTGTGCAGCACAGCTCTGCCCTGCCTCCTCTGCTGCAGAGGCTCTCCCTGGGACACAGCAGATGAAGGGAAGTAAGTGAGGAAAGCAGACACTCTACCTTTCCTGCAGGCTTCCTCATTACCCTTCTGTATCAGGAGGTAGGATGGTGAATCAGGGAAAAATGGGAGGGTAACCAGTTGAACCAATGCTGAAAGTCCACTAGATGCTAACAACCATGGCCACAAAGCTTCGCTTCCTAAAATCTCCCTGGAAAGTGTATGTGAAACAAAATTATGCTGAAATAATGGAATGAATGTTCAGGAAGTTTTTCTGAGTGATAAAGATTCCATTCAAGAGTTCACTGGAGTTAACCCCCTGAATTTTAATTTGGCAGATTTCACATACTTGGCTGGTTTTGTTTCTGACAATTGATTTTAAAGGAATTATCTGATATTTTGAAAGTCTTTCTGAATATCATTAGAACCCACTCTAATGTCTAGAGAGCTGATGAGACTCATTTGACCACTGCTTGGCCACAAGAGCCAAACATTTGCTAAGACTTTTTATGTAAGAACAATGAATATTGAAGGGAAGTCTCCTAGTAGAAAGAGTGTGGAAATAAGAAATCAGATTATGAGTAAATAATTTCTGCCTTCTATATTTGAAACTATATTTCCCTCAAATACAATAAATATTTTTCTTCTGACATAAGCTAAGGCATGTTTTGAGGAAGAGGAGAGTGTTTCTCAGTCACTGACTAGGTAAGAGGATAAAGTCAGAGAAACATTTCTACTTTGAGTGTAACCTGATGGAAAAATAGGAGAATTTACCGTAGTCCAACAACCTGTCCTGTGAGTTTTCCCAGGGTCAGAAAAACAGCAACAGTGGAGTTGGTAAACCCACGCAGCTTCTTGGGTGAAATCTCTCCTACATACTGAGGATGTATATTGAGAGAAAAACCTTGAACATACAAGAGGATAAATAACAGTTTAAATATTTAGAAAATATTACCTTTTTGACCATCCTATTTTACATTGTTTGCATTCACTCTGCTGTTTAGATTATAATTTCTTGCAAAAGAGATGATACTTTCACTTATTATTGAGTGCCTGGTTTTATTTGCTTTAAAAACCATTCTTCAAGGAAGGCTGTAGAGACAAGCCCAGGACAGCTGGACAGTTTTGGATTTTTCATTGCAGTCAGCTCTGGTGGCCAACACTGGCTTGAGGAGAATGCCCTTATGGGGTTAACCAGGTTTCCCTGGGTGTAGTGGTATTTTTCTTACAACTTTAAGTCTCAGGAGTTAATTGTAGAGGTGCACTTCAGTGTGAGAGCAAGGAAGAGAGAAAGATGCTTCAGAAAGAAAATTTACTTTGTATCTGGAAATGCACAGGGGGGGTTTGATCCCAGAATTTGTGACGAGGAAAGATCTGGTAATGATGACAATGGAATTTACCCTCTTGGGGAAAAACTCTGCAGACATTACAGTGTGTGTCTGTCTACTGACTTCTGTGAGAAACATTGCACAGTAGCTGGACCTTCTGTTCTTTCAGGTAATTATTTCAGGTCATTATAACATTTCAGGTCAGGGCCTGCAGCCTTGCAGGCCATGCTGACATACCTGCACCAATGCCATAAAGAAAGCGCCCAACCAGAATCATCTCAAAGGATTTGGCTGTTCTACTGAGGGCCATGAAAAGTGCAGCTACCAACATGATCAGGTTGGTGAACATTTGGCACTTTTTCCTGAAAAAAAAAAAAGAAAAAAAGACCTTGAGAATTTAGTGTGAAGTGTAGTGAGAACCTCCTGTACTCTTTTGATTATTCTTGCTCTGACAGGAAGTGTGGTACAGCCATTCCTACTGTTTTGAGGAATGGCTGAAATAATTTCAACTTAAGGTAGTCAAAATGGTTCTTTAAAACTTTAGGATCTTTTAGATTTGAATTAATAATTTTTTTTAGGTTAGAATTTAAACAGTTTGTCAGTATTTCCACAGTACAAGTAGGGGAAAAGATGGAAGGAGTGGCCCAATTTGTCACCAAGATTTTTAAATGGCTGTAAGTCTTCATAAGCTGTCAGTTTTTTCCCCAGAAATAGTCTGAGTCCACGGGTCCCATTCTAGAATGGCTCATACCAAAGACACTCTTGGCTAAATGGGTGCTCTGAGATGGCAGACAGAGTTTTCTAGAGGCACATTTCAGTTCAAAAGTCCCTCTGGGAGAATCACAGGCTGGTGTGTTCACCACCCTGGTGTCTCAGGCTCCAAGTCTTTTGCACTCAGATGTTTTGCTGTGACACTTGTTAGACCAGAGCCCCCTTGCACACACTGAGGATCACAGAGACTCTGTGTTCAGGCTGTGATTCAGCAATTGGGCTACCAAGTGTTAAATAACCCGTGGGAGAGGTGCAGGATCCTGTTTGCAGCCTTGGGAGACTCTCAGTGTGTGGGATGAGGCAGTGTCCCACAAGAAATTTCTTGGGGGCACTTACCTGTTAGGAAAGAACACAATTGCAGGCAGGTTAAGATGGTTTGTTGAGACCCAAATGAGGGGCCCCTGGATCAGTGTGTTGTGGAGCAGATCTTTAAGTGGGTCACACCAAGAAGATATGTTTGCCAATTTCTCTGCAAATGAAATCAGTGGTGTTACACACAAGGCACCGAGAACAGACCACACTGGTGAGGAATCCTTCCTTTGTCCAGTGGCAAAGAGAGTTTGGAGCTAGCTTTCAGTAAAATGGATTGTCAGGAACAGAGATGTCTCTTGGACATTTGTTTTGGTGCTGATTATATCTTTACAGTGAAACTACAAGCAATTTTTTTTCTCCTCTCAGCATATTTTCACTAGAGTAGATCTGATATTTAATGTAATGTCACCACCCCACAATGAGTGCATTGAAATGGAAATCTCACTCTTCTTTGTCACATAAGGATATTTTCCAGGTGTTTGAGTAACTGCAGATAGTGTGTTACAACACAACACATACAGCTCCCTCCTTGGGGTTTGTAAAGCTTGGGAGATCTTGATGAGGATGATAGGGGACCTTGGAGAGAATGTGACCCCATGCCACTTGTCCCAGAGGCACTGATCTGGTGCTGTGCTGATGGCTGCAGCCCTCACAGAACACAGTTCCCTGGGGAGGGCAGGTCAATAGGACAGAAGGCTGCTTGGAAAAAGTGGGTGTGCCAGGAAACCAAAGCAATTCTCTTCAGCAGGGCTGCTTCAAGCAAAAAGAAGAGACTTATTTGTCCCCTTGGTATTTCCCTGTGCTTTCTGACTGCTGAGCTGTTACAAGGAGCACTTACTTCCTGTATTTTGTAGTCAGGTAGCCACAGCAGAGGCTTCCCAGGAATCCTCCTATCCCATACACAGACACAATGAAGGACCACAGCAGCATGACTGTCTCAGGGTGGAGGGGAGAGCCATGTCGATCTATCCAGGTTTCATTAATGAACTTCCTGATGTGCTGCAAAAGAAAACAAGATTTGCCTGGATAATGGTTCTGGATAACCAGATCCCTTCACATTTTGTTGGTGTATTTCAGATCAAGCCTGTGGCTCTCATATTAGAGTTACTTTGAGACTTTTTTAGTAAAACAAGTTAACTGAGATCACACTGCAAATTCTTCAGGTCTGTATCAGTCAGGAGCTTCTTGGTGAGCATGCTGAGAGCTCATTTTGTGCCCTCCTTTGGAGGCTTGAACACCACATGGAAAGAGCTTATTTAAAATAGAAAATGCTGTCCAGTTCTTTTAAGGAGGAAAAGTTCTCTACATGTGATGTTACTGTCAGCCAAATAAAAGGCCTAGACAGACCAGCTGAGTGCTCAGTAAATTTGGGATTCATGGGAGAACAGAGGCTCTCACCTTTGTGTTTTCAGCCTCAGAGAGATGGCTACTTACCACAGAAGGATAGTTGATGACAGAAATATGGAATCCATATGGGAAACTGCCCCCAATTCCCAGCACTAAGATCATTTGAAGTAGGCCCCGGAACTGCACCTGCAAACCAAAAATAAAATCTCCATCAGCTCCTCACTACTCTAGTTTTGTGCAAGGCCAGAGATTTTGTGGCCATGCTTCATCTTTGATCACTTCAGCTCCTTTTGAATTCGAACATTTTTCAAAATCCCTTTAATCTGCTGTCAAAGCACAACCACCAGCCACAGTGCCAGAGCAAATGGGT
Source organism: Molothrus ater (assembly GCF_012460135.2). NCBI lineage: Eukaryota > Metazoa > Chordata > Aves > Passeriformes > Icteridae > Molothrus > Molothrus ater. Next base: position 12,056,160 of record NC_050495.2, read on the forward strand.
GTAAGGTGATAGAAAATCCATCACTCTGCTTGCAAGAGGGAAAAGGAGTTTGAAAAGTTGTTCCTGGTAGTACAACTGTCACTGTGTGCCTGCAACAGCTGACAGGTTGGCCTGACAAAGGTGTCAGATCTGGGCATGGGGAAGAGGGAATCATTTTCCCTGTGTGCCATGGACAGCAACCAATATGCACCAAACCATAAAGTATGATGATACATACCACTTCTTCCCTTTTAAAGATTATGGAAACTCCTGATGGATTTTATTAATTATTTTTTGATGAAGTGAAGAAAGTAATTTATTTAAAAATTTATGTCATGATTTCTTAGTCTTTTGCTGTACCATTGCTATATTCATTATTTTGGGAAGTAATCAGAGTGCTTAATATTTAGTACTGTTCTCAGTAACTTAGAAGACAAAGTAAAGTATCATAGTGGTGGAAGAGCCAGAGCTGTTGTTAAATTTTCATTTCATTTCATTTCATTTCATTTCATTCATTTCATTATTCCATTTCATCTTGTTACATAGAAAAGACAATGCAACACGATCTTCATGGACCCAAGCCCCATTGCTCTTTGTGATGTTTAAACACAGAAAGGAAAGATGGTCTCTGTAACAAAGGAATTGAAATCTTTAAAGAACCTGACTCTCTAGAATTATGTTACCTTTGTCTTTTGTAAGCCAGAGGAGATGTGAGCAGGTACTCACCAGGTTGGAGAGGAAGGCAGCCATCTCCTATGAATGAGCCAGTGCCTGCTGCTCACTGCTGCTACCTGCCAAGGAGCCAAATGCTCACATGATCCAGCAGCAGTGTCAGTGAACTAGCCCCATGTTACAGAAGTTAAATTTTACTTCAGAGGGGTTTGAGTTAATTGCACATATTCCAGCTGTCGTACAAAGTTTAGGATTGCTGGATTAAATATTTCAACCAATGGATATGTGCAGCCCAAGTAAACAGGATGGTGGCCCTTGCAGGAGCTGGGTGCTTCATGAACTCTGTCTTCTGCTAGGGGGACATGAGACTGAGAAAACAACCTTAAACAGGATTCCCATCATCCTAACCTGCTCAGTTCTCAGTATAAGTGAGGAACTTAGAGTTCTCTGTTGGGAATCTTAGATGGGGCTTGGGCAGTGACCTCCAGGACTTTGACATGTCACAGGAAAGAGCTGTCCTCTCTCCAGGTGATGGCAACTGGAGCACATCATCACTTAATCATTACTGGAAGGAACTGAACTACTCCATGATTTTGAAATGGGGTGCAAACTTTACAATTCTACACTGGTACACCAGGCTTGACCAGCCAAGTTTTAGTAGAGTATTTTTCTTTGCTAGTAGCAGGAAAGATTCATCAGGCACAATTTTGTCTGGCATTTCCACTAGTCAGTGTACTTATTTCTGTGTCTGCAATGAAAATAAGGTTGTTTTGAAGCTGTTTTGTAACCTCCACAGCTGGATTGATGTCTGTTTTTTCTGAGAGAAAATTCTCAGGCTTTAACTCCAGTTATTTCACAATTAAGAGGGTCTTGAACGTATTCAGTTGATAAATGGCTTAGTTATCACTTCCATTTACACTTCAATGGAAGGAGATGATGAAGAAATCATGAAGGGCTTAGTTGATGCAAGCAGTCATATTTACTAGGAAATATTTCATATTTTCTAGCAAAGCATATTCCTGGATTCCCTAGCCAATGTTTGAAATGTAGTGCATGGCACCACCCAGCCATTTCTCCTGCCACTCTCAGGCCTCATCATGGTCTTCACTTTGCTGTTGATTTGTGCTGAGAGTTCATGGAGGGATATTTTTTCTGTTGATGTTCTCCAGCAGATAAGCTGTTGTTAGAGTGCAAATGAGACTGTCCCTTTGATGCTAAGAATTTCCTTTTCTGTAAAGTTATACAAAGCTGAAACCACATGATGTGCATCTGACTAAGGACGAAATTCCATGTTAGCTGCTGGTATCTGCCCTGCTCAGATGATATTGGGGGAACACAAACAGGCAATAACATGTAGACTTCAGCATGGGCCACTCCTTCTCAAATGCAGCCTGTTGCACATATTTTCTAATGTTTTACTCCACCCACTTCTACCTTGTGTATTTATACATATTGGAATTCACACTTTTTGCTCTCGGACTTTAATTTAGAATTCCTACTTTGGGTAGGTTGAATCTCATAACTCTTCCTGTGTAATGTCTTTTGCATTTATGGTGATTAGTGACTGTTCTTGTGTGCTGTTACTGTTTAGACTGTTCTGAGACTCCTTTTATCAGATGTGCAGTTCCATAATATCTTACAGATATCCTTTAGTCAGATTTGTGCTCAGGACAGGAAATCTCACAGCATCAGGTCATTTAGCCATTTATCTATGCATGTGTGGGATACATACCCAAAGCTGTGCTAAGCTTTCCTTTGTACAGATCCATATTTTTTGTGTCCAGCTGAGTGAAGTTCACAGATACGTTTTTAAAGATTTTATATCTGCCTCAATTAATATTTGAACATATCTCACCTGTCAGCTGATGTCTCTGTGCATGCAGAGTTCCTGAATTACTGTCCCCTTTGTCCCTGTGCCCTCCCACATATATCTGAGCCATTCCTTTTGCTGTTTCATCCCTTGACTTCCCTGTCCCCCTCACTGTGTCCCCCAGGACGCAGCTCCTGCTCCACTGAGCACAGGCCAAGGCTGCCCTGTGCTCCACATGGCTGTTCCACTTCATTGGCACTGCAATGTTCCACAGGGCATGGTTGGCTTCCTGGGGAGCATCCTGGGGGGAAGGCTTTCCTAAATGGCACCTAATGAATAACTGAGACACAGCAGTGACTCACTGGGGAGTCTGGCAGCAGTGCTACACAGGCCCACTCTGCTCTTCTTTCCTCAGATTTCAGGGATTCTTGTAATGGAATGGTGTTTCCAGAATGATTGGTAGAGAAGAGAGAATTCTGTTTTGCAAAAAGTTGATATTTCTTATCTATATTGATAAGAAATATGAACTGATTTCTTCTCTATGTCTTAGCTGTCTCCAGAGGACTGGTAGTTTTTAATCATATTACCTGTATATGGATCACTACAAAGTTATTGAGTTTTCTGACTTTAGGACACTTCATGCTTTGTACATACATAATCCTATTTATGTAGTTCTATTTAATGAGATGGCTGAAGTGTCACCCAGTACTAAAGACAGGAATAATGAAAAACCCCAATCATAGAAGGTTCTGCACACCAATAACTTTTTCTAGTCAGCTCCCCCTGAAGAGATCATGATGTGGGGAAAGAAATGTTTGTGGAGGCCAGAATTTTATTACAAGGCAATCTGCCATTTTTATTATGGTTACCATTTGCAATTAAAAATAAGCAGCAATTAAGATGAACAATTGAATTCTTCATTTGAATAACCTTGTTTGAGTTGAAGTAAATATGCCAGTCAAAGCAACAGCAGAGGTAAAACCACTTATTTTACTGTGCAAATCTCGAGTTTGGACTTTAAATTGTATTAAGGCTTCACAGTAAGCCTTAGCTTTGTTCATGTTCTTCCTCATGATATTGCTTTCCTCCTTCAACCATGTGAGCCTCTCATTAATAGACAGGAACACACAGAATGTTAGAACCTCCTAAAGAAAAGAAAAGTCCCATGGGCCTGTGTATTTCCAAAAAAGTTTCTGATTCAATCCATTCCAGTCTGAGGAGGTTCTTCTGGAGTAAACAGGTTCCAGGTAGGCAACAGTCACAGGAAGAAAACAGCAGTTCAGCTGCTGTGGGATTCACAGCCCTTGAGATATCTGTGGGAATTCTGCTCCTGGAGGAGGAGCTGCAGGCTTGGGATGAGGCAGTGATGGCAGGAAAGCAGAGTTTCTGAAATGGCTGTGGGTGCTGGGGTCAGGGAGGCTGGGCTCTCTCCATCACTCCTTTTAGCTCTATTGCTGCTAAGGGCAATGTGGAATGGTTGAAGCCTGTCAAACAGGACACTGCACAAGGACAACATGGCACTGTGCATGGGAACCTGGCAAGGTTTGGTTATTCAGCTGAATCTAGAGAAACAAAGAATTTATCTCCTATTCCACTAAATTTTTTCTTTAATCTCTTATGGATTGAACACTAGCCAGAGATAGCAAGCCAAGAACTTCACTGTTCCCATTTCAGCACTGTAAAAACATGCTCAGAAATCATAGAGAGAGAGGATCACAGGTCTGTCTTTTCTCTGTGCTCAGCAGAGTGTTTATAAATTCTACATGTGGAGTTTCAGTGTGTATTAGTTGCTCTGTTAAGAGGAGATTTACACATCAGCACATTGAACCAAAATGCTCCTGATTCACACAAGTCTGTCCTGTTAATATCAGCCCTTATCACTTTTCAGAGCTGCCCAGAGTGGAGTGCTTGAAAAAGAAGCTGATTTGGCAAAATGGGAACCTTGTAAGAGACAAATAGGAAAGCTGACAGTCCATTTGGAGCAACTTGTTAGTCAGAAAATGGCAAATGTCTTTTTTTTCCTACTTTTTTACAAAAACCTGATCCCCCCTCACGGTCACTCAAAGCCTGGTGCAGAAGGTATAATCCTCTGTGACATGATTTGGAGTTGCTGGAATGTGCTTGTTTTTAAAGTTCAGCTTATTGAATTCTTCTGTGATTTCCATGATTGATTTCCCTTTTGTTTCTGGAAGGAACAGGTGGATAATCATCCCTGAAGTGAAAAGTACCACCATAAAGATGAGGAAGCAGAAGTGCTTCAGTCTTTCCTGCAGGGAAGAACAAAGTGAGAAAGAAAGCAGGATTAGCCTATCTGTGCTTTAGTCACTTTCTTGGCACATTTTTATATTTGGATCCCACAATGTCTCAAGTTTTAGCTTTTACCTGTTTCAGATCCTGCATTAGTGTATAACTCTGAACTGATACAGAGGGTTAGCTGGCTCTCCTCACATTTTGGGCAGACAGAACAATCCTTCCAGGCCTGAGAACCCAGGTCACCAACACAGCCTCAGGCCCAAAAAGTGTAAACAAAAGGGAATGGGGTGGAGGAAACCGAGGGAATGTGACTTCATTACCTGAAGTGTAATTGGACAATTAACCTCTGATATGCAGATAGACTGTCACTGTCATATTTCTGAAAAATCCTCCTTGCCCAGGATTTTCTCCTGGGAAGCTGAGAAGCCTCAGAGAAGAATGGAAACAAGAATTATCTGATTGCTGCTCCTGTGTTTGCTGCTTTGGAATGTGGTCTGGACATTGTTTACCCACAGGTGAATGTTTGAATGGTTCCATGTGAATTGTTTTAACTTAATGGCCAATCACAGCCAGCAGTGGCAGACTTTCTGATTCAGTCATGGGTTTTTATTATTCATTCTTGTTAAGGCTTTTGATGTCTCCTTTTTCTTTCTTTAGTATAGCATTCATGATATGATATGATATGATATGACATGACATGACATGACATGACATGATATGATATGATATGATATGATAATATATCAGCCTTCTGAGAACATGGAGTCAGATTCTCATCCCTAACCTCATCCTGGGGACCCTCAAAAAGACCACAATACACCAAACTGAAATCAGTCTGAGAAACCTGTGACCATTGCCCACCTTGGCTGTAGCCTCTGGAGACTTTTGCACTGCCAAGGTGTATCCTTTGAAGGCCTTTAATAAATACCTTCTTATACCTTCTTTATTCTTTTAGCTCTGTCTAGCCTCTGTTCCAGGTAGCCACTCCAAGGCATCACCCAAAGTATTTTGAATTTGATAAGGAATTGTTTCCATTGATAAATATTTCAGTCTGAATGAGTACCTTGGGCAAATCAGGGCCCTTTGGTTGCAGAAGTGGGCATGGGAGATGTGAAAAATGCCTATTTTATGATTGGCTTTTAGCAAATACTAAAATGAATATTATATGTGTTAATTTTCTTAAGTAGTGTGTTAAATATAGTTTTAGGTTATAACAAAATGTTAGAATAGAAACTATGCTATGTAAGATACTTTTTTTCCTAAAGAAAGGACTTGCACCGAGATAGCAGCCACAGGACACCTGAATCCTTCAGAGAAAAAGAATTCCTCCTTTCCTCTTTTTAGCAAAACTCAAACCTGATGGTATTGAATTTTATGTCCAATGAATAACTGGACCCACAGTGTTTAATGGATTGCTCCATTATCAGGAGAAATGAACTTCTTCCTGCCTCACTTGGGCAGAATGATGCTGTCAGGATTCAGAGGAAGCAGCTGACACTGCCCAGACAGAATCCTGTGTTTGAATGGAATTTATGCCTCATGTCTGAGCTGTATGAATATGCAACAGGCTGTTGTTTTTTAGGGTTAATCCTCTGTTAACCTGGGTCCTTTTTCAGGCTTATTTTGCCCAGAAAGTGGTACCTGGACTGTCCATAACTCTTTGTTCTTATTGTCTTGTATTGTCCTAAATCCCAATTGTCCAAATTTTTACTACTCTAATTATATTACCGTTTTTATAACCATTTAATTACTATTAAATTGTAAAACTTTAACCCCAAGTGATGGGCGTTTTTCACCAAGGGAGGGCAGGTCCCAAGAGCGCTGCAGGCTGAGGCAGCGCCGCCGCCCCCGCCGGAGCTCCGGCACTCACCACGATGAACGGGAAGGTGCTGCCGATCACAAACACCCCCAGCCAGTTCAGGACGGCGCTGATCACAAAGGCAGGGGGCCTGCAGGACAGCTTGAAAATTTCAACCCTGGTAGAAACCGTGGCACCACCTGGAAAGAAAGAAGAACAAGAATTGTTTCTTGTTTGATGTGTTTGGAGCCCACGTTTGGATTAGTGCTACTGTCACACAGTCAGCTAATAGATGCTGCTATAATGGGCTGCCATGAATTGTGCAGTGGCATTGAGCATGCTGCTCTTTTTTACAAAAGAAAATGTTTGTGGCATCTAATGAACTGCCAGACATCAGTTTATGAAAGTGTTAAAATGTCACTTGTGCACCAGGGTCGGGGCAGGAACGGACGAGAGGCAGGATCATAGCAAGGCAGAGAAGGTTTTATTCAAAAGAACCACACGTTTGTTTTTTTATAGAGATTCTATTCTATTGGCTAACTAACAGAAACATCTTTCTCATGCACTGTCTTTGAGAGGAACAGAAAAATAAAATGGAAAAACAGGGCTAGCAAATTGTTTATAGTCAACAAGTGATCACATCTTTCCAGCTCCATAAAATTTCTCAGAAGCCGCTGTGAGAAACGCTTGCCATTTCTCTTTCTCTGTCCCATGGCATCCACAGTAAAATACTCAAATAAATTTAATGAACTGCTAGGCATCAGTTTATGAAATTGGTAAAATACTCAAATAAATTTAATAAACTGCTAGGCATCAGTTTATGAAAGTGGTAAAATACTCAAATAAATTTTGGGGACATCCAAGAATTAAGTAGTCGACACTTGAGAAAGCCTGACATCATCTCATGAAAGAAGATGTGTCAGGATAGAATGACAATAATCATGGATAAAATGAATTTTCAGTGTGATTCTGCTGGATTGCCAATGAGTGAGCTTCTCAGATTCACTTCCTGGGCATTTCAGTTATGTTTTGAAGTCATAGGATTTCAAGTGTTTTGAGTTAGGGAAATAATTCAACCCTGACTTATGGGAAGGCAAATATTTAAAAAATTATTAGCCTTTGTAAAATAAAATTTAATGAGTAGCAGACAATAAATGCTAGGAAAAAAATTATTCCAAAATAATTATTCCACTGCTGTCTATGTGGGATAAGATGTAACATTATAAAACACCGAATTTAAAAGAACTCTTGCTTTTCTTTTTTTTTCTCTTTTTTTTCTCTTTTTTTTGTCTTTTTCCCCCCCAGCACTTAAAAAAAAATCTTTTACCCATCTGCTTTTGCTCTATTTTTGCTGTATTTTTCCAGTGTGCTCCTTTCCTCTTTTTAGCAAAACTCAAACCTGATGGTATTGAATTTTATGTCCAATGAATAACTGGACCCACAATGTTTAAATGACTGCAAGATTATGTGAAATTAATTTACTTATGCTAAATATTCTGCAATATAAGGCAGTAATTTCCTAACCCTATTAATAAGCTCACATGACTCAATTGCTTTATTTCCTTTGACTGAGAACTTACCTGGCCCAACAGCAAAGACAACTGTAAACAGGATAATGAGAGCAAGGCTGCAGTATGGCATCCAGAAGTACCAGTCCTGGGGAAAAAACCATAACAAAATACTGGTAAAAAAACCATAACAAAATACTGGTACTAGCATTCCTAGGTGAGGAATGCTCCTGCTTTTCCAACACTGTCAAAAAAGAAATATTCAGTGTGTGGGCACTGAGAGCTGTGAGTGCTTTGCTCTGGGGTGGAGCAGCTGAGATCTTTGTTAGGTGAGCAGACAGGGCAGAGCAGCTGCAAATCTAGGGAGGCTTCCATTAAATGAAGTCTGAAGAGTTCTTTTGCACCCTGTCCTTTCTTTTTGACCTCATAGTTCTTCCTCTGATCCTTAGGGATATAAGAAGATAAATCACATCTTTCTTAGCTTTTGTTAAGTTATGGATTTAAAAACTGGCACTGAAAAGCAATTTTTATAGATCTTAGTCAAGGAGAAATGAGACTCGATGCTTTAGGAAAAAAAGATTTTCTCTCTCCTGTGTTTGAGAGCTTTCATGAAAGGAACAAAACCAGCAGTCTGCTGCCACCTTGCTTCCAGGTCAGTTTTGCAGTGTCTCTGCAGAGTAGCTCTGGATGAGTACTGGTAACACAGGTGATTTGCTTCTGAAAAAGCAACAGCAATGACACTGAGGTGTCACTGTTTGAGAGGTGAACTGGTCTCCAGTCTGTGAACAGAGAGTGCCTTCCCACAATGATCTGCAGCAAAGTTCAGTTTCAAATTAACTGATGCCAAAGGTCTGGGGTTTTGCTGTTACTTGTTAAAAACAGCATGGACAGAAAGGGCCATTTTCCTACAGGTGCCCTGTGGTCTGTGCTGGCTGGTGTTTGGTGTTTGCAGTCTGACAAATCAGGAACCAGTGTCCCAGAGGTTTATGTGCTCCTTGCTGAGGTCATGGGATCATGTTGAAAGGAAGGCAGGAGTACAGGAGCCTCTGGCTAAGAGAGAGTTTAATCCTACATATAGACAAGCTTGATCTAAGCCTCACTTTCCTTTCTCAGTAATGTGGTCCTGCCAGTGAGCTTTAGATCAGAAATAGAATAGAGCAATCTGCTGTGAGCAGCATTTCCTTACCTGCAGGGACAGAGTCACAGTGATGGCAGCTAGCAGTGAACCCATGATCCAGTAGCCTCCTCTTAGGAGCACTTTCCTGCCCAGCCTCTCAATAATGGAGCTCTGATGGACAGAAATCCCATCAGTGTCAGTGCCAGAGAGCAAAGTGTGCCCCACTCCCCTGGTAATGGGACTTACACAGACTACAGCAGCTACGAGTTCAGAGAGTCCAATAGAGAGGGTCATGTAGGAGGCCATTTTTTCATCAAAGCCAGCTGCTTGGAGGACTTCAAAAGTATAAAAATAAATCTGGAAAAGAAAAATCAAAGAGTAAGAGAAGAAAAGAATTGATTTCTTATCCAAAGCTGTGTGACACTGCCCTAGATATGAGCTGCTGATCAGGGAGCATGCAGCTCAGCTTTGGAGTGAGCTGGAATTCTGTACTCTTTTTGGTGGTATTCACTCTATCAGCAGACAAAAATATTATAAAACATTATATAATTAATTCATTAACAAATTTAATAAAATACAAAATGCTGGGATAATTGGATCTCCAGTTACTGCAATGCAATTAGGTTTGCAGACTCCTGCTTTAGGTGCTTTCAGAAACAGCCAGGTATATCTTGTTCTCAGAGCCCATCCAAAACCATCACTGTAGGGCATTCCCAAGAAAGAAGAGTGTGGGTTATGGAGTCATGAGGGGTTAAACCAAACATCTTTTCAGGTATCTCTGCTAGTGTTTGGAGATATGCTGAGGTGATAAAGATTTCAGTTGAAGCTGTGTTAGATTCAGCTGTGTATTTCCTTTGCAGATGCTGCTGCAGCATGGTGTTAGAGGTAGGAGGGTCATGCAAAGCTGTGACTTCAGCAGGACCCCAGAAAAGCAGTGCTGTGAGGAAGAGCAGGGCTGCAGAAGCTGCAGAACAGGCAGCATGCTTGTTGTTAGCTTAAAGGGCAGAGTGAGCAGCCTGCCATCCCAACATCTCAGGGTGCTATGAGCCAGGGGACAAATAGCAGCAGTTGCAGTGAGCAGTCACTTAAAACGACAGATTTGGCCAGTAGAGAGTGGGCTCATCCCCAGAGTGAGCTCTGGAGCTCTGCAGTGGCTCCCAAAGGTGGCTGCCCAGTGAGCCTAACTACAGAGAGAGGCAATGAGAGCTGGCCAGAGGGATGTCACACACAGAGCCCAGCCCAGCCCTGTGGCTGCTGCTGTCCTGCAGAAGGGCTGGCAGACAGCAAGGCTGGGGCTGCGGGAGCTCCTGTGGGCTGTGATATCTTGGGACTTGAAGGGGGAAATGCACTCAACTGCATTGATGCCACAGAGCTGAATTGTGGCGGTCAGAGTAACTATCATGTACAGCTGCCAACGGAAAGCTGGTTCTTTCACTAGTTCCAGGACACTCAAGATCTTGGTGTTTTTCATTGTTGCTTTCTCTTTCATGATGTCATCAATCTCTGCTTGGTGTTGGCCTTCACCCCAAAGCTGCCTTATGGCTGTGAAGAAGGAGAGCGAGACCTGCCATGTTAATTCGTCTCTGTTTATTCCCTAAGGAGCTTTCTGAGCAGTGATACAAGAGTCTGACAGCCCAGTGTGCTGGGCTGGGACTGTGCTGGGAGGCAGAGATGTCTTACAGAATGTTCCAGAGCCCTGATCCCCTCCTGCTCAGTGGGACAGAGGGGCCTAGTGGGGTCACAGGGGCTCCCTCCCTGCCCATGGGGCCATTGTTATGCCTTCCTCCTTCTCTTAGGGTGTGAGCAACCAACAACCACAGCTAAGGGGTGCCCAGTGGAGCCCTGCAGTGCAAACAGCTATTTTTCATTTATTATTTAGCATTAATCATCAGGCTGACAGTGCAGGTGGTGTCAGACAAATGTGAAAGGTTTGTAACACAGAGCTGTAGAGGGAAATAGTTTTGTGCTCTATGTGGGGACTACAACAATAATGGACTCAGTAGGTGTTCACAGAGCCATGTGGGAAATGAGCAGGGAGAAACTTTGTCCTATTTATTTCTTTCCAAATGGGGAAAGCAAGCATCACAAAATGATTCTAAGTGAGGAAGAGGAACCTGAAGCCCTCAGTTACCTTTTTTGCAGCCTTCCTGGTCTCCTTTCTGCATGAGGAGGTAGGGTGGGGACTCTGGGAAGAAGGGAAGTGTGAGCAGCTGGACCAATGCTGGGAGGCCACAGGAGGCCATCAGCAGGGGCCACAGGGCCCGGCTGCCCAGCAGCTCCCTGGCAGGGAGAAAATGTGGGTTAGAGTTCATTGCATCTGCTTTGAGGAGAGAAAGGGAAGGATGGAAAAGCAGAGGGAGGAGCAAAAGGTGGAAGGCATCCAGAAATGAATTGGGTGGGTAATCAGTTGCATTATACCTTTGTCCTGAAATTTGCCCTATGGCTTTTCCCAATGTCCAAAAGAAAGAGGAAGTAGAGTTTGCAAATCCACGGAGCTTCCTAGGGGAAATTTCTCCAACATATTGGTGATGTAGAGGAACACAAAGACCTTGAGGTGAAGAGGGAGTTGTGGGAGAGAAGAAAGAAGACATAACCATTGGGAATCCAGTTCTATCCACTGGATGTAAATAATAAAGTATTACAGAATACAGCTGTCTCAGGCAAATAACTCCCATCTGAGACTTTCAGTACTAGATTTTTTTAACTCTTTCTCCAAAAGTATTGGTCCTCCTTGCAGAGTGCAGTTTCCTGATGTTAAGAAATGTACAGTTTTCATTCTGAAGTGTAGGTGTAGCCTCATCATAAGCTCTCCTGTGAGCCTTAGCATGTTTTAATGAACACAGGGTATGCAAGTGCTGAATAATTAAGCACTTTTTTAGCAGTATTTAATATGCTTGTAGTTAACCCACATAATCTCAACCTTTTCTGATATGCTTTTGAAGAGCTGTATGGCAGACTCATGGCAAATTATCACATATAGAGTCAATATTGATTTGTATGTGATTTAGGTGGAGACATGAGTATTTCTTTTCTGCTATCCAGCAATAATTTTTATGATTTCAGGCAGAGTTGATGTTTCCAGTTATATTTATTAACTCAGACATGCTAAATACTAGTCTGGGAACAGAAGCTTTTTCCTGATATGGTGGTCACAGCCTCTTTAATCTGTTTCAAATGCAATATGTTCTTCTCTTGGCTGTATGTGATGGCAACGCAATCTCTTTTGATTGCAGTCTCTTTAACAAAAATCAGGTTTTTGAATGGGGCATGATAAAGATTCTGGAACAGAGCAAGGCCCTTGTTGGTAAGCTGTTCTCAAGTTACAACCATAGCTCTTCAACACCTCTCTTTGTCAGAGAAGCAATGTACAAAATCTGGTTGTTTGAAAAATAGGCATCAATTTCTGAGTGAATTCTTTAATAAGTTAAAAGAGGCATCCCGGTGAATATGCAAACAATAGAAAGGCAAGTTTTGTGTAGGGAAAAATACAAAAAATTACTGATAGCAGCACAGGATGTTTTTACTGCCTGTAGTTTACTTGCCAGGAGTGATTTTGCTTTATTAAGCCCAGATCTTTGAACTAACCCCAAGGACTTACTGCTTGGAATACTCCTCCTCAGGAAAATACTAGCTTTAAAGTGTATAAGTTTCAGTACTGCTGGCTAAATTTCAGAAAATATCATTCATATTTTTCTTCAGAAAATCCCTTGTTTCATGAGGTATCAAAACATTTCTGACTTCTCTGAATATTCGTACACTTGGCAAAGCTGAATTTCATTTGGTATCAGTGAAACTGATAATAATTATGCTCTTTCTTGCAGAGCATTTTAGAAAATCTTCTTACAAAAGATCACTGACTTCCACACTTTGTTTTCTTAGTGGAGGCTTCTTATTTACTTCGAAAAAAGATGTGAAATTTTGTGAGATTCAGCTGACCTGTGGGAGAAGTCACTCACCTGCACTCACTCCACACATGAAGCGTCCAATTAGAATCATCTCAAAGGACTGGGATATTTTACTGCAGCCCATGATGGATGCTGCCACTATCATCAGCACGTTGTTGCACAAGAGACATTTCTTTCTGTAAGTGCAAGAAAATGAAAAGATTTTTTGTGACTCAGAAGGGAAATAGCACTTAGTGCCATGCAGGAAGCCTTGGCTGAAGTTGTCTTGATGGTTTTTTGAAATGACACATATGGTCCAGGACAAAATGGGTGCTTTGGACTCATGGTGTGCCTTGGCACGTGGCTGCACCTGGGAGTTTGGGAACACCTCTGGACCGTGTACAGAGAAAACTCTGAAAGCTTTTCTGCACTTGAACATCCGCTGTGAAACACATTATTGCAGCACCAACAGGGATCTCAGCGCTTCTGTGCTTTGAGCAGCACTTTCCAGAGCCCATCCTGACTTCAGCCACGTTCTGCCTTTCCCCATTGCTGAGAAGAACCCAGGCATGGCTCAGGCCATGGGCAGGAAGCAGGAGAATCAGCTGCCACCACAGCTGAGCTGGCTGTGCCCCAGCCATCACTGAGTCTAAAATCCTGTCTCATTTATAACCCCAACCATCATTTCCTTAGGCTCAGATTCAACTGACACATTGTCTTTGAGCATACATACTTGCCAAATTTGACAGTGAGGTATCTGCTTCCTGAGGAACCCAAGAGACCTCCTATCCCAAAGATGGACACAGTGAAGGACCACAGGAACAGGAGGTTGTCCTGCTGGATGGGGTGGCCATAGCGCTCCAGCCAAGTCTCATTAATGAAAGCCTTAACGTGCTGAGACAGAAAAAATAAAATCATTACAGTGTCTGTGACAGCAGTGCAGGTATTTTAGCATATTTACAAAAGAATTGTGTTGCTTCAGCTGAAGTTACTATTTCACATAGGTTTGAAAGTGGGCAGTAGCTATCAGATGTAGTATAATAGGGTGTGCTATGCTCATTCTGCCAATAAAGTTCAATCTTTGGGATTTTTATCCTTGAAATGTGAGGAAGCAAGGCATGGATTGGTAAAGAATAGCGTAAAAGTCCTGCAAATGAGTTATGGGTTTTCTTCCACATACCTGCCAAGAATGCCACATTACACAGAGCCTGTTCAGTGCAATTCCTAAACACGTTTTCACTCAGAACTTAGTGCTCTGAAGCCAGAAAATAATGCTTTTCCACTAAGGTGATTTCTACAAAATAATGATGTCTTCCCTCTAGACTTCAGTACCCTTAATGGAAGTTTTCCCTGTGATCAGTGGAGAGAAGCAGACTTTTCCTAGAGCACGGCTCACTTGTTCTATTTTTCTGTGAGGATGGATAACCATAAAAATATCAACAGAAACCACTGAAGAAGGCACATGTGCTGTAAGGTTTTAGGGGAGACAGATGCCACCCTAGTTAGTGTGTGTCTTCTGAGGAACAGAACTTCTATTAACAAGTTGCAGATCTCTCTTTTCTTCTGCTTGCAGCACTCTGACAATGCCCTGCTCCTCATGGACAGCATAGCATAGCAAATGGGAAATGAGAGGAGAATACTGTGATCAAACCCTTTCTGAATGCCAGAGCAGCAGTGGAGACCCAGTGCTCTCATTAACACAGTGCAGCTTTGCCTACCTGAGACATGTAGGTGATGGTAGAAATTTGAAAGCCAATTTGGAATGTGCCACCAATGCCCAGGACAGTGATCATTCGAAAGAGCCCCTGGTACTGAACCTGCAGAGGGAGAACAAAATCTTCTTCAGGTTGTACCCACATCAGGCTGTTCTCAAACTCATTCTCCAGAAACATCTCATTTGTTCAGGGGATTTTCAGGTAGCAATGTTCCCTCTGCTTGCCCTGGTGTGAGATGTACATCCTCCTGTGATTTCCCTACATCCAGCTCAAGGAAGTGCAGCTTTCACAAACATCATTGTCAAGGCACCATGGCTTCTAGATCCACTCCTGTTCCCTGCCTCTCAAAACCTCTGCTGCCATGTCTTGCATTAAATAATTAGATGTATTTTAAAAAGCACTTTTTTTTTTTACCAGGTAAGTAAAGCAAATTATATTTCTAGATAAGCAGGTATTTTCCAGTCCAGGAAAACATTTAAGACACATTGTGACCCTGTTCACAGGGGTCTGAGGACGAGGGAAGAGACGAGGATCTGACTCCATGTTTCAAAAGGCTGATTTATTATTTTATGATATATATTATAATATTATATTAAAGCTATACTAAAAGAATAGAAGAAATTATTTCAGAGAATCTGAGATGACAGAGAGTCCGAGCCAGCTGACTGTGATTGGCTATTAATTAGAAATAACTCTATGAGACTAATCACAGATCTACTTGTTGCATTCCACAGATAATACTTGTTGCAGATAATACTTGTTGCATTCCACAGATCTACTTGTTGCAGTCACAGATAACCATTGCTTACATTTTGTTCTTGAAGCTTTTCAGCTTCTCAAGAGGAAAAATCCTAAAAAAAGGATTTTTCATAAAAGATGTCTGTGACAACACATTATTATATGGATAAAACTATGGTAAAGATGGATGGCAGAGCATATGAAGTGCTCTAATGCCTCCAAATAGTGAACAGAACCACTTCCAAGGTGCTTGTCGTGAGCAGGAGCCTTGTTCTTACCAAGACACCAATTTTGTTTTCTTTGAAGCCCCAGTAGCAGACAGAAATGTCCCAGATGTAAATACCCCACCAAGTACTCACCAGGTTTGAAAGGAAACCAGTCATCTCTGCCTGAGGGCTGGCTGTCCAGCTTGTGGTGTGTCCTTGTCATCACAGGCTTGTGTCTCTCTGTCTCCTGCCTGCTGCTACAGCACTGGGCATTTGGCTTCAGGCATCAGAGTTAAATTTTCACTATTTCATCTTCACTCACTTATATTTACTTCAACTGGCCAAAGTTAACACTGACAGATTAAGTATTTCAGGAAATAATTACATCTAGTCCAGTCTCCAGGGGGAAAGTTTCAAAGCAGAGAAAATTAGCATCTGGGCACCAGTGAGGGCTTTGGGAAGGGAACCAAGAAGAGTTCAGGCAAAACAATCCAAATAATTTTCCAGGAGCAGTAAAATGCATTATTTCTATGATATAGACTAGTGTGTACATTTGTTACAGTCTGCAGAAAGCAAAAAGCAGCTGGTACAAGGTTTAGCTACTGTTATTTATTAATAAGTAAAGTATGTAATTCTTTGGTAAAGTAAATATGATAATTAGAAGACAAATAGGCACATTTCAGAGGCTAATTTTGCTGCTCTGGCCTTATGAATCAGTTAGACTGTGCTGAGGAAGGGTATTTGTTGTCTGGTGTTTATGGGGATGGAGAAAAAGCAGTAAGAGGCTCATGAAAGTTGTCAGAAAAGAGAAATATGCCCTAACAAATTGAGATAGAACCACCAGCATCTTCCTCCCTCAGGTTTCAGCTTTGACACAGAAAGGCTCCAAAATCAGTGTTGCAGGCAGTGAAAAATCACCTTTAATTCCCAGAGGCTCCTTTCTTGTGAGGCAAAGCTCCAACTGCAGCTCTGTGCAGCTTGCACTGGATCCAGCACTGGGAAAAAGAGGAGTTTGCTGTGCCTGGGGCTTCCCTGTGTGGTTGATGCCCTGTGCAATTCTTGCCTTCAAAGCCTTTGCTCATTCTCCTCATGCCAGGGCACTGTCCTGGTGGGGGCACTTGGGGCAGTGGCACTGAGGGCCCCAGGAAATGCTCAAGCTCACCCTCAGGACTTGTGAAGTCAGGTTATAAAACACAGAATGTAATTATTTACAGAGGGGCTCACTGTAAATCCTGTGAGTCTAAATAAATGAGAAAAAAGTGCATGTTAATATTAAAACCTTGCTTACTTGTGTAACTCCAAGTATTGTCTGTGTAAGTGCATAGCAAATGCTGTTTATCCTGGCTGGCAGTAGTGGTTAGAATGATTTGGCAGTTTTTGTATTTTCTCTTGAACACTGACATTGTAATTACCTGCAGATCTCTTGGCTATTGCTTCAAGATGTCAGTGTTTCCTTTTCATGATGGATTTTTTCTCAAATTGCAGTGAGGTGTAGGGAGGCTATGTCCTAAGGATTCACCCCTTGAAAATCATTACTGAGGACCTCAAATAGCAGCAAATCCCACCAGCTCACAGTGAAATTTCTCTTACATTTTGAGGGGTTTCTGCTCATTCTGAGCCATGGTGCTATTTCACCTTATTAACAATTTTAGGAGCTTACTTCTTGGATTTTTGTGAAATCAATGAAATTCACCATTTCTGTTGGAAATATCACCTATATTCTTGAAAAAGCTGCTACACTGGAACTTGTGCAGAATTTAATGTTTAAAGAATTATTTCTGAGTTAAGAAGATCTTGTAATTTATTTTTTTAATAGAGCTGTAAGAAATACTTGCTGTGAAATGGACAAACACACAAGCCCCCCCTCCATGAGGTGTGTCAAACAAACAGTTTTGTGTAAAAGCTGAACATCAGGCTTGGTTCTAAGCCAGCTCGAGGCACACTGGACTCATTGTGGATGCCTGAAGCCATCTGCAGTTTCATTTCACACCTAGAGAAACTCAGTGGTTCCTTTTAGATTTGATTTGGGTTTGGTGTAATCCAAAACTCAAAAGAAAACTCTGAATAACAAAATCACAGGGACTGGAACTAAAGAAGATGTTTAGGTACCAAACAAGTTCCCAGTGAAATCTAAGAGTTTAACATGGCACATATTTTATGTTACAATGAATTGTTGATTGCTGACTGCTCTCACACTTTCAAGGTCACATGAGAGTGACTCTCACTTGAGAAGATTCCACTTGTGTCTGTGAAAAAATATTGGTATCTTTTCCCATAATAGAAAACAATAATTTGCCTTTGTCTTGCAGTCTGCAAGCATCAAGGTCTTTTATGACCTAATAAAAGGTCATAAAGTCTTTCTGCTGATCACTTGGTGTAGGTGGTACTTCCTCAAGGGAAGTATTTCCTGTAAGGGAATGAGGTCTCCTAAAATCTAACATGCCAAATTCATCATTATTTTCATAAAAAAAGTTTTTCTTTGTCTCTGGAATGAAGAGGAAGATGAAAATGTTGAGCTGATGAGGATCTCAGCAAAGATAAGGAAGAAGAAAGAGATGAGGTTTTCCTGGAAATAAATCAGAGAAAGAAAATTTTATTTTATTTTTGTGCTCCTCCTTTTACAGCATTTTGAACATGATGACAAGATGATGACAATGAAGGCAAAGTTTAACTTCATGAAACCCAGTTTGTTTGGTCACTGTGACATGATACACTCCAGTCTTTAGGTGTGAAACAGCAATAGAAATAAAATTGTTAAAATTTTCTTCTTCCTTAAAGGCAAGACAGGTAGGATGAGTAGTCAAAATAATTTGAGATGTCTCTTGCAGATGTATGAGAGAAAGGCCTTGGGATAGGATTAAAACAACTCACAAACATTAATATTGGCAGGTTAATCATCAGTTCTCTGGTTTATCAGTAACTGCAAGAGATGCAGCAGGAGTGAGCACTGGGAAGAGCAGGGCCCCTGAGCTCTGGCACTTTGTTTGCTGTGCTTTGGGAGGATGAGTGCTGGAGAGGGAAAGGCCATGAAGCAAAGCAGGAGCCCAGCAAAGCAGCCTGGCTTCTTGCAGGAGACACTGCAGCTGTACCAGAGGCAGCCACTTCACAAGAAGGGCCAGAGGCATCCAAGGCAGCTTTTCAAACCAGCCTTGGTGCTGGGTGACAGGGATGAGCAGTCCCTCTGCAGTGCTCCAGCTCAGAGCAGCTCCTGCAAAGGGACCAGCAAAGAGTGAAATCAGAGAGGAGCAGCTGAGACATGAAAGTGGAGTTACTGCAGAAGAGCACACCACTGCTCTGGTACAGTGCCAATGGTGAGCACTGATCCCAAGGGATGTTTTTCCATCTGTCTATTGAGTTAGGAACTTTATGGCTTTAATTGTGCTCAGCACAGGTCAGAGGCACTGCCACCTGCAACTGCATCTCACTGTGCAACCTGGGAGTCTGGGAAAGAGCAGCATGGAGAGAAATGTTACATTTGTGATCCATTTGGCCTCAGGCTGTCCTTGTCTCTCACAGGAGACACAGGAATCAGAGATTCCCTGGATAACAGTGCTGGGGGAGCTGCAAGCTGCACTGTCAGAGAGGGCATAGGGAAGAGGGCATGGCAGCAACATCTGTTGAGGGGAGACACTGCTGTGTTTGTAACCTCAGCAGCCTGCTCAGAGACTGCTATAGGCAAACTCATCCTTTTTTCTGCAAAGAGGAGTGGGGGGAAAGAGAATGAAAAGTCAATGGAAAAAATTTGCAATTTGATTTGGGAAGCATCCTTTATGACCCCACCACCAATGGCTCCTGAAGATGCTGTAGCTGCTTTTCTTATAATGGAGGCAGATTTGTTCATAGAGGTTTGAAAGGGATTTGTGAGGGATCCACCAGTTCCCAACACAAGGAACATTACAGCCAACCACTGGTACTGAACATGCAAGGAGCAGTTCAAGCTCAGCACAGAAGAAGCTGTGATATGGTAGCCCCTGCAGTTCTAGATTGGCTTGTTTGATGATGCTTAAACCATCTCAGCAGAACATACAAAGCATAAATGCAAGAAAAGATCAGCCAGATAAATGTTCTGGATTTTCAGTTTTGCTGCTCTTCTTCACATTGACTAACTAAACCACTCACTAAACCTTTCTTTTCAAATGTACCATTTCATAACATTATCAGGCCACCAGCTAGGAGAGTAGCATGATAGTGTCACACTTGGACACAGAAGCAAGCAGGTAAAAATGGTACAGAAATACCTCACCATCTAAGAAGTACAGGAATTCAGTTTCTAATTTTTTTAAATTAGTTTTTCTAACCAGCTGGAACTTCCTTCAAAGTTTCCATGATGATTCAGTTCAGAACGTTAAGTCTGTGTCTTGATTTTTAATTTTAAATGTTAGCTCTAATTTTAAAGGATTATCCCCTGCTAAAAGTTTGCTAAACATGTAATGCATTATGTTTAGGAATGGCAACTGCAACAGGCAACCTCTGAGTTCTTCTGGAAGTTAATGCTAACAGCTCATGCTGCAGTACTCACCACTTGTGGAAGGAGCTGCTCCAAACATCAGAAGTGTCAGAAGTGTGGCTGATCCCAGCACACAGAGCTCTGCCAGACTCTGTTTTCTCCCATGCCTCTTCTGCACCTTCAGCTTCAGTGACCATCCTACTCTGAGGCTGAGGTTAATGTTTACTTCGTATGATTTCTGTTGATTTATGTTTTTTGTAGCAATTGGACAACGTTTAAAATGGGTGGATTAAATATTTCAGTCCCTCAACAGGAGAGGGCCCTCTGAATGGGATCATTCACCATCATGAGTGCTCTGTTTTGATACAGGGACTGATAAAGGGAGGGAATCTAAAATCTAAATTGGGTTTCAATTGCTGGCACTTTAATATCAGAGCTTCTTTTGTGGTTATTCCTTCAGAAGCAGTGAGTATATTATTTGAAATTTTTAAATGGAAAACTACCTAAAATTCAACACTAATTCAGACCTCAGCACAATGATAATAAATAAGAATGGGTAAACTACAGAAAGAAAAGACTTATGGTGCTGCTAAAGAGGAGGCATGAAATACCATTTGTAATCATGGCAGAAAAAGGAAAAAATAATTGAAAAAGGTAAAAGAGTTTGGGGAGGGGAGTGATTGGATGCTGCAGTGGGCAGCAGCACTGGCAGCCCTTGAGCAGCACAGTGCAGGGAGCACAGCCCTGAAATGCAGGATTGTGCAGCAGCAAATGCAGGCTGTCCTAGAGCAGCACACAGACAGCAGACACTGGATATCACAGCTTCTCCCTTTTTTTGAGCTGTTACTTTTTATAAAATAGGCTGAATTTTCAAGCTATCTACTCTCCAAAACCTTACTCTCTGTCTCTCTCCAGGGCTCTTTTCTTCCAGCTCTCAGCACTGTGTATTTGTTGACTCTTGTGCCATCCTCGAGGCACCAGAATCTATTACAGGAACTTCCTCCTGATTTTGCTACCACTGATCTGCATGAGAGTGCAGCCAGGCTGCTCCAGAGGATAAAGTGAGAGTTCTTCTGTACCCAATGCCTGGGGATCAGGGCTGATCCCTGACAGTCACAGAGACAATCAGGACATGCAGTTCCTTAATGGCAGCTCAAGGAAATAGGTGTTATTCTACCTGGCATTTGTATTTTACCTGGTATTTGTTCATGTGCAACGTTCACAATCAACACCAAGTCCTTTACAGTGTGATAACATAAAGAAATGACATGAAAATTGTTTGCAAGAACTATGGCTATGTTTAATCCTATCTTCATCCTGCTCTTAATCCTGAGCAGAACTTTCTTATCAAGTAAGAAACATAGACACAAATCTTGCTGCTTTAAAATGATAGCAATGGAGAAAAACTTGAAATACAATTGACATGTTATGCCAGAGCAGTGGAAATTACTTTTGGTGGCTTATCAGAGCCTGGTGCAAAATGTCTTTTCTTCAGCAGCATACATCTCCACAGCCTGATCATGTTTCCTCTTAAACCTGCAGCTTCTGAATTTTTCTGTGATTTCAGAGGTTGACTTCCCTTTTGTTTCTGGGAGGAACAGGTAGATAAGAACCACTGAAATGACCAGGACAGCAACAAAGATGAGGAAGCAAAAAGGACCAAGAAGCATCTGGAGATAAAAAATAGAACAAGATGAGTGATTTCCTTGGCAACACTTGCACCTATAGATTCTTGAAACTTGTTGATTTGTTCCTGTGAAATAAGGAATAGGCTCATTTTACAGAAACAATATTTATTTCTCTTTTCAATCTGTTTCTGGGGCAGCAAGTGGTTTCTGTAGTACTGGGAAATGTTTTATATAAACGGGCTCCATATGCCATAGCAACAAGGGATTCACAGTTTGGATCATCTACAAGTCATTTCATCCTACTCCCTGTCCAGATCAGCCTAGAAATCCAGATTAAATTGACAGAGTTGACAAAGAGAAGATTGGAATCCAAATACATACTACAGCAAAGGGGAAAACCATTCCAGTGAAGGTGAGGCCCAGCCAAATGATGATTCCACCAATTACAAAAGCAGAGGCCCTTGTTGACAGGGTGAAGATTTCATTCATGACAGCCACAACAGCTCCAGCTGAGGGGAAAAAAACAACATAAAAATTACAGAAACATTGCTGTGATTGACCATTTCCCATAGAAAATACCTCAGCTCTGCTCCTGTGGGGATTCTGTCGTGTTTTCAAGACATTCATGACTGCAAGGTACAACCCTTACAACACATTTGAATTTGGAGACTTCAGTAACTACTGGTAGTGTTCAGTCAGAGAACTTCCAGGGTAAATCCTGGTCTTAGGTGAGTGAGGTTCTACCAGAGAGCTGCAAGTTTGGATCTGGTGTTACTGAAGCAGGTGACTAAGGGTGATATTAAGAGAGGACAAGAAAGGCCAGAGCAGTGCTAAGAGGCAGATTGTGCATGCTGTCAGGTGTCAGTCTTTCATACAGTAGGGTTTTATAAGTTGAGGAAACTCTGGTATTTTAGAAAAGCCTACCTCTGCCCTTTGGCAGAGATCAGCCATCTGAACCTGTGTGCACTGAACAGTGTTCACACTGCAAAACAAATCTTCATGAATTGATTAATAAGAATTTATTTGGTTTGAACCTGTAACCCAGTGAGAGAAAACAGGGTCCTGATTCATCTGGGTGTGAATGATTTGTTAAAGAAATTGTTTCTTGGGTAATTAACTCATCAAAAATTGAGATTCCCTCAATCTCAATCTCAACTAAGCTGTTGATTTTCAAAGATCTACTCACACATTCTAGTTCTACTGCTATACATTCATGGTCTGTACTTATCCCTGTGATCCAGGCTTTCATTGTGGTGCTCACCTGGTCCTAGTCCATAAGCAATGATGAACAGAAAGATGAGAATAACACTGCAGTACCTCAGCCAGAGGAACCGATCCTAGACAAAGGGAGGGAGGAGAACAAAAATCAATTTTATAGCTGTAACACAGCTGATCCAAGCACAGGAGCAGCAATATTTTGCAAAAGCCCATGATGCTGAGCTGTGTAATGGATGCTCTCTAGACCTGCTTATCTTTCCTTACTGAACCAGGAGCAGCTGGTGGTGTCACATCTACAGAGGTGAGCTTGTATTTAGAAAACATTCTGACCTGCTGGTTTGGACATGAGAGCAAAGGCTGCTGTCCTGCACAGAGAATTCTCTGCAGACCCACTCCTGCAGAGACATTTGCTTCCACTCAGCAGCAGGACATTTGCTTACACTCAGCAGAAGGCTCGTTTCAAGCAGCACCAGGATCAGAGCCATCAGCAAATAACCCCCACACAGGAGGGCACGGCGGCCAAAGCGATCGATGATGGAGCTCTGAGGAACAGAAACAAATATTGCCCATCACTGGGAGCGTGGCAAACCCAGCTGTGAGCCATCCAACAAATCAAGCATTCCCCTTGAGTTATTTTTACTTCAGAGAACACAAATCTTATTGGTACCAACTTTGTTATTTAATTGAATTCCTTCTACACTCTCTAATACCATGAATTACCATCACTGCCCAGCTTTGCAGCTACTTCTTAAACACTGTAATTGATGGAAGCATGGTACAACTCCCTTTGAATGTGATAGATATACACAAATATGGCGAAATGAGTACACATATTTGTTTGAATTACACTTCATAAGGGATTTTTATAAGAAATTAAGATGAAAGAAGATGGGATGAAACACATGAAAATTGGGACAAAATTTGCAGTGGATGGTAACAACAACTGTACAGATTTATGCAGCACCACAGAAAAATTCTTTGGTGCATAAGGAGAAGATTCATTTGCTTCAAGGAAGAATACTTTAATTAAAACCCCAGGAAGCTCTGACTTACACAGAATATGATAGAGATGAGTTCAGAGATTGAAACTCCTAGAGATACATATGGGATTATGCTTTCCTGCAGGTTGGCTGTTTCAAAAATTTCTGAGGTGTAAAAGGTGATCTGGGAAATAAGAAAAATAAGCCAGTTAACAGATGTGATATGTGCTTATCCAGGATCACTTTGACTCGATATCTCCTCACTGCAAAACCAGAAATACATTACTGGGCCTTAGTAGAGGTAACATAACCGCTCCAGATGAGAGAAATCAAAAGATTAATAGCAATGAAGGAAACAGATTTCTAAGGGGAAGAAGAAAAGGGAAAATATAAGTAGTTGAAAGGAGCATATTGCCTGTAAGACATGGGGAAAAGGTGTTGTTTTGGCAAAAAGGAAAAGGAAAGGGACAAGACAAGAGAAAGAAAAGCAAATCTCAGTCTTAGCACAGCAGACATTGTCAAGCAAACATTCTGATCTTTTCCAGTTGCTAAACAGAATCTGCTCATCTGCAGCATCCTTGAAGGAATGGGCAGCATTTCCCTGCCAGCAGAGTGCAGAGGGAATTCCATTGCTGGCAGCTGGAATGAGCCACCTCCAGCACAGGCTGAAGCAGGGCTCATGGAGAGACCCCCCAGACAAGGGAAAACATGAGGGGAATGAAAACATGAAAACATGAGGGGAAAACATGACTGCCAGCTTGGGCTGCACTGGGCTCAGCCAGGAGGAAACAGCTGAAAGGATGTTGCTTCATGAATCTGAAATGAAATGAAGCTGGATGGCAATAGCTGGGCATCTGCTACTGCAGAAGTCAAAGAAAGTCAAAGAAAGTGGTGCTGGGTTGCTGTAGCTTAGGATACTTGTAACCCTTTCCTCCCCAGATTCCTTGGTTGTACCAGCAGGGGAATGAAGGCACAGTGCCCTTGCAGGAGCTTAGGCTGAGTTGGAGCTCCTGTACTCCCACCTGAGGAGCTCCCTGAAAGGTCTGAACAACCCTGGGGTGATAGCACAGGTGTCAGCAGTGGGCTCTGTGTGAGGAGGAGTGAGGCAGACCCAGAGGGAAGGGACAAGTTGGCATTGGGGTGATTTGGAGACTTAATAGCAGATGGAAGCATGGAAATAGGGAATACTCAACTGCACTGAGGCCACAGAGCTGCAGGCTCAGCAAAAGGAGGAGCATGGTGCACAGCTGTGGGTGCACAGATCCTTCTCTCAGCACCTCCAGGACATTCATGATTTTGGTGCCTTTTGTTACAGCCTTTTCCTTCATCAAGTCATCCAATTCTGTTTGATAATTCCCTTCTCCCCAGAGTTGCTTCATGGCTACAGAAGAGACAGAATGAAGTATACTCCTCCATCATTTGATCCACTCATAATTCTGTGCTTTTCAACTTTTATAGACACTAAACATTTGCACTTGAGTTCATGCTTTGATTTATCAGTTACTGAGCAAAGGACTGGAAGGAACAGCACTTACTGGAACATGGTGAAACTTCCCTGGAAAATGCTGTAGCAGTTAGGGGCAGATCTTAAATGTCTCTGGTGACTCTGCTTGGTCTGGAGGACTTTAATCATGCAATTATCAAGAAATCTGTGGCTGGCTAATAGAAAAGCCAATTCCTGCTGTTAGCTTCACTTTCCCAGGAGTAATGTTTAACAAACTAAGGATCTAAAGTTTTTTTTTACCTTTCAAGCAACCAGCTTTGTCTTCTTTTTGCAGCAAGAGATAGGGTGGGGACTCAGGAAAGAATGGCAAAAAGATCAGTTGAATCAATGCCACCAGCCCAGAGAAGGACAATAGCACGTTCCACATGTCTTCAGTCCCTAAAAGTTCTCTATGAAAGCATGTTAGAATCTATTTATAGTCCAGTAAAATCACACTTTATAACTAAATAGGTATTTTCTAAATTCTAGGATAGCTAAAGAGACACAAAATACATACAGTCATTGAAAAGTTCAATTGAAATAGATGATATCTAGGTTAGTGACAGCAAATAGACTAATAATTCATTTCTTCTGCAAGACTGGCATTTTTCTTAGACTTTTAATTTCTGAAGGTCAAAATATTCCCACAACAGCTCTCTGAACCAACACTACAACTCTGCATGAAGTTATTGAGAAATTAGCAAAACTTTTAGATCTCACAAGTTTAATAAGAGTATTCACATACAATCTTTTCTTGTTAACTGCACCTCCAGAGACTGAGTCATCCTTTCCCAAGAGAAAGGCCTTTCTATCCCCAGGGAATGAACATGGAAACCTCAGAGACTTGTATGGGGTAGATGCCTCCTCTTTGACTGCTGTAGTTAAGCAAAATAAAACCCCACCCTTGGTGTAGGTCTGATTCAAGGACTAGGAGAACACCCTGCTATATAGAAGAAAAATAAATATAAAACAGGCAGAGAAGGAGTAGCACAGGCACCTTAATCCAAGAATTCGTGCTACAGTTTTTCCTAGTGCAAGAAACACTGTGGAGGTCACGTTTATGAATCCACGCAGCTTCTTAGGTGAGATCTCCCCAGCATACTGAACATGGGCATTCATATGTACTCCTAAAGGGAGGAGACAGGACAGTGCTAAAGCTGTGGAAAGAAAGACAGGGTCCCTTTTCATTCCCCTCAGCTCTCTCCTCTCTCTTTTGAGCCCCCTCCCATATATCCAAAATGCACCTTTTACTTCAATCAGGATGTTTAGCTAATCCATCAGCTCTCTCCACAAGAGCTCTTGAAGGCAAAGGACAGCTCATCTTCCCTTGCCCAGTCTGTTCCAGTCCCACTGGGTTCCAGCACATTCCTGGGTACTCCCAGCAGGAAGATTTCTGTACCCACCCCAAAGAAGTCCCATTAACATTAAAGTGGGGAGTCCTGTCACAGATATATTTTATGAAAAGTCCCTTTGATAGGATTTTTTTCTCCTAAGAAGCTGAGAGGCCTCAGAAACGAAATGTAAGCAATAATTATCTGCTGCTGTGGAATGCAACAGGTGCATCTGGGATTGGTCCATGTGAGTTGTTTCTACTTGATGACCAATCAGAGGTCCAGCTGTGTTGGGACTCTGGTCAGTCACAAGATTTTATTATCATTCTATTCCTTTCCTTTCTTTGCTAGCTTTTTGATGAAATCCTTTCTCTTTCTTTAGTGTAGTTTTAATATATCATTTTCTTTTCATATAATATATATGATAAAATAATAAATCAGCCTTCTGAAACATGGAATCAAGATTCTCATCTCTTCCCTCGTGCTGGAAGCCCTGGGAACACCAGCAGAGTCCTACCAGCAGCGATGCCCTCGAGGAAACGCCCAGCCAGGATCATCTCAAAGGCCTTGGCTCTCCTGCTGGAGGCAGTGAGCAGCGCTGCTGTTATCAGCACCACGTCGTTGAGCAGCAGACTTTTCTTCCTGCAACAGCAAGCAAAACCTGGCTATGACACATGATTCACTCTTTCTTCCTTGAATGATGTTTGATTCTTCTCCTCTGGATTTACAGACTGAAGCCATGACCGTGTTTAAAGCCATTGCTTACAGGACAACAAATCTGGTTATAAAAAGGCATGATGTCTTTGTAGAGGAGTGGAAAGGGAGAAGCTAGATTCCTCTTACTCATTGTATGAGCAAACCATGAGGCTGAAGGAAACTCCTGCAGGGTAAAATACCAGCAAAACAATGGGAAATGTATGTCAGCAAAAGCTGTGACAAGGGAATCAGAAATTCCTGTCTCTCCGATGCACCCTGGTTTGGTTTTACCTGCTGGGTAAATTCTGAGGCAGCAGGGGGCAGTGAAATTCTGATATCCCTTCTTTTGGCTGACTAATATTTAATAGCTTCCCCTGTTACAGCCCTGGGTAGTGAGGTGCTGGGAACTGTACTTACTTTCCAAATGTTGCAGTCAGGTAGCCACTGCACAGACAGCCCATCATGCCCCCCATGCAGTACACTGACACCACGAGGGACCACAGCAGCATCAGGGTCTCCTGAGGCAGCACAGAACCATAGCGTTCCAGCCAGGTTTCATTGATAAACTTCTGAATGTACTGGGACAAAAAAGAGATTTTTGTTCCACCAAGGCACTAATCAGAATGTTCTTCATAATGTTTACAATTTTAAAAAATTGGATTAATAGTTGTGAGTAAAAGCGTGACTTTGGACATTTGTTTGCAAATAAGGATTGATATTTCCTCTCATACAGCCTAATAGTGTACAAGAATCTTTCAAAAATTAATTATACTCTGTGTTGAATTCTACCTCTCCTACACCAAAAAATGAGGACCTTATATTCATTATAGTAAAGTGCAAATGTCCTTGTGGCCAGTAATGGATACAAGGAGAAAAGGGCTGAGCTGAAGGGCTGACTCCATCAGCTATTTTTGGGTTTGTTTTTTTTTCTTTAGGGAGGTATCTCAATATGTTGTTTCCACAAAAGTCTGTGGGAAGTTGTCTTTGGAGCACAGCTCCTTGCAGTCATGCACACTCTGACAGTGACAGCATGGCATTGCCATCAGCTGGGAATAAACTGACATAACAACACCTAAGAGCTTTTCTAAAGCATCTGCAAAGTGCAAGGCCCAGGACCATGAGGAACAGTAGGAGATGGGATTTTCTTTTCTCCAGCTTTGCCTACCGGAGAAGTGTAATTGATGACAGACATTTGGAACCCAGACAGGTGGGTTCCACCAATCCCCAGCACCACAAGCATCAGCAACAGCCTCCGGTATTGAACCTGCAGGGAGAAGGGAGCACATCCTCAGCTCCTGAGACCAGCACACCTTTCACACAAGGAGAGGATTTACAGCACCTTATATCTTCACACTTCCCTGACTAAGAAACCTTTAACATGCAAAAACCCAACTTGAGTTTCACAATAATCACGCAAAATTCATTTGTTAAATAATTAAAATACACATCTGCACATCCTGCTGCGTTCTTCTCCTGACTATTAGCAAGCTGAAAAGATACATTCTCTAATTCTGTTAGTTCTGCTAACCACAGAAAACAAAATTCATAAAAGCCTTGTTGAGGTCACTTGTGTTTACCTTTGTACTAGAAAGAAGCTACAGCTTTTTTGAATTCCTTTTTGCTTTCATCTTTGCCTCCTCAGGGACAGTGTTCACCATTTTCCAGAGATGACTCAAGTCTGTCCTCTCAAAACTTTTTTTTTTATATTTCACTTTTATCAGCCCTGTATGAAATGACATTTTTAGAGGCCCTATCTGAATGACTTCTATTGGAAATGCTGTGTTTCCATGATGTACACTGAATTTCAGAGCATTTCTCATGAGCACAAATGTTTTCAGGCATTTAGTCAGGTCACATTTTAAACCCATGAGTATCCTCAATTGCCCCTGAGAGCACAGAGCAGTAGAGTGAGGGAATTTTTTCAGGTTTGTGTTTTTCACTGATACTGTGTTATCTGTCCCCCCCCAAATTCCCATCTTTCCTGGTTCCCCAGCTCCTCTTTTAAACCTCTTACTGTTTTGCATTTCTAATGTATTTTCTGCAGATGCCATTTAGTCAGTCATTGCTCAACCAGTGTTGTCTCAAGCTCTGTTGCTCATTTTTATTACAAGAAGGATTCCCTTTGCTGCAATCTTAGACCATGCTGCTGTTAGTGAGCAGGGCTAGAACACAAGAATGTGGATACTCACCAGGTCTGAGAGGAAACCAGCCATTTCCCCTTGAAACCCTGCCTGCTCTGAGAGCCCCTGTCAAGTCTGCCAGATGAGAGAGATGGGCTCCACACTGAGATTGTAAGAGGTTGGGATCACAGCACAGAAGTTAAATTCTAACTGTGTGGCTTTTAGCAAATTGTGTCCTCCCCTGACACTGGCCAGAGCCTCTTCTTGCTGGTTTAATTATTCTAAGACCCAGATATGACAAGCTGATTACAACATTGGTAAATGTTTATCCTGCTTGGATTGGGAGCACTGGCCCTTACTCACACTGCTACAACCCCTGAGTGCTCCTGTTGTGTGAGGAGTCAGACAGTGCCACCAGCTTCTCTTCCCTCTTCACCTCTCTGAAAAGCAGCTTGGGCAGGGCAGGTTTTCCTCCCCTCCAGTCTACAACAGGCCTTTAGAATTGCAGCTCAGCCATAATGCCTCTTCTTGCCTGCTAGAATTGCTTGAACAATTTCTCAGATGCAGGAAATGAAGTATTGGAATATTGGCATTTTGTGTCCTTGCTCACACCCATTTCTTTACAGAAGCTCAGAGTTTTTCCAGAATCACTCAGAAGCCTCTCTGTAACAGTGGAATTGACCCATTGTGTGCCAGGGCACGATGCCACATCCCAGTGGGCAAGGAGCTGATGAGCCTGGAGGAACTAGAGGGGAAAGGAAGACTTTTCTTTGAGCTGAGGATGGAAGGAAGGACACACATGGCAGCTCTGGACCTTCCTGGAGAGATCTCTAAACACTGTCTGTGACCAGTTTTTAACATCTGCTTGATCAAACAGTCCCTGCAGAGCCCTGCTCCTCTTCCTCCTGTTGTGTCCCTCTAGAATACTCCTACTGCTGTCACATTTTCATCTGACCTCACACCATTGTTCAGTGCTGTACCATGGAAAAAGCAAGCCTTAAATGCAGATACAGGTAAAAAACAAGCCTTAAATGCAGGTAGAGGTAAAAAAAAAAGCCTTAAATGCAGGTAGAGGTAAAAAACATGCCTTAAATTCAGATAGAGGTAAAAAACAAGCCTTAAATGCAGATAGAGGTAAAAAACAAGCCTTAAATGCAGGTAGAGGTAAAAAGCAAGCCTTAAATGCAGGTAGAGGTAAAAAGCAAGCCTTAAATGCAGGTAGAGGTAAAAAACATGCCTTAAATTCAGATAGAGGTAAAAAACAAGCCTTAAATACAGGTAGAGGTAAAAAACAAGCCTTAAATGCAGGTAGAGGTAAAAAGCAAGCCTTAAATGCAGATACAGGTAAAAAGCAAGCCTTAAATCCAGGTAGAGGTAAAAAAACAAGCCTTAAATGCAGGTAGAGGTAAAAAGCAAGCCTTAAATGCAGATACAGGTAAAAAACAAGCCTTAAATGCAGGCAGAGGTTTTGTTTCTTTTCCTAAAGAAGAGGACAAGATGCATCCTTCCACCTAGGATCTGAACACAACATGAAATGTGCTTTTTCCAGACCCAGTATAGAGCTCACCCAATACCCTGGACTTGGAGGGATTTTGTTTCCAGAGATGCCCTGTGTTGCACTTGTGTGACCCTGGATCCATCCTGGATCCTGGAACTGCAGATTCACAAGTACTTCTTCAACCTTTATTCCCAATCCATGATAGTTTGTGGCAGTGTTAATGATTTACCACATTTCCCTTCTTGTGGACAGCCTTTAGCAGCAGGGGAGAAGTAAGGCAGGTTGAACACAATCATGCTGTAGAAAAACATGCATAAGGAAATGAGTTTTTAATGTCTTGTAAGACAATAAAAATTTCCTCATTGGGAACCAGTAAGTTTGAGAAAGACCAAACCAAATCAGGACCTTTAAAATAATCAATTACCTAATATTTTCTTTTCAAAACACTTCCAATGCTTCTTTTTTTCCCCTGCATTTTTGACCACAAGAAGGAATGTATCCTGGTCATTGAAGTGGCACTGTGCAATCAATGATCTCAAGCCTTGAAACAATAAACTTCAGTTTTTTTGGTGGTGTGATGATTGTCCTGGGAGGGATGGCTGTGTTAGGAAAGTTCCCTGCTCCTGGCATTGGCTTTTGGCACTGCTACAAATACTGCTGGAGGATGATGTGAAGATAAAATAGCAGGAGAGCCTTAGGGCTGTGAAAGAAACTGCTGCTCAATACTCAGATCCTTTTGCAAAATTTATTGTGCAGCATCTGCATCAGTTGGCATTGAAGATCTCATCCCCAGAACAAGACAGACACACAAAGCATTCCTTGAGCCCAAAAACACTGCCCCAGAAGATGGGGGCTCCTCTGTCCCTGACTCTTCATTCAATGAAAATCAATCCAGGCACAATCAGAAGGATGTGTTTCCCTACTCACTGCTTTTTATTTCCTTATCAGAAAACTGTAAAGTATGAAGAAGACAAAAAACTGTCATGTCATATAACAATGAACACAGATTTTTACCCAGTTTTATAATGAAAATGTGAAGTATTAGAGACCTGGAAAGAGAACAAGCAGTCACACACATGGATTAAATTCCCTCTTTTCTGTCTTATCAGTACCAGTCACTCTCAGGGCTCAATCCCACTGAAACCCAGTGTTCTCCAGGCTGAAGAGACACTGCACAGTCACTGCCAATGTAGAAGGAGAATCTGCACTCTGGATTTGCCCCCTCATGATTTCCTGCTGCTCTGCTCTCTTTGCTCATTGCTTTCTTTCAGTGCTGACATAGCCCTGTTTTTCCCAACAGAAGAATCTCCAAGACTGTAAACATGGGGGAACATTGCATATTGATTCTGCCTGCTGATGGGCAAGGCACTCTTCTTTCACTGCATTAAAGAGCTAAACACTTCTTTTCCTGTGAACTGAAGCTTCTTCTCAGGGCAAGCTCATCAGCACTGGCCTGTTAATAGGAGCAGATAATTTCAGTGTCAAAGTTCTGTCTTCTTTGCAAGTTTGCTGTACCTCTGGACCTTCCAGAGTCACTTCTGCCAATTGTGGAGTCCTGGTTTTGCCAAAAAAATAGCAGATCCTGTGTTTTCAGTTTATAACTGCAAGCTTGGAGGGACTGACAATGATCTTATTCTCTCTACAAACTGTATTTAATTTTTTTCTGCAGAGGAATTAATTCAGCTCATAGTTCAGGAGCTGGAGAGAACCACCAAGTTCATGCTGCACCTTGTACTGAAGGTGACTTTTTGGTGGATCTATAGATTCTCTCTTGCTTAGTGAGACTTTTGGGCACTAAAGTAAAAAAAGAGCAAAACTGAAGTGGAGGGGTTGTTCTTAAAGCCTCGTGACAGTCACCACTGAGCAGTTCCTCTGCTCTAGGGCTGCCTGCCCCTTCTTTCCACGGTAGTTCAGGCGGTTGAACTCCTCCTTGACCTGCAGCATGGTCTTTCCTTTGGTCTCTGGCAGCACCAGGAGTACAAAAATAGCCATGGACAGACAGTATGTCAGGAAAATGATGAAACAGAAATTACCAAGACCTTTCTACAGGAAAACAAAAAGAAAATTGTGTTCAGAAACATTTCTCTTGATTTCTTTCTCTTATGATATATATATATATATATATATATATGATGATATACAGTTATATATATGATATATATATCATATATATGATATAACTGTATATCATCATATCTTATGATATACAGTTTCTGCGTTTGTATTTACTAAAAGAAGTTGGTCAGAGACTTAATTGATATAAATCCTGCTTCAAATGACATCTGACAGTGTCAGTGCCTCTGTCACTGCATCTGTGCTGCCTGTGTCACTCTGACTTGTGCAGAGTTAGAAGCATTTTGTGGGTTTGCTACACTTCCAGTAAATACCTGGTTAAAATGGAAGAGGCCATCAGAGCTGCAATTAATTTGGGCTCTGTTGCATGAGGTGTTGATAAGAGAAGCATGCTCTGGGTTCAAGAGGGGCCTAACTTCCTCTGAACTGAAACAAACACCCTCCTTTGCTTACCACAAGGAAAGGGAACACAAGCCCAAGGATGAAGAGTTGGATCCAGTTTACAACACCATTAAAAACATAAGCAGCTGGTCTGTATGACTGAATAAATATTTCTGTGATCAAGGGGCATACGACTCCACCTGAAAAAAAGATTGAGGAAAGAAGGAAGCTTAGAAATTTTGCAAGATGCTTTCTTACCTCACACTTCATTTTGCCACATAAGTTCATGGCTTTAAGTGGCCTGGAAGTGTCTGAAGTGGGGCTTGGCTCTTCAGTGAAAAGGCATGTAGGAATGCAATAGGAAATGAATTTTACCTCCTACCACAGTACAGAGGGAAATACCAACACCTGCACTGAGTCAGAAGTAGGGATTCGTGCCCATGGTGGAACAGCTATGCCTGGGATCTCTCCTGAAGGCTGCAGTGAGGAAGGGATGAGTGGATAAATGAAACCATTCCAGTAGAAAATACCAACCTGGCCCAATGCCAAAGCTCATGATGAAAATAAAGACAAGTGCAACAGAGCAGTACGGTACCCAGAAAAAGGAGTCCTGCGGTAGGAAATGAAAAGCAAATAAAATTAGAAAATAAAATATCATTTATCTAGCTCCATTACAAATGCTCATCACTACAAAGTATGTCAATGTTTAACATAGATCTATCTCCTTTGCTTTCAGAAATGTCATGAGATAGCCTTGGCAGTGATCTTGGTCGTGTAAAGCTACTGTCTTCAATCCAGATGTACATGGCTGGGAACAGACCTCCATGAACATGATGGTTAGCCCCAAAAATACTCACTAAAAAGTGATTTGTGGGGAGGGAAACAGTCCTGAGATCTGTCATACAACAAAACATGGCACACATCAGAGGGGTCTTACCTGCAGTGAGAGTGTGACTGTGAGCAGCCCTAGAGCCAAGGCCATCACGGCGTAGTTCTTCCACAGCAGAGTCTTCCTCCCTGCACGCTCGATGAGGAAGCCCTGCAAGCAGGAGGAGATCTGCCAGCTCCCAGGGACAGCCTGAGGGCTGCTCCACCTCTGCCCTCACTGGGGAGCCTGAGCAGCTCCGGGAGCTGGGAGGGGCAGGGCTGCAGGGAGCATTGTCTGGGCACAGGGGCTCAGAGCTGGCAAGGGAGAGCCAGGCAGGAGAGCAGGGGGGGAATGCTTACACTGCTGGGATTCCTACAGCCCTGGGGCCTGCTGACTCATGACATCTGCCCTTCCTCCAGGGCGGAACTGGGACCCCCAAGTCTGGCCCAGAAAGTGATTTTCACAGAAAGACTCTCAGCTCTTTCCAGAAGCTCAATAGAAATGCCCATGTTTGCAAGGTGTGGGGAGAGGATTTTATCTGATTGGTTCCATGTTTGATTTGTTGCAAAAATTTGACTCCTGAAGCTCCATTTATAGTATTTCTAAAGATCAAAGTGAGCACTGTATTACAGGAGAACAAAATTCAGCCAAAAAGCCACTTACACACAGAACTGTGGAGAGGATCTCAGTGGTCCCAATCCCCAGGGAGACATAATGGGTTTGAGCAGGGGGGATTCCAGCCTTTGTAAAGATACTGTATGCATAAGAGTAAACCTGAAAATAATAGAAATTTGTGAAAGCTGTACACATGTGGCCATGTTTATATTAGTGTCTGTCTTTTTGGACAGAAAATAACTAACCAGATCTTAACAAAACAGAAAATCATCTTATCCTAACAGGGTAATTCACAGAAATGCCTTCAGAAGACACTTGCTAAAGCTCAGCTCTGGACTTATCCCAGGTCCCAAACTTCCAGGAGGAAAGATTGTAACAAGCAGTACCAAGAGCTCCCTCCTTAGGGCACTGCTGCAGTCCCTCCCAGCCCCTCGCAGAGGTTCCTTTAGCTGAGGAGCCTGCCAGCCGTGCAGGGGCAGAGCAAAGCCCTGCACGTACCACGTTGGCCCCGAGGAGCTGGATGCAGGACACCACGAGGAGCAGGGTGATGAGCTGCCAGCGCACGGCTCTGTCCCGCAGCAGGTCCCAAACGCTCTTGGCCTTCTCGCCACCGATGGCTCTCTGCTCTGACACCATGTCATTGATCTCAGCCAGATGGTCCCCGTCCCCCCAGAGCTGCTTCACAGCTGCAAGGAGAGGAGGAGAGGTGACCAAGCTCACCAGCACAGACATGAGTCCAGAAGGTGATTTCCTGCTTTGCAGAGTCTCTTATTAGAACTTCATGCTCTTTTCTTGCGTGAACTTCCTAGAGAGCTGGGCTCAGATATGACACAGGTCCAGATTTACCCATAAATCTTGACATGACCTCACCTGTGGCCACATTTCACAGAGAAAAGCAAAGCACAGCTTCCCAAAGATTTTCTAGAATTCATATTCTCTGAACTTCAGAGAAAAACAATTATCTCATTTACTGCTCCTGTGTTTTAGAACAAGTAGAATGCATTGTAGAAGATTGTCTACCTAAAGAGAACTGGTCATTAGATTCTAGTGTAAGTGTTATAATTCATTAACCAATTAAATCCATGTGTGTGTCAAGACTGTCAACTGACAGTCATGATATTCTGTGCAGTTGATGTAGTACTTGTGCAGTTTCAGTTTAGATGTAATGTAATATAGAATAATAAATAGTATATATTTATAATATGGTATTATTTATAATAGTATTATTACAAGTAATACAAATATAGTATTATTTGTAATATAGTATAATAGAGTAATTAATTACCCTTCTAATATCCATAGAGTCCTCCTCGTCATTTCTCCCTTCATTTGGGTTGCTTTAATTTCTGATACTCACCTTTGGCCAATAGCTGTTGACAGTCTTTCAATGTAAGTCACACTTACATTCTTACCAATCCTTCCCTGAACACCTTCCTGCTAAAGGTGCAGTTCTAGTGCACACTCCAAAACACAGACAAGATAAAATGACTCATACATCTGAAAAATAAGTTTACATTATGGAGTTCTATCTTTTGATAGTTAAGTACCTATTGTATTTGCAGGGAATGCCCTGACGAAGGCAGGAATGATGCATCTGACTCCATGTTCTCAGAAGGCTCATTTGTTACTTTATAATATTATATTAAAGAATACTATACTATACTAAAGAATACAGAAAAAATACTACTGAATACTAAAAAGATAATAATGAAAACTCCTGACTCTTTCCAGAGTCTCGACACAGCTTGGCCGTAATTCACCAATGAGACAAAACAACTCACAGCAGAATCCAATGGAACAATCACCTGTGGGTAAACAATCTCCAAACACATTCCACATGAGCACAACAGAGGAGAAGCAAATGAGATAATTATTGTTTTCTTTTTTCTCTGAGGCTTCTCAGCGTCCCAGGAGAAAAATCCTGGGCGAAGGGATTTTTTCAGAGAATGTGGATGCCACAGATACCCACAGTGGCTGCTGCTCAGTTGCTGTCAGTAGCTGCTGTTAGGGTTACTGAAGAACTGGAATGCTTACAGGTACAGCACGACAGTGCAGAGCCTCCCTCACACAGAGAAGGAACTGTGTCTGCACTCTGACTGCTCAGGGCAGAATCTGCATGGCTGGAAGTACAAGCTGTGTGTGATCACCTCCCTTGGAGAACCCTGGCAGAGGGTAGGGAAATACTGGTGCCAAGAGAGCACTAATATCCAAACATATTGTATTTGTGTTCTCCTCAGACAAAGGAGGGAATGATGAATCTGACTCCATGTTCTCAGAAGGCTAATTCATTATTTTATGATACTATATTATATTAAAGGATACTATACTATATTATACTAAAGAATACAGAAAGCATACTTACTCAATGCTAAAAAGACAATAATGAAAACTCCTGACTCTTTCCAGAGTCCTGACACAGCTTGGCCGTGATTGGCCAAAGAGTGAAAACAACTCACAGCAGAATCCAATGGAACAATCACCTGTGGGTAAACAATCTCCAAACACATTCCACATGAGCACAGCACAGGAGAAGCAAATGAGAAAATTATTGCTTTCTTTTTTCTCTGAGGCTTCTCAGCTTCCCAGGAGAAAAATCCTGGGCGAAGGGATTTTTCAGAGAATGTGAATGTGACACAAACACAGAAGAAGCTGACTTTCATTTAAGCTGAAGGTACTTTCAGAGCCAAAACACCAAGAGTCTTTTTCCCACCTGGACCTTTCTTCCAGGCTGACCTGGGGCTTTACAGTATTTTCCCCTTTTTCCCAAAATGAATACTTTAATACTTTCCCAAAATTAATACTTTAATGAATACATTTCCTTACCTTTGATGCATCCCTCCTTGTCCTTTAGGTCAATGAGCAGGTAGCGGGGAGAGTCTGGGAAGAAGGGGAGGGTGAGGAGCTGGACAAGGACAGGGACTGCATTGGCTGCCAGCAGAATGGGCCAGAGAGCCTCCACTCCAAGAACTTCTCTGGAACAAAAGCAGCAGGGAGAGAGGGGCTGAGGCACCATGCTGGCCATGTGAGCAGGGGCAGAACCAGGCTCATCCCCAGCCCTGCTGGCCGCAGTCCCTCTTGGGATCTTTAGCTGCTCAGAGTGACCCCGAGAAAAGTTTGAAAGTCTCTTTTCTTAGCCTGCTGCTTGAAGAAGGAGTCAGGGCTCTTCATTTCTCAGTCTCAAGGTTGTTCATTGTTTCTCATCTATAAAGAATTTTCTCCTGCCCTGCCGAGGTCCGTCCAGCAGGACAGTTCCAGGCACTCTGCCTGCCCCAGGGCAGGGTTATGTCTTTGTGCTAAAAACTACAATGTGTACAATGTTTACAATTCCTTTCCAATACCTATCACCTGTGTTAGACACTGAGCTTCTACTCTGAACCAATCCAAAAGTGCCACCATCACAGCAGAAGATGGAGGCCAAGAAGGAGAAAGGCTGGACACACCCAGTTCCCTCCATCTTGCCTCCTGAACCCCCATACCAAAACCCCAAAAATCTACTTTTCCACCCCATGATAACTTCACTATTATTCTACCTAAACTGTTGTGGCTTGCTGATCTTCATCTAAGGTTGGTGATTTGCTCCATGGGTCATAATCAAACCCACAGGTGTTTTGGGCTCTGTGCCAGGGCTTCTGAGCCCCCTGGCAGGGGTCCTGGCCGTCCTGGACAGCCAGAGGGATGTGCTGGGCTCCCACATGTCCCGGCAGCTCCAGCTAGGAGTCTCCAGCAGGGAGTGCAGAGGGGCCTCGCCTGCAGCACAGGAGCTGCACAGTGCCGGCTCCTGCTGCTCAGTGCTGGCACAGCAAGGCCACTCATGTCCTCCTGTCTCCTCCCTGTGCCCTCCTGTGCCCTCCTCTGTCCACCCGTGTCCTCCTGTGTCCTGAGGGCTCACAGGTGTGAAAAATGCGTATTTTACGATTGGCTTTGAGCAAATATTAAAATGAATATTATATGTGCTGTGTTAGGAAGTAATGCTATATTAATTCTCTTAAGTAGTGTGTTAAATATAGTTTTAGGTTAGAACAAAATGTTAAAATAGAAACTATGCTATGTAAGATACTTTTTTTCCTAAAGAAAGGATTTGCACTGAGATAGCAGCCACAGGACACCTGAATCTTTCAGAGAAAGAGAATTTATTGCTCATTATCAGGAGAAAGGAAGTTCTTCCTGCCTCACTTGGGCAGAATGATGCCATCAGGCTTATGAGCAAGAAGTTGACACTGACCAGACAGAATCCTGTGTTTGAATGGAATTGATGCATCATGGATGAGGTGTATGAATATGCAACAGGCTGTTGCTTTTTAGGGTTAATCCTCTGTTAACCTGGGTCCTTTTTCAGGCTTATTTTGCCCAGAAAAGGTACCCAGACATCCGTAACTCTTTATTTCTATTGTCTCATATTGTCCTAATTCAAATTGTCCAAATTATTATTACTCTAATTGTATTACTATTTTTATAACCATTTTATTACTATTAAACTTTTAAAATTTTGAAAACAAGTGATTGGTGTTTTTCACACAGGTACCAACAATCCCAGCACAGGCACTGAAGGAAAACCTGCAGGGGCTGATCTCTCTGCTTCTGATCCAAATAAGCTCCATTACCATTATTCCAAGATCCATGAGTTACCAGACTGGTACTGACTGCCCCAAATAGCAGCCCCTGGGCATGGGTGTAAATTGATACATGCATGTATTTTAATAACAGAAGAAACTGACTGTGTTTCAGACTCTCTTACCTGAGACCCAGAGCAAATCCTACAAATTTTCCAAGAGCAGAGAAGGTGGAAGCTGTTATGGCAATCAGCCCACGGAGCTTCCGTGGGGCACACTCCCCAGCATACATGATATGGACATTCTGGGTTAAACCTGCAGGGACAAAGCACTGTTAGGGCCAGGCAAACCCTCCCAGGTCTGGTTTTTGGAGGAGACCACTCTGGACAGTGCCTGTAGGGCTGGCTCTCAGATTGATTTCTATCTGCGCTGAGGATGTGGCTGCCTGACACGAAGCCCCATATCGTGGTCTTGTGCCTTTGCTAAATATTTCACTAAATAAGTATGGGCCTGTGAGAAATCTGTCCTTCAGCGGGCTGCCCTTCCCTTATATTGTTTCCTACAGCCCCAGCTACAGGCAGGGCTGTGGTTACTCCCTCTAGTCTTAGATGACATTTTTCAGTGGCTATGTGCCTTATTTTCTGCTTGAAACCACTGAGCTGGCAAATGCTGTACATTCTATTTGCTCAGTGAATTAATTAATTTTTATCCTCTCAATTTTTTTTTTCTGGTTGGTATTATCTTTATCCAACTGCTCAGAGATCAAAAGCGCTGGCAGAATGTAACCTTCTGAGGCATCTGGGAATTAGAATTGAAAATTCTAATTGAATTGCTTGAAAACCATTCCCTTGTCTGTAATGTGGAGGGCAGCATCAGCCACAGCAAAAAGCAACAGGAGCCACAGAGGCCAGTTCTCTATTGAGTGAGCATGCTTCTCTGAAATATTGTAGATTTTGGCTTTTTCAGAAGTTGGCAGTACCTTTTGTATGGACTAGAGATAAAGATACAAGAAAGAGAGATGGAGATGTCACACATTACTAATTTAATTATGTTTGTGGGTTCTTATTTAGCTAAAACTGCACTCAGCTATCATGTTCTCTGCAGAATGTAGTAAAAAATCTGTGATCTGTTTACTTAGGCTGGTGAGTCCTTGTGACCCTCAGTCACTGCTCTTCCCACTCTTTAATACCAAAGCTAGGAATGGCAATTTACCTCCACAGACTCCAGAAAATAACCTTCCAGCAATGATCATCTCAAAGGAGCCACACAGCCGGCTGAGTCCCATCAGAGCTGCACCCAGCAGAGCAGGGATGTTGGACAGCAGCATGGCCTTCTTCCTGGAATTCATTCAAATTAATGTGAGCATCAGTACTGCCCTTGCCTCATTCACAGCCTGACAGGGGTGGCATGAACTGTACCATGGTTACAGACTCAGTGCTGCCTTCTGAGATCAGCTGAACTAAATGGGAAATGGCAATGGGGAAATGTGACCGTGTTCACAGGGGTCTGAGGATGAGGGAAGAGATGAGGATCTGACTCCGTGTTTCAGAAGGCTGATTTATTATTTTATGATATATATTATATTAAAACTATACTAAAAGAATAGAAGAAAGGATTTCCTCAGAAGGCAGGCTAAGAATAGAAAAAGAAAGAATGATAACAAAGGCTCGAGTGTTGGATAGAGAGTCCGAGCCAGCTGGGCTGTGATTGGCCATTAATTAGGAACAACTGCATGAGCCCAATCCCAGATGCACCTGTTGCATTCCACAGCAGCAGATAACCATTGGTTACAGTTTGCTCCTGAGGCCTCTCAGCTTCTCAGGAGGAAAAATCCTAAGGAAAGGATTTTTCATAAAAGATGTCTGTGACAGGGAAACTTGTGCCAGACTGATCAGTTAGTTGAAGGTTTTGATGCCTCTGGTGGAGTCAATATCTTATGGAGCTTTGTGAGTGGTTGTCTCTGAAATTCTCTTTAAAACTTC
The DNA here is from genome assembly GCF_012460135.2 of Molothrus ater. NCBI lineage: Eukaryota > Metazoa > Chordata > Aves > Passeriformes > Icteridae > Molothrus > Molothrus ater. The sequence continues at coordinate 12,097,710 of NC_050495.2, forward strand.
TTGTATGACTTCCCTGGACTGGATTTGCTTTGGACTTTATAAGGGAGAGGGTGTGATTTTCCTTGTGATCACTGGCAGACTTTCCATGCTGTTCCTTCACTATACTGGTCTTTAATAGGAGACCCTGGGCTGCTCCCAATGCCACATTCTAGCAGTGTTTCTCCAGTTCCTTTTTCTGCAGTAGTGGCTGTAAACAGAAGGGCTGGTGTAACTCTGCCTACCTTCCAAACCGAACACACAAGTAGCCAGCACAGGAGGAGCCCAGGAGCCCCCCAATGCTGTAGATGGACACAATGAGGGACCACATCAAAGTGACCATCTCTGCACTGGGAGAGGAGCCATATCTCTTCAGCCAGGTCTCATGGATGAAACTTTGGATGTACTTTAAAAGAAAAAAAACCCAAACAATGGACTCAGTCAACATGTTTTTGCATAATTGCACTGCTTTTTTAATTCTCTTACCTGCTTATTGGTCTTTTTGATACATTTCTATCAATAACCTTGGTTGAAATCTTAGCCCCAACAGGAATTTTGCCATTACCATCCCTGGAGCTGATATTTTAGCAATGAGATCCAATGAATAAATATATCAGTATTAAATATAAGTTGTGAGTTCCAGTAAGGGAATAGTAGGCTGGTCTTCTGTTTCTGTGCTAAACCCAGATTTTTTCTCTCCCTGATCTTTTCCACTCATCTGTGGTGATAGTATGAGCTCACTGTCCTTGGTACCATCCAGGATGACAAACACCATCCCCAGTTTTCCTTTTCCCAGCTGCAGGTAGGAGTGCTGACCTCAGCTCTAGAGCTACACTCCTTCCCTACCCTATTTCACCTTACAGTCACTTGGAAATACTGTGGGTGGCCAAGCACATGGTACAAGGGACTCCCTGAGTGATGGAGAGAGGAGAATGCCCTGGGAGCAATTCCACTCAGAAAGGGGGAAATGGCTGACTTTATGGGTATTATTCACCCTTCCCTTTCCCAGTTCTGTCAGATCAGACAGAAGTTCAAACCTCACGAAACACAAGAGCAGTAGCAGCTACTCTTAGAACTAAGAAACCATGATAAGTCTCATTTTGAAGGCACAAGTAAAAAGCCATTGCAAATAGAGGCGTGAATGCCTGAGAACAGTGGAATACTGGTAGCTCACTCTTTGAGCTCTCCATGCTTACCTCAGCAGGAGAATTGATAATGGAGACCTGCAATCCATAGTGGAAGGTTCCAGTCATGCCCAGGACAAAAGCCAGGAGAAAAAGGTTGCGGCTCATTTTCTTGCAGGAAATAAAAGCAGCAAACAAAGAGGTAGAGCTATCCAGACATGCCTCCAAATGTGCTGTATTTTCCTTGGGAGCTCCAACAGTCTGAGCAATGCCACACAGCTGCCTCCTCTGAGACCAAGGAGCAATAGGAAAGCACAGCTACTGAAGCACAGGGCAGTGAGAATGCTGAGGAGAGGCAAAGCTCACAGATGCTTCCCAGAATCCAGTTACACACTTCACTGCTCCAGCCTTCAGCTTTTGCCATCTTAATCTGCACTGTCATAGTTGTGGGAGCATAGTGCAATGTGCAAAAGCATTTTGTGAACAATTCCATCTATTTGTCCTTTCTCCTCCTCCTTTCCTACTTGTTATCTCACCTAAATGGATATTTTGCTCAGTGACTTGGCTGAGACTAAATAAACATTTGGGGATTGAAGGGCATTCCTGCTTCCATAGTTTATTCACCTTTTCTTAGAACTCTCTGATAGGAGGTGTAAGAATCTAGGACTGCAACAGATGCACCTCAACCCCTCCCACTGCCACTGCTCCCTGTTACTGGGGTTATTCTGGCCAGCAACAGGAGAGTGATGCTGCACCTCTGTGCCTGGAATATTTCATATTCAAACCATGGCTGCCCAGCACGCACAAGCCAGTTTCTAATCAGGGCAATGTCATTGCTTGATTGGCATCAAACCTCTTCACACCAACTTGCATGCAAAGGTCATCACCCCCACTTGCAGTCTAGGTCTTTCCTGATGCTTTCTTTGGCTACTGTGGAAAAAGTTCCTTTTTATATAGAGAGCTAATATTTCAACACATCACTTTGTATGGGAATAAATCACATGGGACTCCATTTTCTTCATGGTGGAAAAAGGCCATTCTTTATTCACATAACTCCTTTTTATACATTTTTACAGACCTCATGTGGGACTCCAATTGGTTAGTAGTTTTCTTGCTAATTACTTTATTGGTTAGTAACAAGTTGTTATTCTCTATTGATTGGTCACTCAAACTCTTGATGTCTACCTGCAGGGAGAGTTGTTTGTGAAGGACAGTTTTCATTTTTCTATCTAACTGTGCAAAACCAGTTTATGCAGGTGTAAGTTATTTTTTTCACCCAGGAATAGATTGTTATGTTAACAAATTGCTCACAACAGGACTGCTTTCACATGGGAGCTTGCAAAATGCTGGCTTTGACAAGGCCAGCCACTGATTCCAGCAGAGCAGGCTTGATTTTATGAAGACTTTCTCTATGATTTTTCTACCTAATTGCAACAATTTTGTTCTCTCACACTGTTAGTTCTCCCTTTGGTTTTTCTGAACTTCTTGCTGTGTGGTTGCTGTGTTGGTCACTGATGCAGCTGAGGAGAGCTAGGGCAGCTGTGTGCTCCTGCCAGGGCTCTGGGGGTGCTCTGGCAGCAGCTGGGGACAGGAGGAGCTGCAGGAGATGAGTAAAGGACAAGGAGGAAGCACTGATGGAAGCCAAAGTCCAGGGACTGGTGCAAACTGGAGTGGGCTGGCTTGGACTGCCCAAGCCATAGGCTGGGTAATCAGTGATCACATCCACAGGAAAAGCTCCTGACTGCTACCTTGAGCCTCAACCCAGAAAAGTCTTTGAAGCCCTGCTTGGGCTGTGCATCCAGCTCTTATCAGCTGACTGATAATTGACTCTTTAAGAGTAATGGTCATTGGCTGAAAGTTCAAGTCTGTATCCTTGTAGTATATGGCAGATGCTAGGAAAGTTTAATGTCAGTTTGAAATCCTGACTGAAAAATCTTTAATTTTATCCATAATATTTGAAGGGCAGTGTCCAAGATGGTTCTGTTAAAGCTTTTACAAGTTATTCAAACAGCTTAGGGGGGAATTCCTTCTGCTGGTGAGTGGCTGCCCCTGGTGGTTCCCCAGGCTAGGATGCTGTGTGTCCTTGGAAGAGCCCCAACACCAGCTGGTTGCAAGTGAGAGCTGGCTTGTGCAGAGGAGCAGTGCTTGAGCACAGTAGCAGTAATAGTTTTCCCTAGTATTGTTGGTTATTATTCAATCCCACAGTGCACAATTATTTGATTTGCTAACAGTAATATCAGCTGTGAGTCTCTAAGGATCACTTTTCAAGATGTGGTTTTGCCTAACACTTTATGTAAGAAAATGTGAACAAGTGTCATAGATTTCTCAGTTGAAGGTGTTTTAATTCAGTATCAATTAACCAACTTGTTAAATGTTTCAATTAAAATTTAACAACTTAGACCAACTGAAATGTGACCACTGTTTGTGTTTGCTTAATCAGTTTATAGACCCCTGATTTCAGGCCACAGTCAGAAAAAAATGCTGGAAGTTGGAATTAATGTTTTCTGCCACATGTACTCGCAGGACTGGCTCTAAAAGTCAGGAAGCTGAGTAAATGTGTCAATGTGTATCATTTCTGACCAAGCCTGTTTCCTACTGCCAGGTGCAGATGGCCCCTGTCCTTGCAGGGCTCTGGGAAAAGGCACAGTCCTGACTGACAGCAGTGGCCAAGGGGAGGATCTCTGGACACCGGGGGACTTCTCTTTTCTCTGACCTTTATGCTCCTCTCCCTCTGCCCAGGCAGCCTCCTCAGTCCATCCCTGCTTCCTACCCTGCATGCTCCCCCCTGATCCACTTCCCTTCTTCACTCTGCTTCACTTCTGTCTCTTGGCCTTCCTCTGGTCCTCACCAAAGGAATTACAAAATATTTTGCCACCATCATGATGGTAGTGGCACTTTTTGCTTTCATTTTGTTTTTCACTCTTTCCATCTGCTCCTCACTGCTCTCTCCAAACCATAGTAATGAAAGTATTTCTTCAGTTCCCAATTCTGTGGAGTCCTGCTCTTGATTGTCTTGTCTCAAAATCCTGCATACTTCAAAATCTCGGTGTTTTCCAAGAGCAGAGGCAGCTGCTCTTGCCCATGTCTATATATTAATGACCTCTAAAATAGCAACAACCACAAAGAAAAAATGTTTCTTTTTTTTTTCATACATTAGAAACTTCGAGTAGTGAAAGAGTGTCATGGACATATTTTATGAAAAATCCTTTTGTTAGGATTTTTTCTCCTGAGAAGCTGAGAGGCTTCAGAAATGAAATGTTAACAATGATTATCTGCTGCTGTGGAATGCAACAGGTGCATCTGGGATTGGTCTCAGGTGGTTGTTTTTCATTAATGGCCAATCACAGTCCAGTTGTCTCAGACTCTCTGGTCAGTTACAATATTTTATTATCATTCCTTTCTATTCTTTCAAGCCTTCTGATGAAATCCTTCCTTCTATTCTTTTAGTATAGTAATAATAGATCATTTTCTTTTTATATAATATATATCATAAAATAATAAATCAGCCTTCTGAAACATGGAGTCAACATTCTCATCTCTTCCCTCATCCTGGGACCCCTGGGAACACCACCACAAAAGAGTTCTTGCACAACCTCCTTTTCTGAGAAACAGATCTGCTGCTCCACTCATGCCCAGCATGACACTAATACACTCCAGAAATGTTTACAGTCTTTTTATTCAAAAATGCTGCATTTTTCTTTAAAATGTAGTTCAAAAATACACTGAAAGAAACTTTACCTACTTATTTTGAAAATGTATGTGTTCTTCTTCGTTGTAAACATGAGCAGGGCTGTGCCTTTCATACAAAGGCAGAAGAAAAGAGGTGGCTTGAGACTTATGAGATTATGACTTTGAGAAGAAATTGGGAGAAACTTAACAGTCAGAGCAGTACCTGTGAAGGGTCATGTTCAGTGAGGAATGTTGCCCTGTTCTGTACCAGGCTTACTGAAAAGAATCAATCTCACATCTGGGGTTTTGCCAATGAGCTCTATGGAGAAGCTGCAGAGAACATTGTGGTGTGACCTGGAGATGCACATCCAAAAGAAGCTGCTTCCATGCTCCTCACCATGTTTGACATCAGCAGAGCACAGGTGCAGAACCCTACAAGATGCACCAGCAGTGTCCATGGGAGCAGAACAAACTGGACCAGAGAATTACTTGTGCTTTGCAACATAGGACTGGAAGACAACAAACAAGCTATGAAGAAAACCAGTCCAGAATAAATAGTCTGCAAAACAATGCCCAAAAGTCTGTTGTATAATAAGCCACTTAGCAAGTACTAGAAGCTTTCTTTCTAATCCATCTGTCACATGTTTTTATAGCTGAAAATAATTAACTGCTCACTATTGCTTAACAAGTAGGGGTCTATTTGAAATCACTTAATAACAGAAACAACGGGAGCACCAAGACAAGGTACTGAAAATTTCATCTGGTGTCTGAAAACAGAATTTAATCGCATTAATTTCTGTGTTAGAAAGCTCAGATTCAGGGGCAAGGAAAGAAGGACTTCTGAGATGGAAGTTACTGTTTGGAGAAATTCTGAAGAAGTTTTCTAAAGCATTACATGGTGTTGTATGATGATAAGAGAATAAGGCATCATTCTGTCACTCTGATATGGATTCTAAAATATGCATGTGTTACTCAGTACTAAAAGCTGAGAACAGATTATTGAACTTTTGCTTGGATTTATCAATTCAAGTGTATGTTTTCAAGGTGAACTTAAAAACCTAAGAGTAATATATTGTCCCTAACTTCTCTCTTTGTGTCCCTGCAAGGGCACATAGCCACTGCTGAACTCACTGCAGAATTCCCCCAGACACCATCTTCCTTTCTTCTGCTACAATGGGGTGGTTTTGATCTCCTCAGGGCCTTTATAGAAACCTCCACGGGTCTTAGCTTTGAAGTTCCGTTTCCTGAACTCCTCCGAGATTTCCAGGAAGGATTTTCCCTTTGTCTCAGGAAGGAAAAACCAAACGTAGAGGGCAGTGCAGACACAGACCACAAGGAATGGGATGTAGCAGAAATGTGCTAGACTTTTCTGAGGAGGAGGAAAAAACAAGACAGTGTTGGTGACATTCTGTATGATGACAAAAAGGCCTCTAATCCCTCTTCCTGCATGGTCTAAAGTCACCCAGGGAGTATTTCTGTGAATCCTGGTGAGAGCCTCACATGCCTGGATGCAAGAGCTCCCCAGCATACACTGGGAAATTTGACCTAGCTAGAGCAGTATTTTAAAATGTCTTTTTCTCTCTTTCTCCCTATCTATAATTGTATGGCATGGGAGCCCTCAGTAGGAAATAAGACAGGAATGTGTATTGTGGAGTTCTGCTCCCTCTCGCTTCAGGAATCATCTTAAGGAATAGAGCCAGGGTCTGGCAAAGGGAAATTACATCACATCTTCTGTTCCAGCTGTTCTCAACTGAGCACAGACGAGGAATATTGATCATCCATCCCTCAAATGATTCCACTCCCAACCTCAAATCAGAAACCACCATAGGAAACACGGAGAAAGTTTGGTTTGAAGGAGTTCTGGCCACTCTCCTCATAAAGATACTTTTCAAAGAAGTATCTTGCTGCTTGCAATATTCTCTTTCCCTGGTCACTACCAGAGCCTCTCTCTTGCACAGGGCACTACAGAGCTGCTTTGCTTTGGGAACGCACCACAATGAAGGGAAAGGCTGTTCCCACCAGAAACAGGTTGAACCAGAGCAGGGAGCCACAGATCATGTAAGCAGCTGGTCGGGACATTTGATCAAAAACCTCTGTGGGCAGAACTCCTGTTACACCAGCTGGAAAAAGAAATGGCAAGAAAGTTAATAATGTTGTTGACATTGCATTAAAAACAACAGAACACATCTTAACAAGAAAACACAACATGAAGTGTGAGAGGTGAATTTTTAGGTTAAATATTAAGGGACTGGGTAATTATTCAGACTTTCTCATGTTAGAATGATCTGCCAGGAAAGATTTTGTAATCCACATTATTCTTTCCAGGACCCAATGGTGAGAAAGGCTTATAATTAATTCAACTCCATGGCACTGTAGGGACTGGGACAAGAAATTATTGCCAACTTGTGTGGCATGTGACACTGGCAGCTTGGTTCTATTCTTACCTGCTTTCTTTCAAACTCATGTGAGCAAACAGAGTTTCACATCTCTATATTCACCATGCAAAACCCCACAACATCCTGTGTATTGCCCACCCCCAGAAACTGGTGTATCCTGCCACAGAAGGGCACATTAATAGGCTAACAGATACATGTGGAAATTGTATCTGCAAGAAAATAATCAGATGGCATAGCCAACAATTTCTAGGATTAAAGTGAAGCATTAGAAATTCTGGATTACAGACCTAATGGACTGGGCAGCAAATCAAAAGCTTGTCATCTATTTAAGCCAAGAATCACTTCCAAGTGCCTTGGCCTAATAGCCAGGATGACTGAGGGGGAATATGACACAGAGAGAAACAGGCACAGCCTGGCCCTGCACAGCACTGACTGACCAGGGGCACCAACCCCTGTGACGCAGCCAAACAACACCTGCAGAAACTGCCTCGTTCCTTGGAGTATGCTGCAGCTAAAGAGGGTCTGAGAGTTTCCATAAGATGCCTACACACATCTCCAAACCCCAAAAGTTTCACTGAAAACACTGAGGGAACTGACCTGGTCCGATTCCAAAGCTCAGGATATAGGCGAAAATGCAGGCCATGCTGAGATAAGGCATCCAGCTAATCTGAGTCTACAGCCACAGAGACCAATGGAAAACCAGTGAGGGCACTTATTTGCCACCACTGAACACCCCAGTCATATAAAAGGCAAAGCCCAACTCCACTCCACTTCAATAATTGAGGAAAGTTCGTTACCTGCTGGCTCAGAGCGACCATGAAGACAACGGCCCAGGCTGCCATGAAGATGTATCCCCCCAGCAGCAGCTGGCCTCCGACCAGCATAGTCTATGATCATGTTCTGCACAGAGTGACACAGGGAAATAAAGCAAGATATTTAACCTGGATTTATATTTCCTGCCTCTTTCCTCTTTACCTTTCAATACTCCATGCCTAGTTCGCTCTACAATAACTTTCAGGATGTTTTCTGCTTCAAAAGAAAGTTCTGGTGGCAGGAGTCAGGCAAGAAGGGTGCTCAGGGGAGATGAGAATGTCCCAGCTGCACCTAAACTCTGCCACCATCCATATGAACACAAAGCAAGAGAGTTACTTGTTAGAGATTTCAGACAGTGATGGCAATGCAATGTCTGACCAAATAGCTCTGCATTGACCCATCTGGCTGGGGTGCTGACAGACAGCCTGACTCCTGTGCCCAAAGGGCTTCCTTGGCATGAAAATAAATGGAAACCCCAAGTTTGTAATTAACAGCCTCCTCCCTGCCAGCAGAGGCTGCAGTCAGCAGAGTGCACTGAGAGTCTCACACAAGTGACAGATGTGATCAGCTCACAGCTTCCCGTGCCGATTACAACATAGGGGATTTTGTCCTCAGGAATTCCAGCCTCTTGGAACACATAAGCTGCATAAAAATACATCTGTGAAGAGAAGAAAGGAGAAAGCAGTAAGGGAAGACATCTGAAAATACATCCCATTGTTGTTCCTGAAGGATCATGCAGAGTGACCACACAGGCCACCATTCAGCATCCTTTTGAATTCTCCCTTAATGCATAGGTGTATTTTGGGAACCAAACACCTTGTTGGGGAAGATGGAACAGGAAAGCCTTATAAATATGATTGTCTGGCAAAAGATTTTGAGAATATGGAAACTGTAAACGAGACTGAAATAAAAGCAAGCTTTGAGATCCCTCAGTTACTGAACAACTGGAAAACAATGGTGTGGCCAGCTGAAGGTGATCCCCTTTTGATGGAACAACACCCTCTGCTTGCAGACAGGCCCAAGGGTCAGAGCAGACCCTACAGCTTGGCAGAAGGGCCCAAAGAGGAGATTTTAGAGTTTAAAATGTAACACAGTATGGTAATGTAATGATTCTTATAGGCTGTATGGAAATGCTATAGGATTTGTATCTTGTACTAGATTGGTTAGTGAGAATTAGAATATTCAACACAGAAGAAGATTTATGGTATTGTAATGGGAACCTCGCTCTCTTACCCTTTTACTCTCTCACCCTCTCATCCTCTCTGCCCCTCTCTTCTCTCAGCCCTGCTCCAGCTGTGCCTGGCAGCTCCCAGCAGGGCCCTGCCCCCAGGCCCTTTGCAATGAACCCCAAATTCCTGACCTGGCTCCAGAGATCTCTCATGTCCGTCCGTCCTGACCGTCCTACCCCCGACGTTCCTACAACACCTGACATGTGAAGATCTCCCCGGGCAGAGAGACACAACTCATTCCTCTCCTGCTGCCAGAATGTTGAGCCCAAGAACTGCCAGGCCCATGCCAGGCCCATGCCAGGCGCCCAGGCTGCTCACCGAGTCGTTGCCGCAGAGCTGCATGGCGCTGCTCAGCACCACGATGCTCACCAGCTGCCAGCGCAGCCCCGGGTTCTGGAACAGCTCCCACGGGTTCTTTGCTCTCTGGCCTTTCACTGCAGCCTGCTCTGCCAGCATCTCTTCCAGCTCTGCACTCAGGTCACTGGTGCCTCTGAGCTTCTGCAGTGCTACAAGGACAAGGGAACCTTTTAGTCCTGGGTTTGCTCTTCAGTTGGCTGCTCTGCAGGGTGAGGGATGGAGCAGCAGGTGATGGCTGCAGAAAGCTGCAGGACAGAGCCTGTGATCTTGATGGGACCTTCACAGAGTTCATCAGCTCTGGTGCAGCCACTTGAAAGGTTTGGGGAAAAGGGAGTGCAAATCCCTCACCATTGTTGGACAATTGAGTGTGACCATGGTCACAAGGGGTTTCAGGATGAAGAAGAGACGAGAGTGTTGACTCTATGATCAGAAGGCTTGATTTATTATTTTATGATATATGCTACATTAAGACTATACTAAAAAGAAATAGAAAGGAAAAGGTTTCTTCAGAAGCTAGCTAAGCTAAGAATAGACAAGAGTGAATAACAAAGATCTGTGTCTCAGACAGAGAGCAAGAGCCAGCTCTGCCATGAGTGGTCAGGAAATCCAAACATCCACAGGAGACCAATCACGGGTCTACCTGTTGCATTCCACAGCAGCAGATAACCATTGGTTACTTTTGGTTGCTGAAACTGCAGCTTCTCACAAGGAAAAATCCTAAGAAAGGATTTTTCATGAAAGATGTCTGTGACAATTGAGTATTTCCCAACAGTGCCATTTTAGCAGCTGCACTTCTGACTCAGATCTCAAGTGCCTTCCCTGGGGAATGCAGGCAATTAAGATGTTCTTGGTACACAGCACATATTTCCCACGAAATAACTCCAGCCACTCTGCATATGAGGATTTGTATGCCACAAATCTAACTAAATCCTTTAATATGAATTGGCTTCAGATTTGATCCTGAGCTCTTCAACCAGCATTTATTTCACTACATAGTTACAAAACATTTGCCATTGTGAACACAAGTCTTACCTTTTGACCCTATTACTGTAGCAAATAAGCCTATTGTAGGAAGATGCCTTTCAATTACCTCAATAGATCAAATATATTTAAGATTATAGAATGTTCTTTAGTTTGAAAGGAGGAAGTGATCATATTTACTACTTGATATGAACCTTCCTACATGTAAAATTTGTGACACCATTCCAAAAATGTTGGGGCCCAAGTCTCACATGTTCCCATGAGCTAACAGTCACCCTAAACTCACCAGAGATGCAGGATTCTTTGTCTCCACGGTCAATCAAGAGATATCTGGGACTTTCAGGGAACCAAGGCAGAGCTGTGAGCTGGATCAGGGCAGGAACCACATTGCTTGCTAAAAGGAATGGCCAGCTCTCCTCCCCTCCCAGGAGCTCCCTGGAGAAAAACAAACACAATTTACACAGGATTTTTCCTGGGAGGAAGGAAGGGAAGGAAGGGAAGGAAGGAAGGAAGGGGCTGCTTGCTTTACCTTACCTGAGTCCAACAACCTGCCCCAGCACCAGCCCCAGGGCTGTAAATGATGCAGAGGTCAAGGCCACAGCTCCTCTGAGCTTCTTTGGGGCACTCTCTGCCAGGTACATGGGCTGAATGTTCATGCTCACACCTGGGCAAGGCAGACAAATGCTGACCTCAGCTTGTGGGCAGAGGAGACAAGAATAAATGCAGGCAGCACCTCTGGAGGTTGCCAGCTGCACTCTTCTGTTGCAGGCCATGTGATAACTAATCTACCAGTGCTCCTGATTTACCCAAACCCTCAATTTCACCCTGTCCTTGTGTAACTAAACACACGTTTCAGTATTCATCAGTAGCAGTGGATAATGAAACTGAAACCTGTCAGGGCCTCAGCCCTGTGGTCTTTTCAGCACCAAATCCAAGGTTATATGCAATGTTTCCCTCAACATCTCCTTTTTGAGGGGAATATAATATTTTAAGTCCCTTATATTGATCATTTCCTGGGATGAACTTCTACAAAAGATTTTGTGTTGGTGCTCATGCTGGTGAGTGACTGACATTCTCACAAGCAGATAGGGATCCATTTTCAGCTCAAATTTTCCCCATGCACAGAGATGCTTATGTGTAGTACACAAAACCCCCTTGCCTGTGCGTGCTTCAAAAGAAAGCCCTTAGAAGCAAAGTATAAAATCTGTATATACAACTTCTCAATTCACTTACATGTGTCTGGTCAGCTTAAAGGATTAATTGCTTTAATATCCTGGATCATTCCTACTTAAATATCTTCTGATTGTTACCACCTTCATCCTTCTATATTTCTCCTGTTGCCATACCTGCATTCACACCAGTAAAAAATCTGCTGAGCATGATCATTTCAAAGGACTTGGCCATTCGGCTGCACCCAGACAAGGCTGCAGCTATGATCACAAAGCCATTGTTCAGCAGCAGGGACATCTTCCTTCCAAGAGAAAACACAGTTGTGAGCACATGTGGGGCAGGATCAGCTCTGGCATAAACCCCTTTGTCACCCTGATTTTTCAAGATTTTCTAAGCTTTATAGGAAGGCTTAGATGTTTACATTCTTGTAACGAACTTTCTCACACATTTTCTGTAAATAACTCATTGGTTTGCATTCTTTTATGGAAGAAGAGAGATTTGCTAGACTGTTGGTTTGTCCAGTGTCATTGGAGAGGTGGCACTGTCACCCTCCAATCCACTGTCACTTTTAGAAATCTAGAAATGTTAGAGTCAGATAACAAACTTCCTTTTCCACCTTGAGAACAGCAGTGTGTGCACGTGGTGCTGTTTCATGTCCTATAGTGACATCCCTTCTGTGGCAGGTGGCACCTGCCAAGGCTGGCAGCTGCAGAGGGGCTGGAGCCCCCCCAGAACCTCCTGGTGAATCCAGCCCTGCAGGAGGGGTCCCTGTGCCACCTCAGGGTGTCCCTGCAGCGCTGCCTTCAGGCTCTCTGAGGCCAGCACCGGGTTCTCCCCCAGCCCCAGGGCTGAGTCCTCACACACAGCTCCCATTTGAAGGGAGAGGAATATTCCCTCAGCAAGCCATGTGCATTTTGTCTGAAAGTGCTAATTTGTTGAAACAGGCATTTTTCATGTAATAGTGTAATTGTTGTGAAACTTTGACAGAAAGTTCTCATGTGTCCCAGGAGAAATTTCTGCTGAAAACCAGGGGAAAAAGAGAACTCTATTGACCCTTACTGTTATTATTGCCAGAAATTCTCTCTAGTCCCTGCTCACTGCCTTACCAGTCTGTCTTTGTTTCTCTTATTTATGATGGAATAGGATTTTATTCCAAAGTAGTACAGGGTGAAATCTCAAAAATGGTAATGGATTAAGGAAACCATATCCTTCCAGGTCTTCATAAGCATGAAACTAATAAGTCATGGGACCTCAAACCATAATGAGGTCTCCTTCATCACGTAAGAGGAGCAAACCAAAGTGATAGCAGATAAAGGAAAATCTTGGGGTCAAGAGAAAGGGAGGCAAAATCTAATTTCCTGTTAGTTTATGTAGTTTATGTTGGTAACACTGGTTGGTTTGTTTTTGGTTTTTGGGTTTTTTTTTTTGTGGTTTTTTTTTTTTTCTGGGGATAGAGCTGTGTATGAAAGATGCCTGAGGTAGGACAGATACTTTTCAGAGACTCAAGCACAGAAGAAAAAAATCCCACAGTGGAGATTTAATGAATACTTCCTGAAATATTTCAGACCAAAATGTGGATGCACAGCCTGTGGGACATGAGGAGCTGGGATGCACCCACTGCTCTTTGTAAGCGCCCTCTGTTTTTCTAGTGTCATTCCCACAATTTATTTTGAAGACAAATCCTTAGTCTGATCCATTAGTATTATGATAATCATAATATCATCCATGATGATATCATAGCATTATGATATCATCCATTATGATATCATATCATTATTATGTCATCCATTATGATTTCCCATTTAAAAGCATGGCAGAAAACTGTGCACAAAAATGATAGAGATTATGTGAGTGGGTTCTATGTTAAAGAGCTGAGACGAAATCCTTGTAGCCCCTCAGCTGGGCTGGAATGATGAGAAGGTAATGTGGGGAAAAAATAGTTCCCCATTGAGTTTTGAGATATTCATTATTTTTAACCACGGTGGGTATTTTCCTGTAGGGATCCTAACTCCTCTTGGACTAAGGGAAGCTGCAAAGTTTAAATTAAACTGCAGCACCTCTTACCTGCCCAGCATGATGGCCATGGGGCCAGCAGCCACAGCCCCAGTGAGGCCTCCCAGAGGGTAGGCAGAGACAGTGAAGGACCAGAGCAGCAGCACCATGTTGCTGTCCAGGGGAACTCCCATGCGCTCCAGCCAGGTCGTGTTCATGAACACCTGGATGTACTGAGAGAGAGGGCAGAGCTGCAGAGCCACCAGAGAGGGCAAGGACACAGAGAAATGCTCTCTTATGAATATATCTATCTATCCTGTGTTTATGTTTCCAATCTCCTCCAGCTCTTAGATGTGTTTTTAGCAAAGAATTTAGGGTATAAAACTGTTGCTGTTGAAAAGTTGCAGTTGGTTTATATCTCTATGTGGTTATTTTTGATCATTTAAAAATTGGTTTCATGGGTCTCACTTTCAATCTAAGGGCAAAAATCAAAACTTCAAAAGATGCAGGTTGGAATATTCTAGAATTCAATTTTGCTAAAGCAGTTGAAACAAAACTTTTGAATAAACTCTTGTGACACTAGGTCCTGCTCAAGGGTGGCTTATGACAACAAAGTCCTGTTCTCTGGATGTGAATTACACAGAGGGCACCACACATCCTTGCTTTCTGCCCCCAACACCAGCCTGCAGATTTCCAGTGGCACCCACTGCTCCCAGGGTCTGTCAGGGGCAGGCACCCAGAGCTGCAGTACTTACTGAGGCTGGGGCATTGATGATGGAGATGTTGTACCCATACTGGAAGGTGCCTCCAATCCCAGCAGCACATATTGTCAGGATCAGGATCTTGTTCTGAAGCTGAAGGAAAGGGACAGACAGCAGATGTGTTCCTTGTACAGAATAAACTGACTCAAAATACACTGAGGCTTTGAGCTGGGGGATTTTCCCCTGACCATGGATACCCAGTGCATTTGGGATTCCTTGGTGTGCTGTTATTTCCATCCTTCCATGATAACACATATTTTAGATTAGAGTGTCTTTCCTGTGCTGCTGCACTTTTACAGAGCAATGTTCAGCAGTCTGTAACTGTGCATTCAGCATTATGAGACAGGTGAAACGTGGCAGACAGTGGCTTCAGGTCTCCTTGGGGACGTTCCTGCACGAGTTCTGCCACTGGCTCACATTGCCCAGGGACAGCACAGCTGAGCCTTGGGGAGCAGGGCAGGGGCTGCCTCCTGTGGCATCACAGGATCAGTGCTGGTATAAAAGTCAGGGCTCTTGACTTTTTGAAGGGTGCAGAACAAGCTGTCCTGGCTGGCCCAGCCCTGCAGCTGACAGCTCACTGGCAGGCTGACAGCAGAACCAGCTTTTTTCCACTATTTTGTGCCTGTGCCTTTGGTTTCCCCAGCTGCAGGTGAAATCTTGTGACAGGCAAGATGTGCCCTGAGGGAGTCTTGGGACTGGGAGCTCTGTTTCACATCTCAAGACCACTCTGAGCATGCTGAGGGCCCCTGGTCTTTAGCCTGACACCTCCTGCACAATGTTCTGGGTGGCCCAAGGCCAGGATGGCCTTTGCCAGCCCCTGCTTTAAAACCCCTCCCACTGGGAAAGCTCTGGTGTCACATAAAGAGCCCATGCTCAGGCTCGGCTCTTTGCCAGCCACTGCAGGGCACCTCAGGCCAGATTGTGTTTTGCTACATGAATATGACCCCAGTCACCCTGGGAACTTAAATAACCCAAAGCTGAAGATCTCTTTCTGCTTTACCTGCTCAGTTTCTTCTTACAGAGCCATCCACCAAAGAAAAGGAAATTTTGCTCTAGTTTCACAATAGCTCTAAAACCACAAATTCAAATAATCTTGGATTTTTTTTTCCCTTTCCTCAAAGTGTTTTCTTCTAAATAACTTCCATACCAGCCTGAGACAGGGTGTCCTCCAGGACAGAAATAAAGCCAGACTATTCCAAGCCTGCAGCAAGAGGAGAGTGAGCTCTCCTGTCCCAGCTAGCAGCAGATACATTTCACTTGCACTTTCCATGGCTACACCACTTCCCTGTTCTGTTACTCAGAACTGAGCTAAGGATTGGGCACCTCTTATCTCTGCTATTCCTCATTATCCTCATTCTCCAGGTGAGTTTCCTCTCCCTACAAGAGCATATTTCTTTTTCATTTACAATGTCTAGGAGAATACCCCTCCTTCTGCTCATTTCCCTGCTTTCATTATAGAGTACATCCCTTATCAAGTTGTGTGTCACAGAGCTCTTTAGTGACCACGAGCTGCAGCAGAATGGTTTGTTTCTCCCTTCAGGGGCCAGCTCTGTGCTCAGAGCTCAGCTGCATTTACAGAGTGCCTTTCCCAAGCCTTCTGCAATGCTGCAGTGTTTTCCCAGCCACCGTGGTGGTGTGCAGCTGCCAGGAGAGCCTTTACTCTGTCAGCTTTATCCCAAGGACTGTCATGAACTGGAAAATTAATTCTATGCAAACCTGACAGTATTACACAGCCTTATAAAAATTCAAATTAAAAAAAAATCTGCCAATAAGAATAGTAAAATAGATGTTTTACCAGTCTCTGCAGCTTGTTCATCCTCTTTCGTAGGTTTCCCTCTGTCTGCCAAAGGCTCTGGTACTCTCAGGGTGCTCTGAAGGATTATTTAAATCTCCAGCACAGGAATGTGTATTTAGTCAGCCATTACATTAGGATAAGACACTTGATTTGGCAGGTGTTTTGCCAGCTGATTTACATTCCCAAAACTGAGCTGCATGTTCATTAGCTGCATGTTCATTAGCATTCATTTTGTTGAAAGTCCATGCCAGTCCAGGGAAATGATTCTCCAAGATCCAGATCTGTCTAAACCCTCTTGAAGGCCAGCGTGGTTTACACCCTCAATTCCTTCTCAGAGCATCTGGCATGGCTACCACTATCACTTCTCTGATTGAGGGTGATCAAAGCAGAACTGAACTACAATTTTTTTCCTGATTGTATTTGTCCTAGAACACAATCTAGGATCTGAAAGACAAAGCAGACTATTTCCCTAGGTGGCATCAGTGACAGGAATGAATGAAGCCCAAACCTGGTTATCCAAGGCCTTTCCCTGTGCTCCTGTCTGTGTCCTGGTGACAGACAGGCAGTGCAGCAGCTACTGCTGGAAAGGCTGTGCATGAAGGCACAGAGCACACAGCTCCTGCTCCCTCTCCTGTGCTCCTGTCTGTGTCCTGGTGACAGATAGGTGCAGCAGCTGCTGGAAAGGCTGTGCATGAAGGCACAGAGCACACAGCTCCTGCTCCCTCTCCTGTGCTCCTGTCTGTGTCCTGGTGACAGATAGGTGCAGCAGCTGCTGGAAAGGCTGTGCATGAAGGCACAGAGCACACAGCTCCTGCTCCCTCCCCACAGCCTGGCACAGAGCAGACAGCCACACCTGGAGCTCCTGTCAGCTGCAGCAGACAGCAGTGAAAGCCTCACTTCTTTCTACAGAACAGAAAGGCACTCCCTGGCAGTGGGATGTGGCTTTCACATTCTCTGAACAAAGAGATATCATTCTCTCTCACAGGATTTTTCCTGGAGAAGCACAGAGAGAAGAAGAGAAAACAAGTCTTATTTCTACTTGCTGCTCCTGTTGTTTTGCACATGTGGAATGTCTTAGGAAGATTGTTTACCTGAAGTGATTTGTTAATTGCATTCTGCTGAGGATTGTTTTGTTTCCTTGGCCAATCACTCAAAACTGTGTCCTGGCTGTCTGGAGACAGCCACAGGTTTTCTTTAGTATTCTTTAGTGTTCCTTGTAGTATAGTATCTTTTTAATATAGTATAGTATAATGTATAGTTATAGTTTAATATATAGTATAGTTTAATAAAGCAATTGTTCGACCTTCTGAATCAATAGAATCAGATGCCAACCATCCCCAGACCTTGGGGGTGCTCTGCATTCAATAGTGGGAAATGGTGAACCCTTATGAATCCTAGAGATGGAGGCATATTGCACTGCCAGCAGTAACATTAAAGCTGCTGCTTCACAAAATATCTGGCCTTCAGGAGTAATCATCCTTCTAACATCCTTTCATCCTGCAGAGTGAGATTTGTGAGGGCCCTGACAGGTTTCAGAGAGTTTGAAATAAGTGAAATGTTTTTAAATGCCTCTTTGTCCCTATTCAGGTTTTACTGTACCTGAACAGAAATACAAACCTGTTCCACATCACAGAGTATCTCTGGTGAATCTGTAGCCAGGGATGTGGTGCTGCATCAGCTGCAGCCACTAAGTGGCAGGAGAAGTACAAAATTTGCTGTATTAGGCTCTGAATGCAGCATGCCAGCACTGTGCTGCCTGTGGCAGGGGTTGGATGGATGCTTCCAGCAGCTTCCCAAACAATAACTGGGAAACAAGCATGACTGTACCACTCAACAGGCACTGATGGAGAGCTTAGGCAGCCTGTATCAAGAACAGTCATTCATTCAAAAAGGAAACTTCTCATTCCCTCCTGCTGTCTGCTCTGAGCTTGTGCCAGCTGCCAGAGGTGAGGGAAGCGCTGGGGGTGGGCAGTGAGATGCTGGGGATGGCGGCACCGGCTGTCCCTCCCTGTTCCAGAGGGGGCATAACCTGGATGTTGCTGTGGTGAGATCTCTGTGCAGCTGGCTAGCTGGGAGCTCCAGGAAGTTGTCCTCTATCTTTTCTAGCAACAGCTGCCTCGATGAGGAGTGAAGGGATAGATTTTTTTCATCTGCACAGCATCTGTATTACTCGTGCTTTGGTGCTGAGAGATGTTCACAATTGTGTCTCTAACTGGCTTTTTGCTGTACCCTAAAAACCCCCAGCTTTCCCAAAGTTCCATCCTTGTTGTCAGAGTTTCAGAGCCGCAGTTGTAGATGAGGAACCCCTGGGGTCAGGGTCTGTCACCAGGGTACAGCCACTGCTCTGCAGTTACTCAAACTCCTGGTGCTGGAAGCCTTCACATAAACCCGGCAGCTTTCCAGCAGTACTGGGGGACCCACCACCCTCTTCCTTCAAATCCTCTTCCACTGAGCTCAAACCTGTCATAACCAGGGTGAAATCTGATGCCATGTGCATGGGAGAGGTGTTACGTGGAGGATGTGAGGCAGGGTCTGCCTGCAGTTATCTGGCAGCAGGAATAAGTGCTAATCCTGCCATTAGGAAAGCCATCAACACGTGCTCTTTGATCTGTCACGAACTGAGAGGTTCCAATGTTTTAGTGTGTTTTTACACCAGAATCGTCTGGACCAACTTCAAGGGGAGAAAAGGGGCCTCATTTCCATCTGTGAGGCTTGGATCTGCAGGATGAATTCTCCCTACAAACACTACTCTGTAAATTGCAGAAGAAATCTGGAGTGGCTCCCTGGCTGGTTGCTGACTTTCCCAAGTTCTAGCCTGGCTATTTCTGCAATCCCTTCTCACTTTCCTGTAAGGACCATCACTGTAAGATACAAAATGCCTCCGTTTGCTTGTCCTGACTCTCGCAGAACTCACTCAGAATACAGAAGACAAGTAATAAGATCTGCAAACAAGCAGCTTTCTCAAGAAACATGCAGCAGGTTTGCTGATTTCATGGTGAAAACAATGTTTATGTTTATTTAGTTGTTGAAATGGATTTTTCTTTGTAGGAAATGAGTGCCCTGCTGTGACACCACTATTCTCAGTTCCAGCAGCTCACTAATGTTCTTTTAAAAAACCCACAATTTATGTAAGTTCAAGGCACTGTATAAGAACTTCAGGAAATGAGCTTCATCACAGAGGTTTCTCAGGGCAGGGACCCAGTGCTGCCAGAGCTTCTGCTACCACCCAGAGTCACTGGGACCCTTTCCAGAGCAGTGGAGATCCATGGGAGCTGAGTCCTTTGAGGACACGAGGGCTGAGCCAGCCAAGGGAACTTGCTGCTTTCCCTTGCTAGCTGGGGTTTTGGATGTCAGAAGAACAGCTGTATGTTCTGTGTGCTGGATCAGCAGTCTGCCTGTTCCTCCACCTGATAAGCACTAGGTCTTCTCTGGGAAAACTGAGAAAACACAAAATACTAGAAATAACGAAAATACCTTTTTTTCCCAGTCCATTGTGAGCTGTAGGTCATGCTGTGCCTGAGCTATTTATTTTCCTTCCATCTCTGTTTCAGACACTGATACAGGCAGTTAGCTGAAATTGAATGACCTCAAGGCCAGAAGGAACAAAGTCCTTGCCTGAACAAAACCTCTGTTTCTGTGTGTGAGACAAGAGCATTCAGACTCTACCAAAAGGCATCAAATGTTGCTGAATGTTCCCGTCAGAAAAGAGGAAAATGTGTGCAGCAGTGTCAGAGTGTCAGACTCATCCTGCTTTCTTATTTAACAGTCCCTTCAGACAGAGCTTTTCATCAGAGCTGTGCCCTGGCTCCTTGAGAGGCAGCTGGACTGGGACACAGAGTCCTGCCTCTGGTGAAAACCCAAGTACAAACACCTTTTCTGACTCCTTGTAGGGGTCTCCAGCAGCTGACAGCACACTCAGTTGATGTGCTGCTATTGTGAGCTTAGCACACACCTCTTTTTATAAGACACAAGCATTACTTTTTTGATTTGTTGATTTGGCCATAGTGCTTGTGAAATGGATGTTACAAAATAAAGGCCCCTGAAGGATATTCCCTACTGACAGCTGTGGGAGGTGACCTGTGGTGTAGGGGACAGATCACAAGGCAGAAGAATTTAACAAGAATTATTAAACACTGGAGAAAAATAACTGTGCAAAGAGACAGACATTTTCTTGTTTGATCTCTTCAACTCATGATCAGAAGCTGTTTTGGAAGAGGTGCTTTATTTGGATATGTGATGAGGCTCTGCTCAAGGGGATTTAAACGAGATCTTTCTCATGCCAGACAAACTGTATTTTTGAACTAAAAACCATAGGAAATAAAAATAATATTAACTGTGATTTACAGCAAACCCTGTGCAAACCACATGTCCTTGGAGGGCTGAACTCTAAGTGCTATCTTTAGTTTCTTTCTAACAAACAAACAAACTTAAAAATTCATCCAATTCTGTATGATTCACTTTCTCCTGACTTTAGCCATCACACTCCAGAGTTAGCTGATTTGGAACAAGAAATCCTTTAATGAAGGAGAAAAAATTTATATATGGCTATTACACATGGAAAAGTAAACATTTCAAGTGCCTCAACAGTTATGATTACACAGCTTATCTATGCACAGTGGGTTCATGGAGCTCTTGGCCCCTCTTGTCCATGCCACCAAGAACTGAGTTTGGGGGCTGAAATAACCTTCCAGAAAGATCCTGGCTGGTGTGCCTCACTTGTTCCTGCTGCCAGGGCATCAGGCACATAGAGACCTCTTCTACACCAAGGCTACCAGGGGTCTCATGTCCTGGGGAGCGCTGTGGGTGAGACCTTGAACACAACAGCTCTGAGACACCAGGGTCTCATACCCTGCTGGGGGAGTCTCTCACAGTGGGTGTGGGGGTTGCTCTGTTTTCAGATGAAGGAAAGATCCGGGACTGTGAGCAGGGGATGGAGCACTACCCAAGCAAGGTCTTGGGGTTATGTGGCCAGGGAGTGAATGCTGTCCCTGAGAACCCCAGAGCCCAGCTGGAGGAGATGCCTGTGCATCACCAGGCCAGGCATGACTGGTCACAGCAGGACACGTTACAAAACATCATCAGATGAAGTTACAAACAAAACACCAATGCCGTGGAAGAGCAGAGGGCACAGGCAGGGCTGGACACTCACAAGTGCGTGCCTGGGGCTGTTTTCCTGCCCCATCAGCTGCGGGCGGGGTGAGCGCCCTGCCAGGGGCGCCAGTGCTCGTTAGGGCCTGTGCTGACACGGCACAGCTCCTTTCATCCTGCGAGCCCGGGACTGCTGTGCTGGGCAAAATGGGAGCTGCTGCCTTTAAACAAAGCAGCTGTTTATCCTTGAAACAATTAGAGACGGCAGTCAGATCTTGAACTCGTTACTGAGCCCAAAACAATTATGATAAAAACAAGTTCCAGATGGGCTCAAAAGGAGTTGTTTTTGTCTTTACTGAATTAGAATGGATTCCATGTCTTCAAGTTCCTCTGGTATTTATGGACAGGAAACATGAATTACACACAATAATTTACTACAAACAAAAGAGATGACCGCTGCAACAGCCCATTTATCTTTGCTCATGTGCCTTCTTGAGGTTTATGTGCTGTTTAACTCATGGGGAGAGTTAATAGCATTTTTCTGTTTTCTAACTCTGCAGTTTTGTTTTGCAGAAACTGAGAGGGGAAACTTGAATTTATGCTGCAGGTTACTATCACTGGGCCTGCAGATGCACAATGGGTGAATATCGTCTGGCAAAGAGATACCATCATGTTTCAGTTCTTCCTTTGAAGGACTTGTGCAAAGGTTACAGTTGGGAGTCCTTCTAACTAGGTCTTCTGGCTGCTCCAAGAGCATGCAGACAAAAACCTTTTTCAAAGCCTGTCCAAAATGGACTGAAGTCTGAGCATCACACATATTTGTGTGGAAACTTGGAATTTCTGACATCTTGGGTTTTGAAGCTGATGCTGCACATTGACAGCAATTGAGCTGATCCCAAAAGGAAGGGGAGCCCAGCAGATGGCAGGAAGCAATGGCACATCACTGTGCTACATCTGCTTGGAGTCCCTAGGCAGGGCAGGACAAGGCAGCAGGAAATCAGTGAAAAATCTCCTGGGCGGTGTTTTTCTGGCAGTCCCTCTTACCTTCTTGCAGCTGAGACAAAGACTTTGGCTTTGTTGTTTTTTTCAGGCTTTTAGTTAGATTTCGTGATTTTATAAAAGGCCACATATCAGCATCACTGTGAAGGGGTGTGTGTGTGTGAACCCAAACATGTGCCTGTGCTGATGGGAACTTGTGGAAGGCCATAACTCCAAAAACCCATGAAATGTGACACGGGTTGTAATAAAGACTAAAGCTGCCCTGGGTGCACTGTAGTGCATGAAGTCAGCTTGGCTGAGCTCCCAAGGGACTGAGATCATGGGCAGAAAGCAGCCTGGGAACTCAGGGTGACACTGAGATTTGTTTGGCCTCTCCCAGTGGGAGCTGCTGAGCTTCCCAATGCATTTCATCACTTCTCTCCCTTCCCCCATAAACCTTAGGAAAGAGGCCTTAAGTAGAACCCTGGACAAGTGGAATACTCGAGTTTTGGCTAGAAAAGAAGGGAAAAGAAAAAAAATTGAGAAACTGATTATTACTTTTTATGCAATGCCTAATTTGCACATAGTCTTTCACAGAGAGTGAGTGGGATTGATTATTTGGATTCCCATCTCTGTGGAGCTAGTGAGGGCCTCCTTGTAGCACAGAGGCTCCCAATATTCATCTCCCAGCCTTGGTTCAAATAAGGAAGGGGCAGGAATCATGGTGCTTGAATTCAGCTTCTGTCTGGTGTGCATAAGCAGGAAGAGCAGATAGGAAACCTCTAATTCTCCACCCAAAGGAACAGGACACTGATCCATTTATTGACTCTCAGTTCTTCAATTCAGTTGCCCATTCTGCTGCTGGGTTGGCAGCTCTGTGGCATGCTGGAGAGCTGAGCTGCAGCAGTGCAGCATTTGGGCTGAAACAGCCACATGAATAAGGACAGCCCTTTGCAGAGCTCCTGGCTCGATGAATTTCCCTGCAAGCTCAGCTCTTCTCAACTGCCAGAGCTCTCACATCCATCCCAGCTCCCACCAAAACCTGTGCCCACACAGCCAAGACTATTGACATTGCTGCAGTTTGGGGTGCAAGTTCCTCGCTCAGCTCCGTCCCCAGCATCCCTAAAGCAGCTCCTCCTTCTCCCCCAGCCCCATCAGAGGCGCTCTCAGCACCCCAGTGCCCAGGGCACTCAGGAGCCCATTCTCTGCTCTGACAAACCCCACTGGTCTCTTGTGTTCCCCCCTTTCTCCCCCATTATGTTGCTTTAACCTCATGTCCCATCATCTTCCATCTGGGTTTTGTATTTCATCAAAGGGCAGTCAGGATGGAGGTGGTGGAGGACACAAAGACTCCCTTCCCCCTCAGTAATTTCATTTCCCATTAACTGAGGGTTTAAAGGGAACTCTCAGGCCTCATTAAGGCTCTGATGACAGCTTAACCCTCTGCAGCACAAACCAAACACCAGGCCCGTTCCTCATCTGAATCCAAGGTTGCTGTAACATTAGACCCGACTGCTGTGCAGGGCAGACAGGTCTGGGAAGCACAATCAGCAGGAGAGTGGAGGATGCCGGGTTCCTGGAGATGTGTATCAGCTGTGGCTCTCAGGAGTGCTGTCTGCATGAGACACACAGGCAGAGACAGGCTCTGCTTTCTTCTGAGGGCTGAGAGAGACCCTGCTCCTCCTGAGGGCTCAGCACAGACCCTGCTCCCTCCCGAGGGCCCAGCACAGGCTCTGCTCCCTCCCGAGGGCCCAGCACAGACCCTGCTCCTCCCAAGGGCCCAGCACAGGCTCTGCTCCTCCTGAGGGCTCAGCACAGACCCTGCTCCTCCCGAGGGCCCAGCACAGGCTCTGCTCCCTCCCGAGGGCCCAGCACAGCCTCTGCTCCCTCCCGAGGGCCCAGCACAGCCTCTGCTCCCTCCCGAGGGCCCAGCACAGACCCTGCTCCCTCCTGAGAGCCCAGCACAGACCCTGCTCCTCCCGAGGGCCCAGCACAGCCTCTGCTCCCTCCCGAGGGCCCAGCACAGCCTCTGCTCCTCCCGAGGCCCCAGCACAGACCCTGCTCCCTCCTGACGGGCCAGCACAGCCTCTGCTCCCTCCCGAGGGCCCAGCACAGCCTCTGCTCCCTCCCGAGAGTCCAGCACAGCCTCTGCTCCTCCCGACGGGCCCAGCACAGCCTGTGCTCCTTCCTGAGGGCCCAGCACAGCCTCTGCTCCCTCCTGACGGGCCCAGCACAGCCTCTCCTCCCTCCTGAGGGCTGCGTGCAGTGCTGCTGCCGTTCCCCGGGTCTCCTCAGCACCCGGTGGCACCACACATCCACACATCTCTGGGTTTCTTCCAGCGATCTCGCACAGCTTGGGGAAGCGCCTCACTGCTCCATCAGGAGCATGCTCTCCCAGCAGGAATTACTGAAAACCCCAAGCTCTTCGTGCCTTAGTGAATACAAGACCCTTCTGATCAACCAAGCAAGCGGCAAAACACCCGGGCTGGAGCAGCGGCACCGCTGCCCTTCTCCCAGCGAGCTCCTCTCCCTCCGAGCCAGCAGGGGAACACCGCGTTGAGAACCCCCGGCTCTCGGGGACACTGCGAGGCCGCCGCTGAGCGCACCGCGGCTCCCTCGGCCGCGGCAGGAACCGGGCGGACGCTTCTCCAGCCGGGCAGGTCAGTGTCACTGTCCCAGGACCCGGGGCACAGCCCCGCGCCTGGCGTGCCGCCTAAGCCCGAGTGCTCCGCCGTGCTCTGCCCCTCAGCCCCCCGCGCCCCGCCCGTGCCCCGCCCGCGCCCCGCCCGCGCCCCGCCCGCGCCCCGCCCGCGCCCCGCCCGCGCCCCGCCCGCGCCCCGCCCGCGCCCCGCCCGCGCCCCGCCCGCGCCCCGCCCGCGCCCCGCCCGCGCCCCGCCCGCGCCCCGCCCGCGCCCCGCCCGCGCCCCGCCCGCGCCCCGCCCGCGCCCCGCCCGCGCCCCGCCCGCGCCCCGCCCGCGCCCCGCCCGCGCCCCGCCCGCTCCCGGCGCTGCCGCTGCCGCGGGGCGGGGCCGCTCCGGGTTGGCGGCGGCGCGGGCCGGGGCCATGAGGCGCTCTCCCATTGGCTGAAGGGCGCCGCCTGTCGCGCGGGGATTGGTCGGGCGCTCCCCGCGGGGGCGGGGCGTGCGGCGGAGCGGGGAGGGGGCGTTAAAGGCGCCGCGTCGGGCAGGCGGAGCGGCGCGGCCATGGCGTACCAGGGCTTCGCGCAGGAGTACCTGGGCATGCCGGCCGTGACCCGCGCCTACACCACCGCCTGTGTGCTCACCACCGCCGCCGTGGTGAGCGGGGGCCGCGCCGGGGGGCGGGGGGCCGTGGGGCGGGGGGCCGTGGGGCGGGGACAGGGGCTGGCCGAGGGCAGCGGGTGATGGCAGCTGCTCTGCCTGTCTCCCACAGCAGCTGGAGTTCATCACCCCCTTCCAGCTGTACTTCAACCCCGACCTCATCTTCAGGAAGTTCCAGGTGAGGCCTCGCTCGGGCCGTGGGGCCCGCTGTGCCCCTGCCAGCGAGGGGCGGCTGTGCCCGCGGGGGCCCTGGGTGTCCCGCTCCGCTGGGGGGCCGGGCACTGCTGTGTCATCCCCAGGGGCCCCTGTCCCACTGCTCCAGCCTTCCCTGAGCGCTGCGAGCCGGGCCAGCCACACTGCGTCCCTTTTCGTCACGGGCACCTGCGTGGGGACAACTCCTTCCAGCCTTTCCCTGCCACACACCACCTTGGCTTTCCCTTGACTCAAACCCCATCTGTTACACCGTGTGTGGCTGCTGCTGTTGGGCTGGTTGGAGGCCTTTACTGTAGAGAGGCATGGAAATTAATTAATTCGGCTCTGGGTGCTGAATTGTGGCTGTTTGTCTTCTCTAGAAAAGTAGAGAAATCTTCTTTTCCATGCCTGGAAAGGTGAGACAATCTGATGTACCAGAGTACCATGTGAGGAGGTCCCACTGGAGGGTGGAGCAGCTGTCTGGTGTCCTGGGGTAGTTCTGAAGGGACAGGTGCATGTCTGAGGACTCATTCCCTGTGGGCAGTGTGATGGGCTGCTCTATGTGATGAGGAGAGACCTCTGTCCACCTCCTTTTCTCTCTCCTCTCTCTTCTCTTTCAGATATGGAGGCTGATCACCAACTTCCTCTTTTTTGGGCCCCTGGGATTCAGTTTCTTTTTCAACATGATATTTCTGTATCCTTTGGTCTCAGTGAAGTTTTCTGCTCCCATTTTGGCTTAGATGCAACTCTCCCCATCCATCTTCCTCCCCAGCATGGCTTGCCTTGGCAGCACGCTAGGGCTGTGGGTTCTTCCCTTGGCTCTTTTGAATTGAAGCCCCTCCATCTGTGCTTGCTGCAGGGCAGACCCTGCCTAGAGGGAAGCTGGCAGTGCTGCTGCTGTGGCTCTTGCTGGAGCACAGTGCCCATTCCGGGGGTGAGCTCTGGCTGAAGCACAGCAGAGGCCTCTCTCTGTCCGTGGGGTCAGTGGGGTGAGGTGAAGTTTGCACTGTTCTGCTCTGGGCTGAGCTTGCAGCAGCTTGTTGCTGGGCAGTCCTGCCGTGGGCACAGGGTGGCCAGCTGTTAATTTCCTATACTGCAACCCCTCCCTTCTCTCCTGCCCTCAGGTACAGGTACTGCCGCATGCTGGAAGAAGGCTCCTTCCGTGGAAGGACGGCTGACTTTGTCTTCATGTTCCTCTTTGGAGGGTTTCTCATGACAGTATCCTTTTGAGCTGGATGAGGCTCCTTGGTGTCTCTGACATGCTGTGGATAGTGTAGGGCTTGCCTGCTACCTCTGTGTCCAGGTGTGCTGTGGAGTAGGTCTTGGTGCTTCATTAATTGTTTTACCAATGTAAGGTCCATGCCAATAGGAGTAGGTGACAGTCTGTGATACATTGTGTAATTGGTTTTAATCAGCTGGATGTCACTGGGGCCAAGTACAGAAAATCACACTTGATAATCTTAACAAAATTACAAATACAAAAATTAGAATGATTTCTGCTAGACAAAATAACATCATTGTTATCACTTTCACAGCAGTACAAGCAGTTCTCAGGCACAGACAACCTTTACCAGTATATATAAGTACAGATTTCTGATCAGTGACTGGATGAATTTCGAAGTGGCAAATACTCTGTTGAGTGTGTAGACACACATCTTGGGCATTAATAGTGTTGCTTTCACAAATGCCTGCTGAGCAGCACAGCTGCTTCATGAACCTTCTTGGTGCCCCAGGCCTGCCAGGCCTGTGCTCTGAGAGCTGGGAGAGCTCTGCTGAGCAGGTGCTGCAGGGACACTTCTGGCTCTATGGTACAGCTTGTGCTCCCCATCTTTGCCACCCTTGGCTTGGCCAGTGCCTCACCCAACGTGCTTGGAGGAGAGGAACCTGCCTGAGGTTGTGCTGCTTCTGCAGAAGTGCTGAAGCCCCTGGCAGGGGCTGGGCTGCCTCATCCCTGAAGGACACGTGGCAGAGTGCTTGGGAGGCTCAGCCTGAATGGAGGCCACGTGTTCTGCTGCAGGAACTGTCCAGCTGTGCCAGGGCCACTGACTGAGCTCTGGTGAGTGCAGGGCTGGGACTGCATGAGGCTGGCTCAGGACAAAGGCAAGAACATGGAGCCATGAGGACAAGGAGTGGGTTTCCACATACTCAGCACATGTGAGCCCAGAGCTTGCAGCCTGTCAGTAAATGGAGGTACCATCACACAGTTCTTAAGTTCTTTTCACAACACAGTAATCTGATGGTGAAATTTATTTCCCTCCCAAACATAAACCTT
Organism: Molothrus ater; assembly: GCF_012460135.2. Classification (NCBI taxonomy): domain Eukaryota; kingdom Metazoa; phylum Chordata; class Aves; order Passeriformes; family Icteridae; genus Molothrus; species Molothrus ater. Next base: position 12,125,802 of record NC_050495.2, read on the forward strand.
CTCTGAATATCTTCTGCTGTCCTATGCAGATGGCTCAGAGCTCTGCTGTCCCCATGGAGCTCTGCATGAAGCTGTGTGAGCCATTAGAATCCAGGTGGCTGCAGCAGCCATGTGCTTGGCTAGATGTGGATTTGGAGTCCAACTACAACAAGGGCAGGGGAAATTTTTGCCTTTCTCTGTCTCCTCTGTGCTCTGAAGAAGAGGACTGTGAATTCCAAGAGCCATCTCACTGCTGAACTTCTTCTGTAGAAGGCAGATACTGGATGTGAGCTAGCTGTTAAGATATGCCACTGTCCCAAGTGCTGTAAGAATGTGAAAGCCCTTCTTTGAGGGTCCTTTTGATGTTCATTTTGCAAAGGTGACTATAGAGCTCCCTGGTCTCTGGTGGTTGTAGACATCAGCTTAAGGAGTGAGCAATCTGCATGTGAACTTGTTCTGGGGTGGCATGGAGGGAGATGTGTGTGGGGACAGTGGTGGTCAGTATATCTCAGCCAGGAAAGCCTTGGTGACATGGGCAATGTCTGGGAATGCTGAGCAGCTGTCTCTGGTTTGGCTTTCCTGTCCCAAAGCATTCTGTGCTGCCAGGAGGTGTGCACAGGGTGGGGAGGTTTTTCCTTGACTCGGTAGTTCCCAGCTGTTTGGGCTCTTTGCCAGCCTGTTTTTCCTGGGCCAGGCTTTCACCATCATGCTGGTGTACGTGTGGAGTCGCAGGAACCCTTACATCCGCATGAACTTCTTTGGGCTTCTTAACTTCCAAGCCCCCTTCCTGCCCTGGGTCCTGATGGGATTCTCTCTGCTCCTGGGCAACTCCATCATCATTGATCTGCTGGGTAAGTCAGAGCTGCTGGCTGATGGCAATAAGGCCACCTTGCAGCCCCAGTGGTCAGTCCTCAGAGGTGCTGCTGGGACACTGGCACCTTCTCTTGGTTCCACCTGACCTGAGATGTTGGGTTTCCTAAGTGAGCTGCCTGGGTTTCTGAGTGGCTGGGCTCACGTCTGGGCTTTTGCTTGTGACCTGCTTTTTGGTGTGTGTGTGTGTGTGTCTGTGGTGGTAGAAGCTGGGTATGGTGAGCTCTGACACTGCTGTGTGTGGTCTCCTGGGTGTGTGATGCTGCCCTCAGGCTAATGGGCTCCCTGCCTGCTGATCACAGCAGCCTGCAGCATCCCTGGCTCTGGAGGGAGCTGCATGTGGGCACAGCTGGGGGATTCTTAGAGTTTGGCCCAGCAGCTCTGGTTCAGCTGGCAAAGGAGTTGCTGTTTTGCCTGACCTTGGTGGCACCTCTCCCCAGGGATTGCAGTGGGTCATATCTATTATTTCTTGGAAGATGTTTTCCCAATCAGCCTGGAGGAAAGAAGCTGCTGTTAACCCCGAGCTTTCTGTAAGTAAAGTTGATTCTTTCTGGGCTTTACTGTGGGCTTTCCCAACCTGGTCACTTCCAGAGCGAACTGTGACCATAAGAGGCAACTGCCTGCTGCCAGCACCTCAGCTCCACAGCTATTGCAATTAAATACCATCACACTGCAACACACAGGTCATGGATTGCTGCATTATTTGCACATTATATACACCTGTACAGGGCCCATGCAGCAGCAGCTGCTACATGCAGCTTTGCTGGTAGAACTAGAGTCTGCTTACTGCTTGTGGAAATGCTGGATGGAGGCAGGATTTTTTTCTGATGTATTTTCATAGTTTAAGAAAGCAGAATTTGTTCTGCTTTGTGCACTGACAATCAACTCTGACCTGGTGATAAGGAAGGAGGCACTGTCATCACTGTGTGTTGAGCTGAGCAAAAGAATGGTTGGTGATGGTGCAATGGGCCGGTGGCTGTGGCTGACAGCCAAGCCCCACAGAGGGTCAGGGTGTTCCTAGGAGGGCTGGGGGTTTGGCATCCTCAGCTCAGTCTCCTAACCTGCCTGCCTGCTGGGTGGGCATGTCCCTTGCCAGGAAGATGGTTTTTGACACACCTGAAGAGGATCCCAATTACAACCCTCTCCCTGAGGATCGTCCAGAACACCTGCCTAGAGACCAAGACCAACACGAGCAGCAGCAGCCACAGTAGCATGGGGGACTTCTTCATGTGGCCAGACTCCTCCCTCCTGGCTGGACTTTGGCTGTGGCCCAGAGATCCTTCTGGAATAACAGCAGTTGCCATTCCGATGTGTAGTGTGTCGCTGTTTGTGTGGGTAACCCATCTTCCCCTTGTACAAAGTGGATCCACAGAGCTTTGCACACAAGAACTCCTGAATGCTTACAGAGGTGTTCTAGGGACAGGGCTGAAGCTGTGCTGGCTCCTCAGTTCCCTGGTGTGGAATAACTATCAAATGGGGTGTTAAACCAGTTCTTCCTTCTGCTGTCAATGACTTGCTGTGTGCCAGGTCACTCTTGCCCTCTGTACAAAGGTGCACCTGGCCCTCACTCTTGTGAGACCTCTTTGTGGGCTTTCAATGAAGTAGTTCTGTACCATGGTAGAATGCAGCTCAGCCTCTTTCTTTCCTTTATGTCCCCCACTCCTTTTCTGGTAGTTGTTTCCAAAGAGTCTTTACATTAAAGTCTTTATTTTTCAGTTGTGTGTCCATTTCTGCCAGGGGCAGAGGCAGCAATTCATCAGGAATTTGCTCATAACTGCCAGGTTTGGGATTTTCTTTTCTGGTGGGCAAGGCTGGCAGATGTCCTTTCCCTCTTCTCTCAGCAGGGCTGCAGAGCATGAGGAGTGTGGGGGATGTCTAACTGGATAAAGGGGTGCCTGGGAAAGGACAAGGGGATGAGCTGGACACTTGATCCAGGCAGTGGCTGGAAGCAGCACTTGACACTGGCAATAAAAACTATCTGCACCTGCAGTGGAATTCCACTCTTGTTGAATTTTTTAGTTCTGAAACTTAAACATCTGAGTTTCAGGGGAAAAGGAAACAAGCTCATCCCTGCCCTGACACCTGTATGAAATGGATCTGATCACTCTTGCTAGCACAGTACCCACTGCTTGTACCCAACCTCAAAGGAGTCTGCTCACATGGTATCTTACAGCAGCTCATTCCTAACAGTGCTGGCTGCTCAGACCTGCCAACCACCACCAAACTATGAAATGGGAGTAACCAGCATCTGCTTGAGCACACACACAAACCCCCACACATACCAGCTCCCCCTCCCCTGTAGTCTTCCAATAAAACACTTTATCCAAGATCAGACCTGATTTGAACACGCTCTTGCTGCACTTATCCTTCCCTCTGCAAAGAGGCTGCGAGGCCTGTACAGGTGCTAATTTGTTCTATAGATACAGTGGCACTAAGGGTAATGATAACAGAGCTGGGCTTTCAGGCCCTAGAAGGAGTTGGTCTGTGAAGTCTTCAGATGTTCTGGTTTAAATTGCTTGAGATGGGGCTTTGAAATGTAACAGTTGGACTGTGCTTTTAGGTGGGGTACCAGATTAACCCAAGGAATTGTGATTGCAGAGCAAGAAAGCTGCTCCTGGCTGTTCCCCAGTAGTCCTAATGCTACATAAAGAAAGCTGGCTGAAGTTCCCATCTTTCTGGACTTGGTCCTTGACTGTCCTGCTGTGTCCCTGCTGCTTTGAGGAACAATTTGTACAACCTCTCTGGCCTTGAGAAGCAGAAAGGTGCTGCAGTCCTTGTGTGCCTGCACCTCATTGTGAACTTGGGGATTAGTAATCACTAACTTCACTTAGCAATTAAAAAAACTGCAGCACAGATGCTAATTTACAGCAGTTTCACACTTATTTTAGTCAAATTCCCTGAAGAGGCTGCTGGCAGAAGTCCCCAGTCATATAACAAAGGAAGGCTCAAGTGTTCTCAAGAAGGCTCAGAGTTTTTATGTCCATGAGCCAAAACATGTTTTTACATGGGAGGCTAAGATGAAGCAGCAATCCCAGCCAGGGTTTGTCCTCCCTGCTCAAATAACCTTTCAACCTCTCTAATATGAAGTCATGCATGGAGTACCACTCTGGCACAGGAGCCTAGGATAAGACTGAATAATATTCTTACTAAATTGCAAGTTTTCAGTTTCTGCAGACTAACATCTGGAAAAAGTTCCCTCCCACCCAGGAATCAGAACTGTCTCTGTTATTACTCAAGTCTAAACATGATAAATTAAGACCAGAAAATGTTTTTTGACTGTGCTAGCAGGGTGGTTGGATCAGCAAGGATCATAAAACCTATGGCTTTATCATAACGAGCTGAAAATAACTGTCAGGCTGCCAGCAAAATCTGCCTTGCTTGCAAGACTCATCAGTTCTGGCAGTGAATGGTAGGAACTCTATCAAAGAGATGGGGTACCTCAACAGCAAGATAGATTCTAATTAGTTTGTAAGCAAGCTTGGATTTTTCTTTAAATCTCACTTCAATGGATTTTGGTTTTAAACTCCCTAGAGAAAGACAGGTTGTTTCTTGGCTTGCAAAATCCTGACACTGCAGTGCTAAGGGCATTCATAACACCCACTTTGCTTTGAGTGCTCTGTGCAGTGCAGCTGGCAGTGTTTGTGCTGGCAGTGACCACAGCAAAGGCACTGGCTGCAGAGAAGCTTCAGTCTCAGTGACTGGAGGCTTTACCTGCTGTACCAGTGCAGAGCCTGTGCTGTTTCCAGATGCAGTCTTCACAAAAACCAGGGCTGACCACACACCAGGCTGACATCTGACATAATGACTCTCAAATCTGTGATTTCAGTTAAACTGTTTTACCTTGTTGAGTAAACCAGCTGAACCCCCCCGAGGTCATTACAGACTGTGCCAAGTCTGGTAACAGACCAATCCTTAGAGAACTGTGTGCTGCTTCTAGTTCTAAATCTCCTCCTCACTTTCCCTGCACCAAAAGGTTTTGTGCTGTTGCACCTGTTGAATTAAAGCACCCAAGAAAAGTGAATGCCTGTGAGTGTTCAGCACAGTACCCAAAAGCATTAATATTAGGCCCTGGCACCCTCAGTTACCAGAACTGCACAAAACATGGTGACATTCACTGTTCATGCAAACTGACTGAACTCAGCCTACGTTGTATGCATTCCTTTTATTTAAAAAGTTGTCCTAGGAGTGCACATTGCACCTATACAAAAGAATCTTTCCACTGTCCACACACAGGTATAGAAGGGCTCCAGCACCTGCCACAGGTCCCAGCTGGGTCACGCTGCTCGCTCAGCGCCCTTGGGATGTGGCACTGGGGTGGAGGGGGGCAGAAGTCAGCAGTACTGGGAACTCGTGGCAAGTGGAATGTGTGTCCCCTTCAGAGACAGAAAGACCCCTGCCAATTCTAGATCCATCTGGGGAGAGGAATAGGGATAAAGTCTGTAGGAAGAGCACCAGTGTCACAACAGGAGAGTTACCAGGCTGGAGCAGTATTGGCCAAACGTCTCATGCGCCTGAGGGAGAGAGAGAGGTACAGTAAGTGCATGTTACAGACATGGGAGTCTGACCAAAACCAGTGCTTCTGGGGAGGCTGCACAGCTTTGCAGACAGGTTTATTCCTGCACAGAACTCCCCAGTCACCTGAGAGTGCCTCTGGTGATAAGGCAAGGACACTATTTTCACTAACAGCTGCTAGGGCACTTTTTCTTAACTTGGATTGAACTGACTGCTACTGTAAACTCTTCAGTCAGCCCCAGCTGATACACAAAATGACTGTGCTACTGTTAATCAGCAGTTAAAAAAACATCCTGAGAAAGAGCTGAGACAGTATATTTACTGTTTCCACAATGTATCTTTTGGAGAGATACAAGCCATTCCTTCATATCTGCCAGGAAGAAGTTCATCAAGTAGGTGCAAGCTCTCAACTGCTTGTCAAGCATCACTTTGCAGGTCTCTGGTGGGCAGAGCTTCTCCTGGAACCACACAGTGCTCCCCGTGCTGGCAAACAGGTGGGCATCACTCAGGCTAGAGCTGGGAGCTTGCCCATTGCTACATCAAACTGAACTTTACACTACATAAAAGGAAGCTTTGTGGCAGGATTCTCGGGAACATGACAGTGCATGAAATTCCAGTATGTTTGATTCATGCCTTCCTATACAAACAACTCCCCTGGACAAGCAAAGAGCCCAAGAAAAAAATGGGTTAAAAAAAGGGAAACTTTCTGCAAGCAGGAGATGGTAGAGCAGACATTTCAATGTTTGTGGAGGAAGGTGGTGACAGCTGAATGCCCTGAAGCTAAAGCTTCTGTTGTGAGCAAGGCTGACATCCTGCCAGTTAGCTCTCAGTAGGGAAAGACAAACATCAAAGCTTGGAGCTCCTGTCCAAGGGACAGGCCAAGGCAAGTGTCCAAAGCAGTGGCAGTACCTTGTGTTTCTGTCCTGGTCTCTGATCTTCTTCTCCATCTCAGCGTCTGTGAGGGTTTCCAGGAGAGGGCACCACTGGTCAGCGTCCCCCGTGTTGCGAATTGCGATCTCCACAGTGGGCAGAGGGTTCTCGCTGCAGGGCAGGGCACAGGGCAACAAAGCAACACCCATCAGTGGGCACAGAGCTCCCCCCTGGGTACCAGCCCAGGGACAAGCACAGGGACAGCACAGCATCACTGACAGTGTCTCAGGCTTCAGCATTCCTTCTTTGCTCTGCTTAGTACAGTCTGGTTCTCTGAAGTTCACCACAGGCTCCTGGTTACACCCTTGTGGAGCCTGAAGTTCCTGGGAAAGCAGCTACACCCATCTCCAGCCAGCACTGGAGAGGGATTTGTGCTGGACCTGCAATTCTTTCCCACACTGGCTGGCAGGGATGTGACAACCCCAAAAGGCACAGCTCCTCCCCGTCCATCAGTCCTGGGAGTGCTTCTCCCAGCACAGCCCAGGAGCTGGGACTGTTCCCAGGACTCCCTGTCCAGCCTGGCTGTGCTGCAGCTCTCACTTCCTAGCTGTGGTTTGCCTAGCACACCCCTGACAGCTCCTCCCTGGCAAAAATCTGCCTTTCTTGCAAGCCTGACACTGGAAAGAGCAGTCTTCTAGGACCTGCTGTGGCTAACAAGCAATGAAACACCAGGCTGTGCCCCAAATCACAAGATCTGTTCCTCAGAGATTCCTCTGCCCTGACCAGCTGTATTATCACATGCACAAAATATTTACTGCTTCACTAGCTGCTTTTCAGTAAAAGTCAACAGGAACTGACCAAGAGTAGCTTCCCAAATATTGACAGTGGAGCCGGAAGCCCAGCATAAATATAGAGGAGCCTTGGAATGTAAATGTTTGCTTTGAATTCTCAAAAGTGCCTCAGCCTGAGCTGCAGAAGTGTGTGTGTGAGAGGAGCCCTGGGACAGGTGTGCACACACATCCTGCCCCTTCCCCAGGGACGTGCACCCCTACACAGGATTTCAGCCCTCTCACTCCCTCAGGAAAGAACTCAAATGCTAATCATCATGGGAACACACAACATCTGCATCAAAGCTAATAATCTAAAATAACAAGTCTTCAAAGTAATTCTACCATGAAAAATTAATCCAGGCCTTTTGGTATCTGATCCAGGGAGGAAGCTTTAATCAAATCTACTTCCAGTACTGCTGCCATCCACTAAACAACACTTAAACCCAGGAATTTCATCTTAGTCCTAGAATGCCACACATTCCAGGCAAAATTAGATCTTAACTGGGGTTTTGTTAGTGATAGCATGATCTCTGCCTCACTATGCCTAACACTGAGCATTCACTGAATTAAACAGGGGATGGAAAGCTGGACTCATGCACAACCTAACTGCAAGGCAACTCAGATACCACATTTCTTTAGCAAAGAATCAGAGAGAAACTGAAAAATCCTTCCTCATCTCCCACCCTCTAGACTAAGACAGCTCCTCCTCCATTGTTTTTCCTGTTGAGGAGGAAAGTGCTGCTGCCAGGAATGGCTGAAAGGCACTGTCAGCTGCAGGGATCCCAGAAGAGCAGGGCACTGCCTCTGCTCAGGCTCCTGGCCTCAGGCAGTGTCAGGGGCACACCAGTGAAGCAGGGAGACATCATATTTTGGAAAGGTGACTCCTCAGGCACAAGGGTTGGTGTGTGGGAGAACCTGTGCCATCACTCAGGTCTCAAAGGCAACACTGGCTGTGAGGTGCTGTGTGCTGCCACCAGAAACACTCAGCACACAGGAGAGAACATCACAGCCCACACTGCCCCTGAAAATCCCACAGGCAGCAGCCACCTGTGTGCCTCCAGTCCTGCCCTGCCACTGCACTGCAGGCTCTCCTTGTTTTGCACAGAACAGCCCAGCTGAAAAAAGTGCCCTGGCTTTCATCAACTATAAGACAGTTTCACCTCTCCCTTAGATGATTAAGAGGCATATGACTTCTCAAAATCCCCAATCCCTTGAGATATTAAAGTTCTTTTGATACATCTAAAGCAGACCCTTTCCTTACATCAATGGAATGATTTTGGAGCAACCACCACTCCTGTGGTTTGGAAATTCAGGAACTAACCAACCACAGAACCCAAATATTATTAATCACTGTGAGGTTTCAAAAGTACTCCTTTGCTAGAAGAAAAAAGGGAAGAGGAGGACATGTTTGTACTATGACAAAAATAAACGAGGTTTCAATTAGGTGGTTTTTTCTCTCTGAACAGCTCATGTCTATGTACTTTGTTCTGGTGGGGTTCCTTTTTTAGCTTTTTCTTCTCCCTCTTGCAATACTGCCACAGTGTGAAGAAGGCCTGAAATCTGCCTGTCTGAACTGCCCCTAAGAGGAAGCACCCTTTGGTACCATGGCCCAACATATGTATTTAGAGACAATGGTGTGAAGCTGGCATTAACACGAGCCTGGGCAGCACTGACTAAAACCTTACTTGCTGCAAGTTCCAGGGACTGAGCAGAAGCAAAGGGAGAAATGAACCCCAATCCCAAGAGCCAACACATACACAGATTACTTTCTTGGATATCTGCAGTACATGGAGAAGCAGAGGCAGGAGGGAGAGACACTTCACAATGCAGACAGTGCTGCAGCACAAAATGTGTCAGGTTCTCACCTACCACCCTGCAAGTTCCCATCACTTCTCAGGGATCCCCACCCCACTGCTCTGTTGCTGTTGTTGGATGTAGTCCCAAGCCAAAACTGCAAGTATCAGTCCAAGGCTGTGGAGGGAAAGGTAGAAGGCACCTCCCACCTTCCAAGGGACATCAGCAGGATGGACACACACTCTAACAATTTAATTCAGAGTTAAATTCACATGTGTTAAAGGGTCCCTTTCCATTTTCTAATACAAATCACTCTGGGAATCACTTTAGAACCAGGCAGCTGCTGTGAAAGACTGGCAGGATGAAAACTATACCTAGAGGAAGCAGAGTGAGACCAGTGCAAGAGCAACTAGGCTAGAGCAGATCAGGGTCTATTTCTCATAGAAAGCTGACCAGACAGGAACCCTTTGGATGCAGCAGGAAGAAGGAGCAGAGCTCATGGCAGCAGCCAGCTTCTCCACAGCCTCCAGCTCCTCTTTGCTTACTCCCACTCCAGCTACTCCCTGTCCTCTGCCTGAGGTAGGACAGGGCTGAGGACATTTCCCTGCGCTGCTTCCTTGAATTGACCCCTACAAAACTGATGTCAACAGTACCATTCCCTCCTCTGCAAATACAGCATCTGCTAAACTCTTAAACTTCCTTGATTGTCACCATGACCCGAGGTCACCAAACCTCAGAGTGTACATTAAAGGACTGTTAGACCTGCAGACTCAGCACTGTGCTGTGGATAACATCAGTGCAGGAACTCACCACAGAATGCTGCACAGCACAACTGGAAGCCATTTAGGAGACAAATTACAAGGCTGACTAATGAAACCTGACAAGGCTGCATTCCAGCTGTGAGAAGGGCCTGTGATCAACCCACCTCTGCCATCAGTCTGGGTAGAGAGGTACAGTTTTCATCAGTCCAAGTTCAAACAACCAAAGTTTGAAACAGTGGATGGCCCAAGTTAGGCAAAGCCAACAAAACAAAAAATGTGTCTGGGGCTCATCATGACCTCACATTAGATGAGAGACTATCCCTGTTAATTAATTTTGTCAACAGAAGCTGACATTTCATCAATATTTAGTCCTGAAATATATTAGACCCATCAGGAAAAGATATTTAGGCACAACCACATAAAATTGTTAAGATGGACAGAATGGGTGCAAGCCATAAGGACTAATTTCAAACAAAACCTTCCTAATCAGGTCAGCTGTTTTCAGATGCATTGACACAAATGCCCATGAAGTACAAAGACCCCCAGAGCCAGACAAGGAGGTGGCAGTCCAGTACCTGAAGGCATAGGTCTTCTGGTGCCAGCTCAGCTGTCCCCGGATGCTGTAGGCAATAGTTGTGACAAACTCCCCGCCCAGGCCAAGCTCTGAGCACAGCTTCAAGGCAAACTTCTCTGGTGAGTTCTCCTTCTCTGACATGTCCCACTCAAACTGGTCTACGAGGGAGATGTTTCCTACATGGATGTTCAGCTGGAGAGAAGGGAAGACACAGGTTATTTGTTTCCACTTTCACAAAGGTTTGTCTAAGGTGATTGAACTGATGAGGCAGAGGCTGAAGAGAACAGAGCAGTAACTCCTCCTAGTTCATCTGCAGAGTTCCTTAACTGAAGTCTTCATTTCAGTAGCATGAAGACAACTCAGCATTGCTCACCAAGTTCTTCTAAAGGAAGATGGCAATGCTTTAACTAAACTATTTCACCATCTCAGAGGCTGGGCACATGGATGTTTAATCATCTATCACCTTAGTTCTGTTCCCAATACAAAGGACAAAGGGGAATCTGGTTGGAGGACTGGAATGAAAAGCTCCCTTGCTCTGAGAGAAGCTTTTGTACTCTTAGTCCCCTATACCATAACTGGAAACCCAAATGGTTCAGCTCTCATTCTGCTGCCTTCCTGTGTTACCTTAATAATAACTCGTTGGTCTGACTGATCCTCCAGGATGCTGTCAGTCGGGTAGGACTCGATCTGCTGTCGGATGGCAGATGCAATAGCAGGGACAAAGGTCAGAGGATTCAAATCCAGGTCATCACAAAGAATCTCCGAGAACATTTCTGGGGTCATCAGTTTTTCTGTTACAGAACAAGAATGAACACTGTAAACTTCCTTAGAAATTAATGTCTGCCACTTACAGAAAACACAAAATCCCACAGGGGGAGGTGACAAAGGGAATCCCAAATGCATTACCTTTTAAAAGCAAAAGGGTGTTTTGTAGCAGACACACTGATACAGGGACTTCCAGCCTTCTTTACCTGCTCCATGGTATCCAGACAGTGTGGCCACAGAAGCCACAGCCATTAACCTCAGCTAACAGAGCACTCTCAGACTACTGAGCTGATGAACTGGCTCAGGAAAATCTGCCAGTTAAACTCTTCAGACTACATGTGTCCAGGAATGCCTGCAACCCATGGAAGTGGCAGAGCATTTGCTAAGAGATGCAAGCACTGAATACAGTCCAGAGTGGGAGAGCTTTAAAGCTTTGTCTGTATGGGGCAAGGGCATTTGGTGATGGACACAGCTTTATCTCTCCAGCCTCAGCAAACTCTCCTTGCTACGTACCATTCATGTTCCACGTAAATGCATCTCGGAGTTTCTGCCCATCAATTTCCATATCGAGCCTGATTGGAACCAGAACCTCTGGCTGGGATGCATTCTCATGGATCACTGCTGGGTCATGGTCATCAAAGCTAAAGTGGAGAGCAGCAACACAGTATATACAACGAGCACATGACACATCTGGCATCCATAGAGGGAAGGCAACATTTGTTGGAAGCAATCCCCACACTCCAACTCCCTCATTGGTCTACAGACAGACTCCTCAAGGCAAGCTTACAGGGCTGTGGCAACTAATACCAGTTTATCACCTTTTATTACATCTATCATAACACACTCCTGCAAATAAAACAAGCAAGTTTTCTAGGATAAGATTTATCTTGGTTGCCTTAAGTTTTATAATGGAAAAAATGTTAGTCATGAGCTTCAGCAGCACTTTCCACAAAACAAACTAGATCAAAGTTACTGGTACATGTCAGTGAGAAGCAGCCTGTCCTTCACAAAGAGGGTCTGCAGGCTTCTCAAATGACAACTGCTCAGCAAATCAGCAGGAAATGGAAGGAACTCATCAGGAAAAGAATGAACCATTTTCCTGACAAAAGGAAAGTCTCCAGTCTGAGCCATGGATGGCTATTGTAACACAGAGCCTCAGGACACACAATTTAACTAAGAACATCCAAGTTAATGACCTGTAGGTCTTTTGTCAGCTGGGGATGAATCACAACATTCCATGAACTCATCAGTACTACCCTGGCAGCATGTCATCTTGGTAGCTATTCCCACTTTGCAGAAGCAGGAAGCTGTCTTACCACAGAGGGAATGTTCTCTTCTTATCCCTGCCCATGCGGTTCCTGTTGATGGTTGTTGAGCACGGCACAGCGTCCAGGTGATGAGAGCTGTTGGGCAGGGTTGGCACCCACTGGTTGTTCCTCTTTGCCTTCTGTTCTCTGAAGGAGAGTGGATGTTAACCTGCAGGCCCTCAGCACCACTGCTGCTGCTTAAGGAATGGTGTCATTTTTAACTTTAAGTGCTATTACGAGCTCCTGCTATTTTCTTCTGGGACCATCAACATTACTGTTCCACCAGGAATGTTTCACAACCCTCTCAGAAGGCCATCCTCCAGCTCACAAATATCCATCAGATATGAATCCAGGTGCACCTTTATAAATACTAGATTCATATTTGGATTTTCTGTCTATACTTTACAAAAGGACTGCTGAGAAATGCAAGGTCTCCAAAAGGCAGTATGTGCAGAGAGCATTCTGTAAAACATCTGTTACAGATGGAATGCAGTAATTGCAAAAGAAGTTGTATCAACAAACACTTAGATTTTTCTTCCTGTTTTATGTGGGCAGTAACCCAATCCTTACACTCTGGAGATCCCCATTTGCCCAGCACTGCAAATACTGAATGAAGACTGGCAAACAAGCCCTGCACAACAGCCTGGGCTTATGGAACTCCCCGTGCTTCCTGCCCCAGCTGACACCTTCCAGGCAGCTCTGTTCTGAGCCTGGCCTCACCAACACTGCTTACCTGAGGTAGGTAGGAGGTTCTGTGCTGATAGACACTGCCTTGTACTTCTCATCATTGCCATCCAAGATCTCTTCCACTTCAGAGGCCTTTAGCAGCGTCACGCTAGTGGCTAATGTTGTGTAGCCATGATCTATTACCAGGAAAGATGGCAATAATTAACAGGGAAAAGAGCTACAGAGCACTGTAGCATTAACAGGCTACATAGTGACAAACCCTGTCACTGCAGGAGGGACCAGCACAGAGATACAAGTGTCCTTTGGGCTTCATCTTCTTGTAGACATTTACAAGGCCCAGAAAACAATCAAGGCTCAGTGGACTTAAAGGTCAGAAATGGTGATGCAAGGATTGATAGAAAAGCTGTTAAAGACTTGGGAAAGGGGGAGAGAGCTCAGGACAGCTCTTGCTGAATGACAGAGACCATCTGCATTGGAGAGTTCTGCTAATGTTCTGAGAGGAGAGTTAGCCATGGGGCTGGGAGGCACAATTAGGGCGACCACAGACAGAGATCAGAGGAAGAGGATTAGACATTAATATTATTGCAATAGCACCAAAGGTCACAGTGGACATCCTTCCTCTAGCACAGCTAAGAATAACACACAGATGAGACTTACATCTTCGGGGACTGTGAGACCGCTGGTTTTCTGTTGGGGGAAAAAAGAAAGCAAGAGGTCAGCAGGATATTTGGAGGAAAGAGACATAAGCCCAGAGTAAACCATTCTTTTTATTATGCTTTAGTCTACAGAACATACAAGGAGTCATATCACTAAGAAATTTAACTGCTTGCTATTAGTCCCCCAACAAAAACAGTACCAATATTCTCCCTGTAGCAGTCACATCAGTAGCAACATACCACAAATTCTGGCAGGCACAAACATCTAGTCCCTGCAAGAAGCAAAGTTAAGCAAAGATGCACATCTTCAATGGGGCATCCTTGCAACACTCCTGCCTATTTGATGAGAGAGTCAAAGACATCTCTCTTAGTCTACAAAAAATCTCTTCTGAAATATTGTATCGATTTGGAGATGTGGCTTTTGCTTTGTGATGAATGCAGCCATGATGGATGTTTCCATTTCAGAACATTTTTGATCAGGTGCTATTTGGTGCCAGGCTGAGCCAGGAGCCACCAGAGCCACCAGAGCCACCATTGCAGGGTGCTCCATCACTGGGGCAATCTCAAGTGATTCACACAGCCCTTAAGGTGGACAAGCTTCTGAAGCACCAGGAAGAGTTTTTCAACACAAAAATGGTCAATAAACATTACTGGGAATGTTTACTCATCTTCTCACCATGTGAAGAGGCCACAATCTTCTTCCTTTCTTCCACAGTGGCCAGGCGCCTCCAGAGCGAGGGGTACCTCTTGTACAGGGAGCCCCGAAACATGCGCAAGTAGTTCCCCACCTGCCAGGAGAGAGGTGCACATGTGGCCTTTATTCCATTTTGGAGAGTTTTAGCAGAAGCTGGAAGAAATTCAGCTCTTTTTAGTGATAAGAAGGACCTCTCAATTGGGTGTTTTTGTTGGGTTTCTGTGCTGTGTTTGGCATCAAATAGCACCGCGATTTTTCTGGCAATACAGAAGACAAAATTTTTATCAGCAGTTATTTCACTGGTGCTATCTTACTTCACTAGATCCAAAAAAACTCCCATCCACTGATAATAGGAAATTTAATAGGAAAACACTCCATTCATTTGTATGTATTTTTGAACAACCTACCCCTTCTTTACTTCAGTTTCCAAATCAATGTGCAAGGCTCAGTTGGAGAATTAAACTAAACCAGATACCCAGCTCTCTGACACATTATTTTTATTTTGAACCTCCCCGTCATCTAGACATTATTTGACTACAGCAAGTGCCCAGAGACTTGTATTTTGTTTTAAACCCTTTGAACATTAAAAATGTGATTGCTGCCAATAGTCCTCTTTCAGATTTACTTACCATCTGTAAAGCAGTTCTCTTCCTCCTGCCATAAGATCCTCACCTGTGCTGAAAGCTACAGCAGGCCTTGCTGACCAACACAACCGTTTCTAGACTCTGAAATCAAACTTTTAGACTGCCAGGACACTGGAAGACTGTCACATAACAAGGTTTTTATTCCTTGTTTGAGAAGACTTTTTTTTTTTTATCTTAGATTTAGCTATATCTTTCACTCTACAGTGTTCCTCAACAGACAGAAATTAATGGTAGATAAAAAAGGCAACCTTTTTCCTTCTCCATGTACCTGGTATGGTAATCTCACAGCTCACCTAAATGCCGGTACAGTTTGCTTTCAAACTCTACATTTCACATGAGAGAGCGAGGGGTGTTTGGTCCCCGCTCAACCTACAGAGCTGGCAGTTAAACCTAGCCAATAGTCCTTTTTCTGCATCAAGCTGGGGGCTGTAACATTTTTTCCTGTTTTCAGCTGTTTCCCTGGTGCTAAAGGGCCAGTGTTTCTTGCTTGAATAAGGCTCTTTGTCAGAGAGGCTCAACGCCCTCCCAGCACGGGACAGCACAGTGCCAGCACAGACTCTGGGCTGCTGAAACTCTGCCCGCCGGTGTTTGCTGACCAGGCTGTGCACCAGGCAGAAGGAGCTGCACTGCCTGATTTTGGTGCTGTTCCTGAGCCTGAAGGCCCAGGTGTGCGATTCGCTGTCTCGCAGCATGCAAAATAATCCGAACCCCTAAACAAACGTGTACAGAAATTCTCGGTGATCGGGAGCGGGGCCTCAAGCTGCGATCAGGGAGGATCCACTCCCCACGTACCCGTGCGGATGCCGGGGCCGCCCTTATGGCAGCACTGGTCCCTCCCGTCCCCCAGCGCGGCCGAGGCCCTCGGGCAGCGCCCACCGGGGCACAGGGGACCCGCGGGGCCGGAGGGCCGCTGCCCCCACGCCAGGGTTCTCCTCCGCCCCTCGCCCGCCCTGAGCGCAGCCTCCCGCCATCCCCCGGCCCGGCCCGGCCCAGCCCCGCGTCCCCCGGCCCGGCCCGGGCCCGGCTCCCGCCCGGGCCGCACCTCGGAGCCGATCATGTAGAACTCGCCGTCCTCCTCCAGCTGGAACTTGACGGGCTTCTGCCCGAAGGTCTTGCTCAGCGCCATCATCATCATCGCGGCGGCGGGCGGGGGCGGCGGCGCCCGGAGAGCGGAGCGCGGCCCGGCGGCGGCGGCGGCGGGCGGAGCGCGGCCTAGTGCGGGCCCGCTGCGCGCATGCGGCGGGCGGGGCGAAGGAGGCACGGCCGGCACGGCAGGATGTAGAAAAAAGGCGGATTTTATTGTGGCGGGGCGGAACATAAATACACACGGGACACGGCACATCCCCAGCACCGTGCCGCCAGCCGGGCTTGGCTGGGAGGTGGAAGGGGAGGAGGCTGTTCGCAGCCCGGGGTGCTTGGCCTGAGGCTGGGCGGGCACGGCGGGTGTGCGGTACCAGCCCGGGGCGGCAACGGCGGTTCGGGAGCGATCAGTGCATCTGAGCATCCCGGGATGGGAACCGCGGTGGGATGAGCGCGGGGCAGTGTCCAGCACTGGCACCCAGCACCGGGGAGGGAGCGAGCGAGGAGGGAGGGAAGGGGCCCCTTGTCTATATACAGATGGGTACAAAATCCTAAGGCATGCTGGGGATACAACGGCAAAGCCGGGCTAGGGCTGCGGCAGGGCCCTGGCAGTCAGCACGGCTGCCCGGCGGAGTGGCTCTGGCAGCAGCCGCACGTCGCTGTCCTCCTCCTCTGTAGGTAGGGTCGGTGTCCTTCAAGGCCCCGGGCTCGGGGGTTATTCCTCTTTGGCCAGCGTATGCAGCAGCGAAGGGCTGCCCTAGTGAGTTGTGTAAACATAGGAAATGCCATGGATCAGTTCTACAGGATGGGTTCAGATTAATTATGATAGTGTGATCCCATTCCAGGCTGGCCTGGTGGCTTTTGGGATGCTATTGCTAGATGAGAGTGGCCTCCCTTGCCTGTAAAGAACATGGCAGCTGCTTTTACATTGATAGCAACTGAAGCTGGGGCTGCTGGAACTGGAGAGGAGCAAACTCTGTCACTTTTGACAGACACCTGTTGTGTCAGATGCTGAGCCTGGAAGGAAGCCAGGAATGGCAGAGGGAACCCTCTGTGTGGCTGCAGGAGGTAAAGGGAGATGACAAGGGAGCATGGAGGATGCAGGAATCCCCCTCATCTGAAGGAGTTGGAGGAGGGTGTGCAGCTGAAGAAGTCCTGGCTGATCTGGCGTGGGTAGCCCTCCAGCACTTTCACCTGGACTGGATCAAATTTCCAATAATCTCGGCCTCTCAGGAAATAGGCAAAACCTGTGGGTGAGAGAGGAAGGTTTAGAAGAGGCAGCATTCATGTGACTCAGCTCTTTTCCAGCATTTTGTTCAGCTGACACTGCAACACATGGGGTACTGAAAGAGAGCTGGAAGAGGCAGATTTTACTTGAACCCAGGCTTGTGGCATTCACTTTTCTTCACACTGTTTTAGTTTAGATAAAAAACTCTAGTTTTACTTTTTGGATAGTACACAGGATGGATTTTATTTTATTTTCCTGGTGGGTTTAAATATGCTGTATGCTTGTAGTGACCCAGCCCTGTGAGGGCAGGGGATTTTTAGGACAGGATCAGGCAGCTTGTAAGGACCTGCTCAGAGCATCTGTTCTGTGGGCAAGCTGCCCTGGAATTTAGGTTCTGGAAGCAGTGGGGAGTTGTTTCACTTCATCCTTTGAGAGGAAAGAGGCACTTACCACACTGTCATCCCAAGCACTCTGGCTGTCCCCAGTGTTTCTGTGGCACTGCCCTGCTGTTTTCAGCATGGGGCACACTGGGGAGGACTGGTCTGTCACAGACATCTTTTATGAACAATCTTTTCCTTAGGATTTTTCTTCCTGAGAAGCTGAGAGGCCTCAGGAACAAAATGTAAACATTGATTATCTGCTGCTGTGGAATGCAACAGGTGCATCTGGGATTGGCCCATGTTGGTTTGTTTGTAATTAATGGCCAATCACAGCCCAGCTGGCTCAGACAGCGAGTCCGGGACAGAAGCCTTTGTTATCAGTCCTTCTTATTCTATTCTTAGCTGGCCTTCTGAGGAAATCCTTTCTTCTATTCTTTTAGTATAGTTTTAATATAATATATATAATAAAATAATAAATCAAGCCTTCTGAAACATGGAGTCAGATCCTCATCTCTTCCCTCAACCTGAGATCCCTGTGAACACGTCACACTGGTCAATACCAAAAGCAGCCTGTTCTTTGTTCAGCTCCCCTGTAGAAGTGTGGACAGTGTTTCTGTTGTCTTCTCATCACTTCCTTTGCCAGGAGCAGTGAGAGGTGGGCAGGACTCCGTGACTATTCCTTGCTCAGATATTTGACTTCTCTCTATCATACACTCACATATCAATTGCTGCAATTAACGGCAATGAAACAACTTCTCAGTTCTCTCCCCACTGAAGGGAACTGCCCCTCTACACTGTCTGGGATATGTTATGGCTGGGCAATATCCACTACAACCATGTGTGTGACTCTGCAGAGCTGTGAGCCAGAGCAGGCTGAGCACTGACCCAGCTCGTCCTGGAAGGCGGCGTCGATCTCGGCCGGGACGCCGCGCCAGTCGGCCATGGCCCGCGGGTAGATGTTGTCCACCTGGCGCCTCTGGGGGTTGAAACGCCAGTAGTTGCCTCCACTGAAGATGTAGATCTTGTTCTTCTCAGCCCCCCACACCAGAGCTGCCTGCACTGGGGATGCAGGGAGGCCCAGCTCCACGATGGGGGTGGGACCAGATACCCGTCTCTCGCCATCGTAAATCCAGTACTGGGAATCTATTGAGGAGACAGAAAAGGGAAACAAGGGGTCAAAAACTCTGATAATTTGGCAGTGAACTGTGCAACTGGAGCTGGTGCCTTGGCACAGCTCCCATGGGAAGCTGTGCCTGAGAGGCAAAATCACCACCAAGTGTAATGCATGCTGCCACTGTTGTGTGTCCAAAATGCTGTCAATGATTGACATCCCACCTCAGTCCAGCCTGGTGGGTGTTGGTGGGGGACAGGAAGGCCATTGCAGCTGCATTTTTCTCTCTTCTATTTGTAGAAGTTATAAAGGACTTGGCTGGAGGGAGCACCCTCTGCCCTGCAATCTCAGCACCTGGAAATCATGTGGGCATGCACAGGCACAAAGAGGGCATGTGTCTGGAAAGGAGCAAGCTGCAGAAACCAGGAAGAATTTGCCAAGTTGATATAGAGACTGGAAGCAGAGTTCCAGATTAGATTAAAATGGGAATCTCTGTAATTAGCCTACAGCATGTAATACTTTCCCCTTATCTCATTTTAACTCACCGTAGGAGCCTGCCAATTTTAGCACTGTAAGCCCTTGTGTGCAGGTCAGGTGCTCAGAAATGTGTTCATGCAGGAGCTCTGCCTGCAGAGCCACTGGTGTGATTTTGGTGCTCTGTCTCATGGAGTGCCTACAAGATGTGCACACCCACTATGAGTTCCTGTGTCATCTGAATCCCTGCTATTAAAGCTCCACTTGGGAAAAGCATTAAAGAAAATAGTGGCACTGAAACAGGGTTTGCTGCTGGCCTTGAACCCCAGAGATGGCAGGAGATGGTTTCATTTCTAATCTTTCTGGTTGTTGGAGGTTGCCTGGCTCTGCACCCAGGCTCCCTGAAGGCTCATAAAGCTGTGGGGTACTAGGGAAGTTCCACATGCAGGTCTCTGAGGAGCACAGAAAATGCTGTTCCCACACTGAGCAGGGCCCTGGGGACACAGGCACAACCAGGGAACTGCTGGGGTCCCCTTCTGGCACAGTGCTTTCTGTGACAGCTGGAGAAATGGAGCAAATGCTTCCTTCCTTCTCCTCTGCTAGGGCAGAGGCCCATTACAGACGTTTGTGTTCCAAGGAAGGAGAATGGGATATTGTGGCTGTGTTTAAAACCAAAGTGAACTCTTGTTCTCAGTCCTCAATAGGTGATGAAGAGTTTAAATAGTTAAGGAAATAAATAACAAAGATTACTGAACTTCTGAGGATTTCCAGATTTATTGTCCCAGGAACCTGCTGGGTCCTGACTGCCCCTAAGTAACTGAGATTTCTGAGCCATCTGATCACAGTCCAGCTCTTACCTTGGAAAAACCAGATGTTGCCCAGCGGGTCCTCGAAGGTGGCATCGACAGAGCTGGGGATGCCCTGCCAGTGGCGAGAGGCCAGGGCTGGGTACCCGTCCTGCAGCCTCCCAGCACGGAGCCGCCACACGTAGCGCGAGCTGAAGAAGAACAGCTCCCCCCGGATGGTGGCTGCAGCGTCGAAGGCCGTGAGGCAGGCGTCGGGCTGCAGGGCCTGCCGAGGCACAGCAGGTCAGGGCTGCCCCCCCAGAGCCCCCAGGTGTCCAGGCAGCCCCGTTTGGGTTGGGCACAGGCTGCCTGGAGATCCCCTCCCTGCACATCCCAGTGCCAGCTGTAGGGTCTGGGCTGGGCTCAGCAGTGCTGGTGTGTAGGGGGATAGAATAGAAGTAAATAAAGGAAGTATAGAATGTAATCTTACCCCCTAAAAAATTGCAGCTGAGCTAATTATTAAGGATTAGGAGCAGG
The DNA here is from genome assembly GCF_012460135.2 of Molothrus ater. Lineage (NCBI taxonomy): Eukaryota > Metazoa > Chordata > Aves > Passeriformes > Icteridae > Molothrus > Molothrus ater. Next base: position 12,146,340 of record NC_050495.2, read on the forward strand.
CCTGATGTTAACAGGCCACACCTGTAGCCAATAAGAAGAGTGTTATAAAGGAGTGGATTGGTTGGCTGAGGGAACTGGCTGCTGTGAGGGCAAGGAAGAGTCAGTGCCTAGAGGAGCTGCCTAAAAACAACATCAAGGAGGTCTGAAACTCTAGCGATATGGAGCTCTTGCACTATAATGACAACACTGGTAGAAGAGGCAGACACCAACTCGAGCTGCTGCCAGGGCAGCCCCAGCCAGGGTGTCAGGGAAGGGTACAGAGCAGCCCTGCACTCACCTCCACGTTGGTGATCTCGTTTGTTTCGAGGTCTGGCTGGGGCAGCTCTGCTGGCTGGGTTGGGGTTGGGTCAGGATGCGCTGAGGGTTTCCCATACAGGTACTGGATCCCTTGCTTGTCATCCTCGCTCAGGCTCAGGGGGTAGCGGAAGATGTAGAAAGGGGACATCAGGGACTTGGAGACAGCTGTGTGCTGCAGGCCCAGCACGTGGCCAAACTCATGGGCAGCCACTTGCAGGAGGTCAGTGCCTACAAAGGGAAAAGATAGAAGATACTTTTGTCTACTCACATGCTTTGGCCTCCTAGGCCTGTTGCTACCAGTCACCAGACACTGACATGTGTTGTAGGAGTCCAAAAAGAGGAAAGAGAAATCTACATCCAACTGTGTTGTTCCCAGATATTTCCTGTGTAGCTCAAAAATACGTTTGTAGGGGTTTTTTTTTAAGGGGTTCACTGCTTCAGAAACACCATGAGTCAATTCATACACTTGGGTATTAACCTGGACATATTGGTAATCTGCAATTCTGTTGTCAGAGGCTCTTGCCACCTCCTCAGCTACCGAAGAAAAGGATTTTCCATGTACTTTTGGAAAGGAGAAATTTGCACAGAGAAGGATGCGTAGGAGGTGCTGTGGTCAGGTTGGTGTTTGTCCACCCAGCTTGAAGCAGTTGTTGGCTAGAGCTGAAGTTCAGCAAGTCCCAGTTAGATCACACCCACTGTGGAAGATATTGGTGTCAGTGAGAGAACTCTGGGATTAACACTTGCCAAAGGCCTTTGTCACAGACAGCAGAGGGAGCTCATTTATTGCTTGTCTGGGGACTGTGTCAAGAAGGTGTCATTTAGAAATAAATCCATAAAATATTACCTAATGTCAAGACCTGAGACTTAAACAGATTTATGAGAGACCATGTTTTAGGAATACATGACCTTGGAGCATCTACAAAAGGAGAGGGGGGAAAGAGGATTTCAGTACACAAACTTGTATTGTTTGGCAGGTTTTTTTAGCTTCCAAAGGGTCCTTTCTAAAGCTGGTAAATTTTACTATCCCAGCATATTCATTCACTTGCCTTCAGCCAGAAATCCTCCAAGCTGCAGCCCAAGTGATGAAAGCAGCAGGGATGTGGCTCAGCCAGCCTTGGTGCTCCAAGCAGGAATTCCCTGCTGGCTCCAGGGGAGAATTCCCTGGTCACTTCTCAGCACCAGGAGCAGGGAGAATACAGTGGGGAGGAATCCCTGGGAAGGGTGGAGGGGAAGGTGAGCCCTGCCTTCCTCACTGGCCAGCTTTACCTGGAAGCCATGAATCTGCACAGCACTGACCTGATTAAATCAACACATCTAGGTCAGCTGAGAGAGTGGGATTTCCATGCCAGTGATTTATTACAAACTTTCAGACACTTCTGTTTAGCTTGGCAGGCTCCTCACTTGCTGCTTTCCAGTGTTGGCAGATGAGCTGTGCTGTCAGATTCTGCAGGGGAGGTGCACAGCTGAAGGAGCTGTGCTGGACAGCATCCCTGTGTCCCTCATGGATGGTCCTCCACGTGGGGCCTGCATCCTGCACAGCCCTGGAGTGACCCCAGGGCACACTCCTGCTCTCCCATCAGTAAAATGAGGCCAAGGATTTCCCTCTCTCACTGAGAGCTGAGTCAAGGATTTATCCGTGTTTATATCCTAAAGCTCTTTTCAGCATATTAAATGGCAATTAGCTCCAAAGAGCTTTTACAGCAGTTATTTATGGATCATATGGGAGGAGGGGAGAAGGGGGAATGCCATGGAGTAGAGCTGGATTCTGATGGGAACTGGTGTCCACTTTGGTTCCTGGTTTGCCCCCAACTCTGTTTTATGGGAGAATGCAGGAAATTCTTCAACAACAGAGAGTGAAAGCCAACAGAGCCCACTGCTGCCCCGGGAGCAGAAACCTCTCTGCAAAGAGGTCCTGTGCTTGTGATTCTTGTTTTGGGCCAGCACGAGCAGGGCTGGAGACACCACGCAGTCAAACTGGCCTACAGCTGGCACTGACAGGGTAGTGGCACCGACAGGGCTTTGGGGTGCCCACTGACATGGCCAGCATTTTGGAATCCCCAGAGAGGCCTGGGGTTAACTTGGGCTTTGTGATTATATCTTTGTCCTATGTAGATAAACTGGGAAGGAGGAGGAGGAGCTGACCTGGGTTAATTTTGATGAGTCTTCCAGAAACTGATGCTCTGGGCACTGCTCCAGTCGGTCCCAGGCACTACTGCAGTATCTCATGAGATACTGTGACACCAGACCCTGAGTGCCCAAGCAGAGAGCTACCAGCTTGGATCTATTATTAGCAAAAATTTAAAAAAGAGTCTTGACTGGATGTGATGTTGTTTATGGTCAGAGCATTCCCAGGCCACAGGGACAGAGCTGGAGCCTGGGTAGTTTCCCTTTATGGACTTGTTTGAGGGCAGATAGGGAACAATGCGTGCAGGGCCTGGGACTGAGGCTGTTCTTTGGAAGACAACAGGGTCACAGGGAGCTCCAGCCTCAGTTTTCCTTCATCCTTTGCTTGTTTCATTTCTAATGACTCCTGCCAATGCTGGGTGCAATTCCCCAGTGGCAGAGCACGTGGCTGGGCAGAAGAGCAGGAGGAATCCATGGGGAAGCCGGGGTCCTGGACCTGACTGCTAACAGCAGGCTTCTAACTAGTGAGAGATGACAATGCTCACCACAAAAATAGTTATTCCCTGTCAGTTTTACAGGGTCCCTGTTCATAGCACAGGGAATCCTTTCCAAGTTCACTGACAAGCATCCTGGAGCAGCCACAGCTCCCCTTGAAGCAGTGCCATACCCAGGTTGTTCCCAATGGTCCAGGTCTCATCATAGTCAAAGTGCACGTCTCCTTCCCGGTGAGTTTTGGGGAAGAACGCGTGTGCCAGGATCCCTCCAGGCCCATCAAAAGGCAGGTTGTCTCCATGCCAGTACCTGCAGGGAAGACACATTGCACCTCAGACAAAGGCCATGGAGCTCCAGCATCACATAGCCAGAGGTGGGAGGCACTGAGAGGGGACAGCAGCTCTCATTCTCATCCTGAGTTCCTCCCACTGGTCTAGATCAACCTCTCAGAGCTATTCCAATTGCCACAAGCCAAATTCTGCTTCAGAGCCCTGAGGAAGCAGATCTCAGTCACACCAAGCTCTGGGGAGTTTGTATGTTTTCTCAGGGATGTTTTTCCCCCTCCCCTCTCCAGCTTCCAGACCAGAACTGACTGTTAAGCCCAAAGAATTAAGGAGGTGACTGCCTAAGTCAAGATTGAGTTGATATTTCTGGGTGGTGGGGGCTGCAGAAGGGCAGCTGGCAGCAAAACTGACAGCAAAACCCAGCCAAACTCTCAGGTCCTCACTCAGGCCAAGCCACTGATGAGTAATGAAGGAAACTCATGAGAGATGTGGCCACTTGAGAGAGCTGAGGGAGACAAATACGCAGCATGGAAATCACATCACTGCTTGGACAGTCTCCACTGCCCTCATTAGCTCTGTACAAACACACAGCTCAGGGAAGTCTTTGCCCCAGTGAGTATTTTGCCAAAAGAGAATTTCAGGCCAGGAGCCAAGATTCCCTTAACCAAGAAACTATATTTGTCTTTGGGCAGACAGTTATATCCTTCAGTCAAGGGACAGGATGGAGGACCTGAAGATGGAAAATCAAAACAAACGCTTAAGAAAACAGCCTGTGGGCAGAGAAATGTAAATGTACCAGGAAAATGAATGAATGATCAGTAACGGTGCTGTGTGGAACAGCTGCACTCACACCGAGCAGCCCACGACTGACAAAACTAAAGCAATCCCAGTGTCTGAAAGCAGAAATATGAGCCTCCATGTAAGTGTCTGATCTGTGTGCTGGCAGGTCTCTGCTCTGGCTCCAGCCCTGCTCCTCTGGCAGGGGCAGGGTGTGCTGCCCGCTGTGCCCACCTCGTGAAGTCGATGACGATGTCAGCCCGTCCCTCCTGCACCTCGGTGAAGGTCAGCGGGGTCACATCACTCCAGACTTTCAACGCTTCCTCTATGGTCCTTCTCACTTTAGCTTTTACAAGTTGCCATGGGAACCTGATAATTCTGGAAGGCAACAGACACTGGATGAGGAGAGCATCAGCTGCTGTCCCATGGACAGGGCTGTCAGGAAGACACAATTCTGCAATCAGCATCACCAGGGCCACCATTCCCAGCACCAGAACGTCTCCAATCCATACATGCACTGCTCCAGCACCCTCTTGTCGCAGACATCTTTTATGAAAAATCCTTTCCTTAGGATTTTTCCTCCTGAGAAGGTGAGAAGCCTCAGGAACAAAATGTAAACATTGATTATCTGTTGCTGTGGAATGCTGTGGAATGCAACAGGTGGATCTTTGATTGGCCCATGTTGGATGTTTGTAATTAATGGCCAATCACAGCCCAGCTGGCTCAGACAGAGAGCTGAGCCACAAACCTTTGTTATCATTCTTTTCTATTCTATTCTTAGCCAGCCTTCTGATGAAACCTTTTCTTCTATTCTTTTAGTATAGTTTTAATGTAATATATATCATAAAATAGTAAATCAAACCTTCTGAAGCATGGAGTCAGATCCTCCTCTCTTCCCTCATCCAAGACCCCCTGTGAGCACGGTCACAGCCTCTACCAAGCAACATGTGCAGCAGATAAATCCCATCAGTGTTGGAACCCTCTGGCTGGTGTGGCAGAGGTGAGCTCCCTGGAGAGTTTTGCAGCACTCCCCAGGTCTATCCCCTGTAAGGCCACCACCACAAAGATTCCTGAGAGTGGTGTGATGTGATGTGATTTCTTCTCCTTAATCACTGCATTTTTTGCCACTGGAAACTTGGGTTCACTCAGCAGTGGCTCCCACTTCCTCCACTAACAAGAGCAGACTGAAAGGTCTGCCCCAGAGGGAAGTTTTCCTTCCATTAACAGCGTTGCTGTATGTAAATCTCTGCTGTGTTTCTTTCTTTAACACTACTGACCAAAAAGAAAAAAAGGAATAAGCCTTTCTGTTATCTGCAGCCTCCTGATGGTGTGAGGAGCAGTCTCCTGTATTGGATTAAGCACAAGATGATTTACATGCTGTCAAGGTCCATATGACTGTGCTCACTTCTCCACTCATAGCCCTGAGGGCAGCTGCAGAGGCAGCACAACCCTCCCTCCAGTCTGTTGGGCAGATTCACAACTGAGAATGTGTGGGGTGATTTGGGCAAAGCTTTACACTGAAGTGGTGTTTATGGGACCATCAGAAACAGCTGAATAAAAACATCTCTTTAAAATAAACTGTGAGGTGAGCTCCCCTCGGGGTGGCTGTGGGGGCAGAGGCACAGCAGGAGAGAGAGCTGGTGGGCTCAGCTCAGAACCTGTGAGGGCAGTGACACAGTGAGGGCAGTGACCCTGTGTGCCATGGGGTGCTGGTGTGGCAGTGCCCAGGGCTGAGGGAACAACAGGAGGGCAGCTGTGTTTGGGAGTGTGCTCAGGAGGGGATGAGGAGGTGCTGGGAACAAGCCTGCCATGTTCAGTGTGTAGCTCCCCTGGCCCCTGTGCCTCTCATGGTCACATCACAGCCCCAGGGATACCAGACCGAGTGTTTGGGCAGGGAGAAGTGAACCAGCCTGAGTCACATCAGCCTGGCTACCACACCAGCCTGAGTGTCACAGCAGCCTGAGTGTCACACCAACCTGGGTACCACACCAGCCTGAGTGCCACAGAGCCTGAGTGCTGCCACACCAGCCTGAGTGCCACACCAGCCTGAGTGTCACAGCAGCCTGAGTGCCACAGCAGCCTGAGTGCTGCCACACCAGCCTGGGTGCCACACGATCCTGGCGGCCATGGCAGCCTCCCTTACCTGTAGGTGAGGTTGGTTTTGTCCCAGCGGCCCCCGGAGAGCACGAAGCGCTTCTGGCGGTTGCGGCCGCCCTGGGCCCCCGGCGGCGCGGGCGGGTCGGGGTCGGGCACGCCGCAGCGGGGCGGGTTCCAGCCGGCCCAGGGCCCCGCCGCCGCCCCGGGGAAGCCCTTGGCAGGCACGCCCGTGCCCACGGCGTTCGCCAGGGCAGCCAGCCAAGGAGCCTGCTCCTTCCAGGTGTGATGCTTTCGAGACACGTCCTGAAAGGCAAAAGCAAAAGCGCGACTTTAGTGTCCGTGAAGATGCTTCCTGCTGCAGAGGGGTGCCCACAGCAGTCCTGCAGCAGTGATTCCCACTTCTGTTTCCCAGCCTCCTCCCCACAAACACGCCGTGCTCCCTGCTCTGGGGCTGGCTCACACCTGGGGGGCACTGTGTCATGCCATGGCACCCACGAAGCACTCAGCTATTTTTGGTCCGCATTTCCTTGGCAGCTGGCCCGCAGGAAATACTTTTGCAGGCTGTGGATGAGAACCAGACCCTTCAAGTATAAAACAAATCACTAGGGAATAAATTCTCCCCCTTTGCCCTACATCCTTTATTCCCTCCTGGCCCGGGGTAGAGGTGACATTAATGGGAGGAAGTCTTCACTCCCAGCACGCAGCTGTGCTCCTTGTTGTCACTTCTGTGGTGTCCTCTTGCTGCCCTGGCACCGTGGGCAGGTCTCAGCATGGCAGAGCAGGACGCAGGGGTGTGGGTGACAGCCCAGAGAGCAGCAGAGACTGTCCCTACAGCCCCCACCACTGCCTGAGGGCAGTTCTGCACCATGTCCCCTCACCTCACTGTACCTCTGATTCTGCTTGGATATCATCTCCTGGGCTCTCCCACACGTAGCTGGAAAAGCAAGGTTTCTTCTTGACAACATTAATTAATGCTAATTAGCTGACTTCCACCGGTTTCTCATGTTGACACCATGAAACACAACCCAGGTGTCGCCTCCAAGCTGCTGTGAGGCATGTTGGGTGAGAGGTGCTTGGTCCACCTCACTGTGCTGCAGAGGGCCAAACACAGATTTTTTTTTTTTTTTTTTTGCCTGATTTTATGCAGCAAATGAAATGATGGAAGGTGTTTGAGCAGGCAGGAGCTGAGATGCAGCAGTGGTGAACAGACAGGCTCTGTCCCACAGGGCTCCAGAGGTTGGACCTGGGCTTTAGGCAGCTCTTTCTTGCCCTGCAAAGAGCTGCCTCCTTCCAGGCCAGCTTTCCTGGCTGCCCTACCAGTGACACGGGGGTCAGGATGGCACGGTGCCAGCGCTGCCATGATGCCTGTAATCCACATGCTGCCACCCTCTGCTGCCACAATGGGCCCATTCACGCAGGCTGGAATGAAGTGTGAAGGCCTTGGCATCAATTCCACCACCCTGTGCCCCTGAGCCAGGCACACATGGACAGGGGAGCCAGGCAGGGCACACAAGCTGCACTCTGGGTGTCCACACATCACTTTAGGCTTTTGGTGTGTCTGTCACTGCTCCAGCCTGCTGGCTGATCCTCCCATGACAGACAGACAGACAGACAGACAGACAGACAGACACCCTTGGTGGCTAGGCACCTGCCAGCCTGTGCCTCAGAGCCATTGATACAACCCTGGTGTCCCAGTGCACTCTCACACCCCACAGGAGCTGCACCAGCAAGGAGAGGAACCATCCTGAACAGCAGATTTTCACACCCTGAACAGCAAAAGCTGCCCAAGCCACCAGCCACACACTGAGCATCCATTCAGGGCCTGGGGGAGGAGGAGCACGGGCTGGGCTGTCCCCAGGCTGCTCCTGCTGGGACTGGAGCCCTGCCAGGCTGGAGGTACCTGTCCTCTAAGAGGAGCTCTCTGAGAGCCCCCTGGCACCCTGCCTGGGCTGGCAGCTACTGCTGCAAAGGACAGCTGGCAGCAGAAGCTGACAAAGTTCATGTTCTGGCCAGCATTTGCTATCAGCCCCGATGCCACCGGAGCACACAACAGCTCTGTGTCACCAGAGCACAGCCTGCAGGGCTGCTCAGCCCCTTGCTCCTGGCTGCACCCATGGCCAGGTCCTGGCAGCTGAGGATTGGGGTGAGGAATGCATCTGGCTTTCCAAGGCCAGGAATGCAGGGCTGAGGAGCACAGGGAAACCCTCAAGGAGTGCTCAGGTGGGTGGGTGTGCTGAGGCTGACCCAGATGCTCCTTACCCCTGGTTTTTCTCCCTGGTGATGCTCTCCACCTCTGGGAAGGCCCAGTTTCCTTCCAGGCTGGGGGCACTGCCATGAACTGGAGGTTCTCTCTCCTCTGCCCAGGAGCAGAGAGGAGAAGCTGCCTGTTTCCTTCTTGCCCTGAGGAGTCCCTTGTTCAGAGGCAGAGCAGAGGCAGATTTTCTCTCCTCTTTGGTTACCTCAAGGCTCTGTTACGAATCCCAGCTTTCCAAACCCCACTTTGCAACAGCAGGACCCTCCCTGCTCCTTCTGCCCTTTGCAGACCCAGTCCTGGAAGGGGCACAATGTGCTCCTGTGGGTGGGACAGGAGGCAGGACCTGCCCTGGTGTCCTGTGTGTGCCCCTGGACAAACAGTGACTCTGTCCCTGTCGTCACTGCACCGACATTAGCACCATGGCAGGAAAGGGCTGGAAAATGCCACTGCAGGCAAGGGGAAATGTGACAGGCACAAACCACTTGCCAAACAATGCTCAGGGGACATCCAGGCTGGAGATCTTGGCCTCCTTGGCTGGACACACCTTGCTGCAGGCACTTCCCAGGGATTAGATACCGTGTCCGCTTGCTTAAGGTTGCATCCTTCCCAGGCAGTGCTGAGCCCTCGCTCTCGTGGGGAGATCTGCTTTGTTCCCTGAGCTCTGCTACCCCACCCTGGCTGACTGCTCAGGGCTCACTCAGGGCCATGCTGCTGCCCAGGCTGCTGCAGAGCTGGGAGGGCAAGGGAAGGAGGGCACTGGCTGCTGGGTACCCATCAGGGCATCCCACCAGCAGAAGGGAGGGGATTCCTGAACACAAAAGCAAAGGAAAATCCTAGGGTTTGCCCCAGCAGAATGCAAAACAGATCTGAGCCTCTGGCTGAGTGTGTGCAGCCACTTGCAGTGCCACCCCCTGAATAACCCACAGCTGGGCATGGGAACTGCTGCCTTGTAGTCAAGGAAGAGGCCAGGGCTTTGGAAGAGGCTGGTCAGCAAATGTGAACACAGCACAAGCACAGAGAGGATTCCAGGCCTGAAACCAAAGGTTGAGGGCAGTGAGGACAGCAGAGGAGCAAAGCTGTAGCAAAGAGGGCTGTGCTCCAGGCTGGTCACAGCTCCTCACAAAGAAAGTGCCTCTTCCTGCAGCCTCGTGACTGAAAGGCTGAGGGGGAGCAGGAGGGAAAGGACAGATCCCAGGGGACAGCAGAAACCACAGCAGAGGTCCAGGCTGCCCACTCAGTTCCTCACAGCTTTATCAGCCTTCAAGTGCTGTGATACAGCAGCCATCACCTCTGGGTCTGCTGGAGCCAGATGAACACCAGCCAAGCTTCCCAGGAAGTGTTCCAGCCATCCCAAGGAGCCAGGAGCATCTTTAACCTCCTGCTGTTGGGCAGCACTCACCCTGCAGAGCCCCCGAGAGCAGCAGCAGCTGCAGCAGCACAGGGGCAGTGGAGCATCAGCCTCAACGAGCACAGGGGTGGGGCTGGTGCCTGGTGCTGACCAACCCACGGCTCTCCTGAGCCTGGCTCCATCCTCCTCTGCCTGCCTGTACTCAAACTTGTGTCCTCTTTGTGTACCTGAGCACCTGGGCTCCTGTGGCATGGACATGAAAGGAGACCCCTCTCCCTGTCAGACAGGAGGGACTGGACAAGTTACAGCCTGAATCCTTCAGTCTTGGGTGCTTCCCCTCTCACTGCTTCCCCTTTACTTGGGGAATGAGCTCAAGGGCTTTGTCTCCATTCCCCTGTCCCTTCTGCTCCTGCTTTTCCATTGCTTCTGTTTCTGCTTCCTCCTTTTGTTACTCAGAGCATTTCCAAGGTCCTGGTGTTTGCTGCCTCTGGCTGGCAGCATTACCCCCCTCCTCCCTATGAGCCTGCACCTCAGAGCACTCCTGCCCTCATTTCAGCAGAAATGCTTTCTCTTGCAGTTCTCTCACCCCATTTTTGCTCACTGTGGGGTGGCCGTGCCCCCCAAAGGCTCTGCACCCCCTGAACAGCAATGTTCCTGCCTGATCTCAGCATTGTTCTCCTGATGCAGGGACAGCTTTTTGTGCAGCCTGCCTCTCAGCCCAGCATGGATTTGCAGGGAGTGGATTTGAAAGTGCAGCTACAGCTGATGGTTAATGGTAAAACTGGAATCAGCTTCATTTTAGTCAGGTTGTGTTCCAGGAGGAGCCTGGGCTGGGAAGGTGCTGATGCTGCAGGTGGAATTTCATGGCTGAAACATGATTGTGTTCTGGTCTAACCCTGAGCTAAATGTGCTCCTGGTCAAGGCACTGTTAGTGGAAACAATGCCCAGGCAAAGCCAGCAGATTTATTGGTCCTGCCTCCCCAGGACAAGGTCTCCCAATCGCTCCATGAATTCTTTGCTCACACAAAATTTTTCACTCCAGGGCTGCTCCATGCTGGCTGCAGCCTGGTCCCACTGCAGACAGAGAGAGCACAAAGGCTGGGTCCCAAACAGGAGCTGCTGCAGTGCCTGGCTGTGCACACACTGCTGGATTTTCCTCTTCCCACCCATGGCACCATCCAGCATTACCTCCTGAGCCCTGACACTTTGTTTCCGGATTACTTGATGGTAGTTGCTGTTGGCAATGAAAAAAGGAAAATGTTTATTTTTCCTAAGCAACGTGGAACATGAAACATTATGGACTGCAAATGTTTATGGCCACAGACAGAATGAGAAGAAGCAGGCTTTGGTGTAACAAGAGAAAGCAAATGAATAAACACTGCAGGACTATTTTTATTATCAGACATTTTAATTATGTGACAGTTTGTGAGACTATTCCATCAACAGCACCACAACCAAGCTGCTGGTGTCACCCAAGCAACAGTTTGCCAGAAACAGGAGTACTTACAGAGCAAACAAGCCCCAGGATGCTGACATAGCAAAAGGTTTCAAGAGCCCTTAATCTGATGACCTAGAATTCCTCTTGAAATGAAGAAACTGCTCTAGGATGTGGCACACTCCTGGCAGGGGAGGAAGGGGTTGAGATGTTTTGTTCATTGTGCACTTACATCCAAGCTAAGGGGAGCCATGAGCTACCAGTGCCTCTCTCCTGCCCAAATCCACCAAGAGGAGGAAGTCTGGTCACCTGCCTGTCCTTGCTGGGACTCCTCTGTCTGCACCAGGATCTCAGTGAAATATAAAAACATGTCTGTGGCCTTAGTGAACCCCTGAAGTGCTCTGCTTTTCATTTTGCTGGGCAGCTATGTGCAGACTCAGCTCTGCTCCCATTTGCTTTTGGCTGAGCCATCCCCAGTGCAAGAACACCCACAAACCCTTAATTTACCTGTCCACATAGTTGAGATTAGTAGGAAAGAGCAACTTGGGGGAAAAAGTGGGGGGAAAAAGTGGGGGGAAAAAGTGGGATGTCCAGCATCTCTTCAGGATAACTTTCCACTAAAAATCCTTTCCAAACAACTTCTATCCAGTGCATCCCTTCTTCTGCAGAGCCCCACAGGTTATGGTGCCAGGGCAGGATAAGCATGGGGGAAGGCAGTGCAACATAACCTGGAGAGGGGGATCCTCCCCAGACTGCTCCTCTCCCTCTCCCCTCCCAGCTGCACCCCAAGCCCTGCCACACTGCAGGGTGTGTGTGTGTGCTGCCTGTGAAGCACAAACACAACAAACCCACTGCAGAATAACTACTTACATGTGTCTTGAGTCTCTCCCAGAGCAGAAGATAAACATGCCTAAAATTACCCCAGCCCCGACTGCAGTTTTTAAATAGCCAAACCAAGGAGTGCAAATCAAACCCTTCCTGCGGGAGCCGCCTGAGCCCGGAGCGAGGCAGGCCGGGGCTGTGGGGGAGGCAGTGCCCTGCTGCCAGAGGGGAACCTGCTGTGCTCAGGGTTCTGCACCCCTGATGGGTTGTGTTGGTAGCTGGGAGGGTGCCCACAACTTCTTCACAGAGAGAGACCTTCCCAGCAAATGCAGGGCTTTGATTTCCCCGGGGAGCCGCAGGCAGGGCAGGAATTCAGTGTCTGCGCGTGCACAGCCCGGGGACTGCAGATCTTTTGTTCTCAAGTTTTACAGTGGACACCAGACCCAGCCTTTATGCTGCTCTCAGTTTTCTCTTACTTTCTTTAGGCATTAGTATGAAAGTGAAGGAGTTCTACAGGGTTTGCCTCAAAGAACACAAGTCCTTCAGCAATATGCCCTATAGCCTGGCTTTAAAGTGAATCTTAGCCCTGATTCCCTCCCCTCTCAGCTGCTGCCGTTGTGGCTCACTGTTGGAGCACAAACAGCCACAAACAGCTGGGTGCAGCACAAACTCCTGCAGCCGGGCTGTCCTTGCCCACCCCCGAACTGGCACAGCCTGAGGAGCTCCTGTGCTCGCTCTCACTGGAGTGTGAATCTCTTTTCCCAGCTCAGCCCCTTGGCCCCTTTCTCATTCATCACCTGACAGCAAAAGGTGCCCAGACAGGAAATGAGCTGCTGTCAGACATGAGGGAAACATCCCTTTGTGCAGCAGGCTGGAGCAGTCAGAGCAGGGAGCACGGGATGTCGTGGCACAGCTTCTCTGAGAGAGGGCACAGAGTGGCCAGGCCTCTGTCAGCCTGGCAGTGCCACCTCAGCTGTCCTGCACCCACGTGTTCCCCTGCTGCCACCTCCATCGTGTAAAACTGGCTGCACCTCAGAGGCAGCAGAATAACCTTCAGAAGCCTTGACAGCAGATGAGGAACCCAAAAGAGCAGCTGTTTGGGATGAGAGAACTGCTGTTTGAAAGGATGGGGGATCACCTGTCCATCTCCAACCCAAGCAATGCAGCCACCATCTCTGCAAAGGCTGAGTCAAACGCATCAGTCTGAAAGCCTGAGCTCCACATGGCTGGTCCAACACACAAGCACAAGGCATTCCTGAGCAAAACAGACCTGCAGGAGCATCACCTGGAGCTACTCCAGCCAGGAGGGAAGGATTAGCTCTCACAGAGTAGAGCATGAGCCTAGGATGAGGAAGAAATCACCTCTCTGTTGGCAAGAGTGCCACCTGGGGGGACCCTTCTGGGTTTGATGGACCAGGAGTCTGAGCAGCCCTGGAGCCCTGCACTAACTCTGTGCTCTTCAGCAGTTTGGTGCACAAACCAGCTCGAGGGGCACTGGCCAAGTGAGCTGAGCCCCTGCAACCCCTCCAGGCACTCAGCAGCTGTGGGTGCTGGCACCAGGACTGAACGGTGACATGGGCAGCTGGGCTGGGCTCCAGCTCAGAGGGTGAAACCCAGGCTGGCTCTCCCTTCCCCCAGGACCCCACACGGGCCCTTGCTGGCAGCCAGACCAGGCCCAGGGGCTGTGCAGGTTCCTCCAGGAGCAGCAGCTTCCCAGCTTGCACAGGGCAGAGCGCAAGGCACCTGCCAGCCCAGCCCAGCCCGTGTCCCACGGGAACCGGCAGCCTCCAGCTTTATGCGGGTGGAGCTCTGCCCTCCCAGCGCACCCCCCCTGCTGCTCGCAGACGGGCCTGAAGCCGCAGAGCAGCGTCATTCCTGGAGCGCAGGGTGCCACCAGGGTGCCACCAGCGAGCGCTTGGCCTCACCTTCCCCAGAGGCAGAGCGGGGCCGAGCGCGGTGACATTTCATTCGAAGGAATGCGAGCACTTTGGGGGCCAAGGCTGCTCCGTGCCAAGTCCCAGCCCACAGCAGATTTAGCAGCCAAGTTAGAAAGTGCTCAGATGACAGAGCTGATAATAAAACCATCGACAGAACCTGAACTAATCCCCTTGGGCTGCTACCGGGCATTTGCTCTGTCATTATTTCATGGCACAGCAGCGAAGAGCATGTCTACAATAACGCGATTACACACGCACACATTCCCAGCACAAGGAGCTCTCTGTCCTCTCCCGTCCCCCAAATCCCCCGCACGCCGCTGCTCCTCTCCGGCAGCCGCAGTCCCAGGTGCTGGGATGGGGCAGGCATCTGCAGGAAGAAAGAGCCCTGCTGCTCCTCTCCTGCCTGCCTTTGGTTCATCCCTTCAGTCTCGTCTCCCGTAACTTCTGGGAGCTGCCAGCGCAGCGCGCAGGGGGTGTTGGAGCAGCAGCGAGGGCTCTGCTGCCTGTGAAGGGAGCACGGGGGATGCCGCGTCCTCTCCTAAGCTCTCCTTGTCCCGGTTCCCGTTTTCCCTCGGGAACACGGCTGTGAAAACTCCCCAAGAAGCCAGGAAGAGCCGGCGGAGCGGGAGGCACGGCCGGGGCACGGGCATCGTCCCGCGGCCGGTGATTCCCGGCAGCGCCGCCCGTGCCGGCATCCCGAGCGCGGCCCGGGGATGGATGGATGGAGCGGCGGGGGGAAGACACAGCTCATCCCGTTCAGCGGAGGATCTGCCGGGGAGATCCCGCCCTCGGGACAGCATCGGAGAGCGGCGGGGGACACGGAGGGAGGCACCGGGCGGCCCCGACTCACCGGCTTGTGTCGGCGGGCGGGCGCGGCGGGCGCGCAGTGCAGCAGAGCGGCGGCCAGCAAGGCGGCGGCGGCGGGCAGCGGCGGGCGGGCCATGCCGGGCGGCGGAGCGGGCTCGGACATGGGGCACAGGAGGAGGGGGGGGGTCTCGCTGAGCCTTTTATCCCCCCACCGTGGCTGCCTGCCCTCCTCCTCGCGCCTCCTCCCGCTCCTGCCTTTTGTTCTCCCCGAGCCGCGGCTGCTCGGGCCGGGGGGACACGGCCCGGCCGCATCGCGGGAGGGGGGTCCGGTCCCGCCCGGCCCGGCCGCTCCGCCCCGCCACCCCCCGGGGGCGGAGCGGGGCGGGACCCCCCTCCCACGCCTGCCCGGCACCGGCCCCCTGCTCCTGCCTGCCTTGGGGTGCCTTTAAACGGGGCCCTTTAAAGGCGTCTCTCACCTCTCCTGCCTAAGGGCACCAAGGACTAAACCCCATCCTCTCAGTGCCTGTCGAGACCACTCCAGTCCCCCTGTGGGGAGTAGCTCACAGCCGTGTTTTAATGAGTTTGAACTCCTGTTTTGCCTGTGCAGGGCTCTGCTTTGCTCACTTTTTCCCTCACCCTTTGCAAGAAAGCTTTCTCGAGCAGGGATGCTGAGGGAGGGGAAGGAAGGGAGCAACTCCTCATTTTGGAGATGCCAAAGCCTTCTCCATCTGCTCAGCCACCTGGAGATAGAGGCAGCAAGGCACAGATCTGGTTTCTTCGTTCCTGTTTCTATGGGAGAAGCCCTGGATTGTGTCAGCATCCTCTCAGCAGACTGAGTTTAGCTGAAAATTGTTTCAAGAAATGTATTGCAAATAAGAGAACTTTGATCTCCAGCTGCCTGGGCTGGTGTGCAGGGAGTGAGTAAGACTTCCTGACATCCCAGGCTTTATTACTGCTTTATTTTTCTGTGATCAGTTCTTCATGTTTAGTTTTATGGGAACCATACTGACGATGTAAATCCTGGGTAGGGTGAGCAGATGTGAGAAGAAAGAGCCTGGCCTTGGCTGGCTGTGGAAGGTGCTGCAGTGTTTAACTCACAGGCTGTTAGCAAGATGTCCCTGCCCTGCAGCACCATGCTCAGAGTATCCCCTAGGCCTTGTTTGTAAAGGGGACAGGGGAGCAGGGAAAACCACGTTGCACTGTGGAATTTACCCTTCTGCTCTTATTCTGGCTGTGCCCCAGGAATGCAGAGCAGACCCTTGTTTCTTGCCTTTCTCTGAGCCAGACAGCTGGGTCCCAGTGAAAAAAGCTTTCCTGCCTTTGTCTCTCTTTTCTTTAGTGTCTTTTCTTTTAGTGTTGGTGTCTCTGGGAGCTCAGTGCTTTCCAGCCCATGGCAGTGGAGCCCTGGGGAAGCAGGGAGAGGCATGGGAGCAGCCTGGGAGGCAGCAAAAGGCAGCTTGGCTCCTCTTAATGAAGGGAGATTTTAAAGGGGGTGTTCTGGGAAACTTGGTCCTTGCAGAGATGGAACTGTGTGTGAGAACTGCTGGCTCCTGCCAAGGCACTCAGCACAAAAGAGAGTGCATGTTGTGTTTGGGATCACAGATATTTCCCAGCCAAGCCAGTGGATGTTTAGCAGCAGGAAAACGGCTGCTGGGTGTTCTGGGGACTCCTGTGCCCTGTGTGCAGCCTGCAGAATTGCTTCTTGCTGTGTTCCTGAGCTGGGAGCTCTCTCAGCCACTGTCTGTCCTGTCCATGCAGCCCCATGGATGCACAGAGGCTGCTGCCCCATGAGCACAGGGCTCCCACCCCAGCCCCAGAGCAGTGACAGTCTGAGACCCCTCATTCCGACACCCCTCATTCCGAGACCCCTCATTCCGACACCCCTCATTCTGACACCCCTCATTCTGACACCCCTCATTCTGACACCCCTCATTCCGAGACCCCTCAGTCCCACATCTCCCACTCTGACATCTCCCACTCTGACATCTCCCTCTCTGCTTGCTTTCCTGCAGCTCCTGCCAGGCTGGAGCCAAGCTTGGGCTTCTCTGGATGGCTGCAGGAGCTCAGTGGAAGTTCTCATGGCTGAGAGGCCCCCATGGTCACTGATGTTGCTGATTAGAATCCTCACATGGAGCTCTTCTTGCTCAGCACCTGTTCAGGGCCTTCCAGCCCCAGCAAGTGGCAGAGCTGTCAGGAGTTTTCCAAGTCCTTCTGACCACAAGCATTAGCTCTTCTCCCACTCCCCTAAAGGCTTCCCAACAAGGAGGGCCTTGTGAACACCTGGGCAGGCAAAGCAGCATCGTAATGTGAGTCTCAGCAGGAACCAGCAGCTGGGGATAACCTCACTCTACACCCAGCAGGTGTTAGGGGGAAAGGGGCTGTGCCAGGGGAAGAGAACAGCAGGTTTGATTCTTTGTGAGCAGCAAAGAGGTGGAATAACTCCCTCAGCCCATGGGCCACTTGGGTGTGATACTGCTGTAAGGCACTTGGGACTGAGGGGAGGTGGGGGAAGAGCTTCTGATGAGAGCCAAGGGGAAAAGGGAGGGAACTGAGAGAGAAACTGAATTTAAATGGATTAAGCCTGTCTGTCCAAAGTCTTTTGTTTCCTGCCACCTCCCTGGTGTGACTTTCACAGCTGTGTTCTGTGTGCCTGGGGACCTGTCTTGAGGCCCCCTGCAAAGCCAGCACAGAGCTTTACACCCCCTGGGCATTGCCCTGAGCAGCTGGAAGAGGCTCCAGGAGCCAAACCCCTTTGATTTCCCTGATGTCTTTCCTGCTCTCTCCGTAGGACATAACCTCATTAATTGATGTCTCCAGCATCACTGCTCAGTGGGTGACAAATGAGGACATGTCCTCATCAGGTAAGTCTCTGTCCTCCCCTTTGGTTTTTGGGATTCCCCTTCTCTCTGGCCCTGGCACCTTGTTTTTCTCCTGGGCAGCCAAAGTGGGTGTTTGTACAGGTGGTGGTGGGTGCAAACAAGGCTGGGGGTCATGTGCAGTGAACTGCCCATGTAAACATGATTGATCAGGAGTACTTTTTGAATTACTCAGTTCTCCTCCTCTGCTGGCAGCCCAAGACATGGGCATGGGGAGTGGGCAAGAAGAGGTTGTGGAGTGGGAACTTGGCCTTTGGGCCTGGACACAAGTGGAAAGGTAAAGTAATATGTAAAATAAAATATAGGTTGGTCAGCGAAGTGCTTTGCTTCAAATCTCTACTGGGTTTTTAAAAAATCTTTCAAATGGAAATGCTGGAATTGTGCAGGCTGCCCTGGGTCCAAACAGTGAACCTTGAAAACACCAAAGTTTTCCAGACTTCAACTTAACTAGGTCAGTCTCACTATGAAGAAAGTCTTGCTTGATTCCCTACTACTTATTTTACATCTGTTTTCTTTTGCCCTCCCCTTTCTGTGACCTTAGTTCTGGGTTGAACCCAGCAGTGCAGAGTCAGAAGAGTTTGGGGTCAGCTCGGTGCAGTGCCCTTATGAAACCAAGGGCCAGGTGTGGGGCAGGGCCATGGCTTCACTGCTGCCCCCCTGACCTTGGAACAAGGGACATGGTGGCAGGAGCGTGCTGGCCCTCACCTTGCAGAGGTGCACTGCACTCCTCAGGGCTCCAGGCCAGGAAGGGTCCCTGGGCGAGCGCTGAGACAGCCTCAGCCTGTCCCCTGTGCAGTGCAGGGCAGCTCACACTGCAGGGCAGCTCACAGTGCAGCTTGCACGGTGCCCGAGCAGCTGCGGGGTCCCTCCAGCTCTTCCTCTCCCTTCTGCAGCAGCCCTGGGCTCAGCCCTGGACTCAACCCCAGGCTCAGCTCTGGATGCGGCCCTGGGCTCAGCTGTGGGCTCAGCTCTGGGCTCAGCTCCAGCCTCAGTCCTAGGCCCAGCCCCGGACCCAGCCCCAGACTCAGCCCCAGGCTCAGCTCTGGTCTCAGCCCTGGCCCAGCCCAGCCCCAGCCCCAGCCCAGCGCTGGTTTTGGCCCCAGGAGCAGCTCGGTCGGTGCCGCGGCGCGGGCAGGGCCGGGCCGGGCTCGGGAGCCGCTCAGCGCCCGCAGTGTTTGTGTCTGCTCATCCCTGCCCCGTGCCAGGAGCCGAGCGCACACAAACACAGCCGGGCTCGCCTGGGAAGCGCTGCCTGCGAGATAAGCAGGGCGAGGAAAACACATCCATCTTCGTGTCTCTTGGCCTGAGATGCAGTTTCATCTGCTGGCATTTTCCTGGCGTGGGCTCAGGGCACACCGCAATTCACCTGCGGAGCCAGACGCCGGGGAGCCAGCTCCCATTCCTGGCGGGAGGAATCGCTGCTGCTCCGGCTGCTGCAGGGGCCGTGCTGGCGAGGGGCTGGCACTGGGGTGGTGCTCGGGGACGGGGCTGGCCCCGGGCTGAGCCCTTGTGGCTGCGGGTCACCAACAACGAGCTCAGCGTGGCTGCGGGTCACTAACAGAGAGCTCAGCGTGGCTGCGGGTCACCAACAGCGAGCTCAGCGTGGCTGAGGGTCACCAACAGCGAGCTCAGTGTGGCTGCGGGTCACCAACAACGAGCTCAGTGAGCCACGGGCCACAGTGCCTGCCCAGAGCCTCCCGTGCCCACCCGGGCACCCGGCAGAGCCCGGCCAGGAGCTGGCAGCCAGCGGCTGGACACAGCACGGGTGATGGGACACAGAGCAGGGGACACAGCACGGGTGGCTGGGACACAGCACCGGGCACAGCACTGGTGAATGGGCACAGAGCAGGGGACACAGCACGGGTGATGGGCACAGAGCAGGGGACACAGCACGGGTGATGGGCGCAGAGCACCGGGCAGGGCTCGGCTGCAGCCGCGGCTGCTCGGGCTCTGATCGGGAGCCGGCCAGTGCCGTCTTGCAGCGCTCCCGACCTGCCGGCTCCCCGCGAATGGAACGGCCCCGGTGAAACGCCCCCCAGCCTTGGCTCCCTCTGATCCCCTCCGAAGCTGATCTGAGACTGGAATGTCTCCTGGGACGTGATTCCCTCTAGCCCGAGGGGAACTGCGTTAATAAAACCCAGCGTGAGCTGTGGAGGCGATGGGGGAGGAGGCAGGCAGGGCTGGGGGGATGAGGCTTTTATGAACAAGTCGCAGGGCTGCTGGAATTGTCCCGTCCTGTCCTCTCTCCCTCTCCCTGTCCCTGGAGTCGAGCTGTGGAATTCAGGGTTGGGTCGAGGCTTTTCTTCACGTACGTTTCTGCTCAGAGCAGCCAAGCCCCTCGGCTCCCTCTCCCCCCTCCTCAGCTGCTGAACTCCCTTCCCTGGAGCAGTCCCGCTCCCCCAGCTCCTCTCTCGCAGCGCTGGGACCCTGCTGCCCCTCCACATTGCTCGGGCATCGTCCCCTGGGGCAGGCTCACCGTGGCAGGGAGAGCTGTCTGTCCCCAGGCTGGCTTGGCAAGGCAGGGCAGCAGCACAAGCAGAGAGGGCTCCCCACAGCTCGGCAGGATGGAGGCTGCACTCAGGGGATCCTTGGTGTTGGGTGAGCAGAACCAGCCAGACACAGAGCTCTGACTGAATAAAGCCATGGGAAGGCAGTGGGGATGTGAGCCAGAGGGGAAAAAAGACAGGAGAGCAAGAGAATTCAGCCCAGAGGAGATATCCATGAAGAGAGACCACAGAAATGCGGATTTTGTTGGTGTGAGTGCACTCCTGGCTCTCTCTGGGATGCAAAGTGCCTCTCCAGCAGTAACTGCACAGCAGTGATGCCATGTCCTGCATTCCACACTGCCTGGATGCTCTGTGTGACACACACTGCGCTGCCACTGGCAAATGTCACTGGGATAAATGGGTGGGACAGAGGCAGAGATCAGTTCCCAAAGTGTTTCCCCACTTTCTCTCAGGCTGCAGTTGCTGAACTCTGAGACTGAATTGTCACAAACTCCCTGTGGCAGGCTCAGGTCCAGGGGAGCACCCAGAGACCCCTCTGAAGAACCATCTGGAAAGGGCACCTTGCCCAAGGCTGGGAATGAACCCAGCACAGCACCCACAGTGCCCAGCCTTTCCAGAGAGCTGAGGGGATTGCTCAGATCACTGATTTTTCAAAAGGTCAGGCTGCTGCTACAGGGGATGTTTGTAGTGTTCCTGTGGAGGAGCCCATGGATGGCTCTGGCAGAGATGCCATCTGAAAGGAAAGCATTTCAGCAGAAATCGTGAGAAATCAGAGTGCACAACCAGGCTGCCCTGTGCATTTACAGGGTTATTGACTGTCCATGTGAAAAGGAGAAGGAAGGAAGGAAGGAAGGAAGGAAGGAAGGAAGGAAGGAAGGAAGGAAGGAAGGAAGGAAGGAAGGAAGGAAGGAAGGAAGGAAGGAAGGAAGGAAGGAAGGAAGGAAGGAAGGAAGGAAGGAAGGAAGGAAGGAAGGAAGGAAGGAAGGAAGGAAGGAAGGAAGGAAGGAAGGAAGGAAGGAAGGAAGGAAGGAAGGAAGGAAGGAAGGAAGGAAGGAAGGAAGGAAGGAAGGAAGGAAGGGAGGAAGGAAGGAAGGGAGGGAGGGAGGGATGGGATCTGATATTTAGTTTTGAGCAATTTCTGTTGGAAGCTGATGGCTGGGGAGCCTCAGTAGGACAGGGAGAGCAATGTGGTGACCAAAACTCATGAAACATTTTGGAGAGCTGGGACAAAAGACCCCAAATCACAGGTGTCTGTGCAGTGTTGTGCAGAGGCTGCAGCACCCACAAGATCTCTCGGGGTGCCCCATGAGCTGTGCCTTTGCTTGGGCAGGGGCAGAGGTGGGGAGGCTCTCACTGCAAGTTCTAGTCCAGAGCTGTTCCTGGGTTGGTGCTAAGAGCCTCCTGAAGGTCATGGGCACCCCTGCCTCACACACAGACCCACCCTCGAGCTTGTGTTGTTTCACTACAGGGAAACCCCATCAGTGCCCTCCAGAGCTGTGGGGAACCACGGGGGCAGCTCCTGGACATGTTTGCTGTCTGTCTGTCTGTCTGTCTGCAGAGAGAGGGGGAACCAGGCTGGCCAGGGAGCAGCAGTGCAGGAGCAGGAGGGAATGGCCTCTGGGCAGACATTTGGGTTTGGAGGAAATGCTCAGCCCCGGGCCTGGACACTGAATGTGAGGCAGGGCAGGGGGAGCAGGGAGAGGTGAGAGACCCTGCAGGGCTCACTCAGCACTGACATCTCCTGCCAGGGCTGTGAGCTCTCTGCTGCTTTGGGCTCCCTGACAGATCCCAGCCAGAGGAGAGGCAGCAAAGGTCTCAGCCCCACTGCTCAGATCCCCCAGACATGCACCAAAAACCCTGGGCTGGCTTCTCACCTCAGGACCCAGGCTTGCTGTCCTGTCCTGTGTACAGCAGGTGAATTCACAGGAATTGTCCTCGTGACCTGAGGAGACACCTGATGTGTTCTGGAATTTCTTGACTTCTCTGACTGAAGAATTTGGGAACACAAAGCCCCTCTTTCAGTTACAATGAATGCCATCAACCTTCAGCTGGGATGAGAACATGACTCCAGGAGCACAAGCCCCACTTCTGGATGAGAGAGTGCAAAGGAAATGGAACTTCCAAGATGCAGTTGCCACAAGGAGATTTGGAAAATTGTTTTTCTGCTGCCTTTCCTTTCCCCAGCAGGAGCTGAGAGCATCCACATTTGGTACCTTCCTCCACCAGAGTGGGTTCAAGTGGCCCAGGTAAAGGCAGGGATGTGCCTGCACCTCCCAGGAGCCACGGGCAGGGTTGAGAGAAGCCTCCTCTGATGGGGAAACCTCAGTGTAGCTCAGCTGTGCTGGGGCTCAAAGAGGAAACACTCCTGACCTGAATGGACTCGGGTCCAGAAGAGCCTGCAGACCAAAAGCTGGCTAGCATGAACGAGTTAAAATCCTTTCCTGTGCCTGGTGAAATTTATTGAAAACTACATCGTTCATCTGTTGAAACTTCACAGCTGTTGAGATTGCCCTGGGGGCAAACCACATCCAAGAAATGGCATGTAGAGATCCCGGAGCACGGGACTTGAAAGCTGAAACGGGCTCTGGGCGCTGCCTCCCTCCCCTCGCAGCCCCATCTGCAGCTCCTGCAGTCACACAGCGCGGGCTGCTCCTCCTCCCATCGCTCCTCTCCCTCCTGCAGCACCGGCACTTTGTGTCGGGCACTGCATTTGGGCTAAAGAGCAGCGGAGCAAGGATGCAGACGGGAGGATGGGCCGTGGGAGTGGCACCGGCGGTGACACAGGGCTGTGCGCCACCAGGGAACATCACCTGCCTGTGACACTGCTCTTTGTTATCCCTGGGGGAGCGGTGGTGAGGCAGGCCCGCAGGAAATGTGCCATTTGCTCATGAAAAATCTGTGAATTCTGTTTAGTGGTATCAACTTGCTTGGGGTTTTTTTTTGTTTTTTATTTGTTTGGGGTTTTTTTTGTTTGTTTGTTTGTTTTAAAAATTCTTATTTATTGGCTGCAACTCTACTTGCTCAAAACTGTATAGGATAAAAAGGTAGTTCTTGCATATTTCCACCTGAGTGCTCTGCTGTGTGAACTTGGGGACTGACATCAGCCACTTGGCACAAGCAAATTAGGACAAGCCAGAGCTCAAAGAACAAAATAAAAGGAGGACACGAGAACCCACTGGCTGCATACACTCAGTCACAAATGATTCATGGAGTAATTTTGAGTAGCAAGCAACACGTTGGTAAGAACTGGAGGGTTCTCTTCTGCCTTTTTGGGGGATTGTCCACAAACAAAAACATTGGCGAATCCATCAGACGCTTTCTGCTGCTTTGAATAGTTTGCCCAGCTCCCCGAGCAATCACGCCGTGCAATTTGCTGCTAACCCAAACAACTGCAGCTCAGGTAGAGCCGGAGCAGTGCCCAGATCTGCCCCTGCACGCTTTGCTGGGGCTCTCCAAGCTCTCCTGCAGCTCCAGAGGCTCCCGGCCGGCAGCAGCAGGGACCGGCCGGGCTGTGCCCAGCAGGACCGGGGCACCGGGGCTGTCACCGTGCCCTGAGCAGGCCCTGGGCACAGCCCGGCCGCGCCGTGCCCGCGGCAGGGGCAGACGGGCGGGAGACGCCGCATTCCTTACCTGTGAAACAAGCCCGGAGAGCCAAAGGCTCGGGGAATTCCTGGATCCCTTTGTACCACATTTCAGCTGTGACAGAGCGAGGGTTTAAGTGAGGCAGACTCCGGAGGGGGAGGCTGTAATTTCTTTTTAGAGCAACGGAGAGAAAGCAGTTGAAAAAACACAGACTTGACTGTCACCCTGGTTTTTTAAGATTTTCTAAGCTTTCTGATGTTGACATTCTTGTAGCGAACTTTCTCACACACTTTCTGTAAATAACTCATTGGTTTGCATTCCTTTATGGAGGTGGAGAAAGTTGATGGACTGTTGGTTTGCCCAGTGTCATTGGAGAGGTGGCACTGCCACCCTCCAATCCACTGTCACTCTTGGAAATCCATAAATGTTGGAGTCAGAAAATAAACTTCCCTTTTCTTCACCTTGAGAGCAGCAGCGTGAGCTTGTGTTCTTTCATGTCCTTGCCTTACCTGCTCCTGCTGCTAACAGGAGGGTGAACTGGGAGCCAGGGCACCAAGGTATTCAGAAATTACTGATTTTTGAGTAAATCCTTCCAGATGTATTCCAGATTAGTTACTGTCTTTCAGATTTATATGTCCCTAAATCCAGAGGCAACCTTCAAGTGTAGGCAAGCCCCAACAGCTGAACTGTGTAAGGAGAGATCTGGGGCAGGGGAAAAGAGTGAGACAAAATGAAGCCACTTCATTGAATCAAAGGTCAAATTTAGGGTGAAAAATAGCAGAATTAGGAAGTTTGGCCGGTCAAACAGTGAAAATTGTTGCGGGGGTATTTGGATGTAAATGAGGCCCTCCTGCAGTGGGAGGACTGTCCCTCGAGAACTGGGGCAAAAACACAGGAAAATGCGAAAAATTGTGAAAAAACAGGAAAAAGGGGAAAAATGGGAAAAATGGTGGAAAAATGGGGAATAGATGGGGAATATATGGGGGAATGGGGAAAATGGGGAAATGATCAGTGACTCGTCCTCCTTGAGAACTGCAAAAATGGGGCAAAAACATGAAAAATGGTGGAAAATGGGAGGAAAATGGCAAAAAAATCGGAAAAAAACAGGGAGAAAATGGGGGGAAAAATGGGGGGAAATGTCCTGGAACAGGCACTGGGCGATGGAGCAGGGCCGGCTCCCAATGATCCACGACTTGTCCTCCTCGGGAACTGGGGCAAAATACATGGAAAATGGAAAAAAACGGTGAAAAAACAGGAAAAAACGATGGGGAAAAAGGAGGAAATATAGGGAGGAAATGGGGGGAAAGATGGGGAAATGATCGGTGACTTGTTCTCCTCGGGAGCTGGGGCAAAACCCAGAGAAAATGGGAAAAATGTGAAAAAATGGGAAAAAACGGGGGAAAATGGGGGAAAAAATGGGGGAAATACGGGGAAAATGGGGAAATTATCAGCGACTCGTCCTCCTTGGGAACTGCAAAAATGGGGCAAAAAGGTGAAAACCGGTGCACAATGGGGAACGGCAGGGAGACCTGACACCGCAACTGCGCCTCCGGTGCGGGGCCTCTCCCGCCGGGGTGTGCGGAGCTGCGTACACACCCAATTATCCCATCAGTAAAGCCGGGCTATATCCCATTAGTAAAGCCGGGCTATATCCCATTAGTAAAGCCGGGCTTGCTGCTCTCCTCTGCACAGAGCCGGCCTCGCACCGCACAGAAAAACTTTGTGTCTAATTAACCAAATCAAAGCGTCCCAAAGAGGGGCGCGCTCAGCTTGAAGCCCGGGCTCCTCAGCAAGGCCTTCTGTGCGTGCTGCCCCTAATGAATGGCGATTTCTTACGGCTGGGCTCTGGCACTCCCTGTGCCCCTGCGGGTCCGCGCTCTCCTCCCTCCAGCACAGGCTCCTCACAGCTCCCTGAGCTCACCCACCCTCCTCTCCTCTCCCCTCCTGCCCTTTCTCTGTCCTGTCTCTCCCTGCTCTGTTTGCTCTCGTGGCTCCTCAGGACAGGGCCACCCTCTTCCCTTCAAGGAAGGGAGCCACACTTTCCCAGGAGCTGGGAAAAGGGGAAAGTGCAGGTGCTGCAGGGGCTTTCCAGTCCCATTCCAGCGTTCCCAGCGGGTCGGCCCCTCTGTCGGTGGGAGAAGTCGGGCAGGGAAAGGCTGGGTGTGAAATGCTGCTGTTCCAGCTGAAAGCAGCACTGCACAGCTCCCGGGGCAGGAGAGCCCCCGGCAGTGGGGGGGGAAGGATTTGGGGGTGTCCCCCTCACAGCGGGGTTTGTTTGGGAACGATCCTTTCCTTCCCTCAGGAGCTGCAGCTCCCCCTGCCCGCCCGGCTCCCGCGCCGAGGGGCGGCTTGCTTTACAAACGCTTTTCTCTTCCCCTCGTGCTGGAAATTTGACTCTACAAAAACACTTCCACGGCAGCTAATTGCCAACCCTGCATTGACTGAGCTCTCTAATTCCTGCCCGTCAATGAACCAGCCCAAAGAGCTGCTTTTCACAACTTGCTGAATGTATGAATGCAGCCCTAGAGACATGACACAGCTTAATTTTTTTTTTTCCTGGACATCTTCTGGATCCTTCTCAATTTTGGAAATTTCTTTCTCTTCATTAGGCAAAGGAACACCCCAAGATAGAGGTGGCAACAAGGCCCATTCCAGGGAGACACTGAGGGGCCCTGGAGACAAGTGGGGGTGCCAGGGAAGAGATAATTGTCAGGAAATTGGTTTGGAGGTGAAGCTGGCGTCGTCCAGCCTGTCTCTTCATGATTTGAGGGCTCATCATCATCTTTTCAAGGATTCCTCCTGCCCAACAATGTCCACGCCTTGCACAGCGCTCCTTGATCTCCTGGTTTGTATCCAGAGGGCTGCTGCAAAAATTGTTCTGCTGGTCAATGGTTTAGACCACATCATTCCTCCTTTCCCTCCTCCCTGGCAGCTCCTTTCCCTGCCCCAATTGCGGAGCCCTCACATTCCCTCACTCCCGCCTCTCCTGCACGGCGGCCGCGTTCATTGCCCAGCACAAGCCCCTTCACGCTCTCGGGGCCTGCCCCACACCTGGCAGGAGCAGCTCCGAGCCTCCTCAAAGCCCTGCCCCGGGAGCTCTGCCGTGTCCCGCCCTCAGCGCCGTCCCGGGGCCGCTGTCCCCGCGCTCCCGGGCCGAGCATGGAGCGGGGCGGGGGGATCGTTCTGTTCCCGCAGGTGGCACGAGAGGGAACGGCCTCAGGTTGTGACGGAATGTTCACCTTGGACATCAGGGACAGATTTCTGCACTGAAAGGCTGCCCAGCCCCGCACGGGGTCACCGGCTGGGGGTGCTCAGAAACCGCGCGGGGCGGTACTGGGGACACCGGGCACCGGCGGCCTTGGCTGAGCTGCCCGAGCGCCCGGACTCGGTTTCGGTGTCTCGGTGTTTCGGTGATCGATCCCGTGATTGATGCTGTGATCGGTCCCATGATTGATTCTGTATCGATTCCGTGACCGGTTCCATTATTGATCCCGTGACCAGTTCCATGATCAATCCTGTGATCAATCCTGTTATCGGTTCTGTGATTGATACCGTGACCGATTCCATGATCGATCCCATGATTGATCCTGTGACTAGGTCCATTAGTCCGTTGTTGAGTCCATGATTGATCCCGTGCCCCGTTCCATGATCCATGCCGTGACCGGGTCCATGATCAATCCCGTGATCGATGCCGTGACCAGTTCCATTATTGATCCCGTGATCGATCCCGTCACCGGTTCCATTATTGATCCCGTCACCGGTTCCATTATTGATCCCGTGATCGATCCCGTCACCGGTTCCATTATTGATCCTGTGATCGATCCCGTCACCGGTTCCCTCTCCCGGCCCCGCACGGTTCTCGCGCGCCCTCTGCCGGGAGCGAACGGGCGGTGCGCGGGCTCCCCCCCAGCGCTTACTGCGCATGCGCCCTGCGAGAGCCGCGCCTTCCCCAGAGGGGCGCGGCCTGGCCCCGGCCGCCGTTTGCGCGTGCGCGCTGCGTCACGTGTCGGCGCGGGCCGGCTAAAGGCGGGCGCGGGGCGGGGCGCGCTCACAGCCATGGCGCGCGGCAGCAGGAGCGTGTCCCGGCCCGCCAAGGCCCCCGCGCACCCCGCGCCCGCCAGGTACCGCGGCCCGGCCGGCCCGGCTCGGCTCGGCTGGGCTCAGGCGGGCACGCCGCTCTGCGCTGCCCTGCCCTGCGCTGCCCTGCGCCGCTCCTCATGACTCCCTTCTCTCCGCAGCCCGGCCCCAGCGGCCCCGATGCCCGCGGCGCAGCCGGCGCAGCCCGGGCTGATGGCGCAGATGGCGAGCACGGCGGCCGGCGTGGCTGTGGGTTCCGCCGTGGGACACGTCGTGGGCAGCGCCATCACCGGCGTCTTCAGCGGCGGCTCCTCCGAGCCCGCCAAGGCGGCGGCGCCCGCGCAGGTGCGAGCGGGGCCGGGCTGCGCCCTTGGGCCGCCCTTGGATGGGGGCGGCGGGAGAGGGGAGCGGGGCCGGGCGGGAGGGAGGAAAGGACGGACGGACGGACGGACGGGCAGCCGCCCCCCGCTGGAGGGGACGGGAGCGCGCTGGAACCGGCGCCGCTGCCCCCGGCCGGCCTGACCGGGCCCGTGGCCGCAGGAGCCCCCGGCCGTGCTGCAGCAGTCGCCGTACGGACCGTGCCACTATGAGATGAAGCAGTTCCTGGAATGCGCCACCAACCAGCGAGACCTGACCCTGTGCGAGGGCTTCAACGAGGCTCTGAAGCAGTGCAAGTACAGCAACGGTGAGCGGGCCTGGGTCTGCGGAGGGAGCTGCTGCCAGCACAGCGCCTCTGAGGGTTGGAGGGTTGCAGAAGCGATTTTTTGGGGATGTAGAGCCCTTTATGGCTTTAGTAGGATGTAGTTGTGTCTTTAGTCAGGAACGCAGCTGGAAAGGGAAGGAGAAATTATTTTGGCCGTGTCTCTGTGAAGGCTGGGAGGCTGTAGGTACCTTCTTAGAGGATCCACTCTTGCTGCCGTGGGCAGTCTGCCTCTCTCCTTGGCTGACTCTCTAATTCCTGCTGCATTTGGTACAAGCTCTTGTCAGTAGTTAGGTCGTGATCTGGTTACACTGGGTGAGAGAGCTTTAACTCCAGCTGGTGGAACGTGTTCCTAATGCTGACCTTCTGCTTCCTCCCTGTAGGTGTTTCTTCTCTCCTGTGAAGAATTCGCCCCCTCGTAGGGAAGAGGATCGTGGTGTAGAGCCCTGCTCTCCCCAGGGAGTGGCAGGACAGACAGGGAGTGAGCTGGAGAGAGCAGACTGACCAGCCAGGAGTATTCTAGTGGTAATTCACTTCTGAACTAGTAGGGAAGGAAGGGAATGATTGGACCCAAGGGTCTTCAGTGTTCAGATAGCACTGTATTTATTACAGAGAAATAAAAGAATTTATTTGGACCTATCACCTGTATGTGTGTTCTTTATTTAATTCTCATACTAAAATCAAGCTACCAAAGCATTAACATTGTCAGCCAAAGGACAAGGCACAAGTGTGTATTCCTGGAAACAGGGGGTGCAGCCTAGAAAGGACTGGGCCTGCATGACTGGGCAGAAGGGGATCCAGACACTGGCTGCCCTCCAGGCCAAGGAGAGGCTGCAGTGAGGTAAGCCAACACGTGTCCCACGGGATTTTCAGTGACAAATTACTCTTCTATAGATATCCTCTTCCTGAGTACCTGTCCTTCCCTCAGAGCTGAGAGTGTGACCTGTCTGGCTGTGGCACTCAGGTACAGTTGGCTGATCTGACTCTGAGGCTTTAGCAGGTTATGCAATGTTCTCAAGGTCACTGGCAGCAGGTGAAGGTTGGAGCTGCTTTGCTCTTCAGTCACCTTGGCAGCACAGCCTCGTGATTGCTGCCCTGACTGGCCTCCAGCAGGGACACCCTGTTCCTCACGTTGGTCTAAGAGGGAATTCTGAGGTTTCAGCTGGAGTTTTTGGCACAGCAGTGAAGCCAGGACACTTTCAGGTGCTTAACTGATGCATTTTTCATGCCAGAATGAGTCTTTTAACCTTTTGATCTGACTGTTGAATAAAGGACGAGTTCTCACCCCCTTGCTGGGATCTGTGAGGAAATCCAAGTCTAGGTGGTAAATGCTGTTAGCAGATCCTGGGGGCTGGTGTTGAAAATCCTGCCCCTTCTAAATGTCACAGTCCTAAGTTCTTGGCAGAGATATCCTGAGCTGTGCCTGGCCTTAGCAGGGCTGTCTTGTGTCCTCCTTAGAGACAGCCAGGAAAAAAGTAGATGGCAGAGATTAAAAGCCCAAGTGCTGCATGTGCTGAGCTGTCCTGTGAGAGCAGGGAGCAACCACTCCAAAGCTGTTTAACTCCCTTTAAGAAATAAGTGTATTAGGCTGTTGGTGTATTGCTCTGGGTGGAGAAGCAGCACCTGCAGCAGATGTGTTCTGCCCTTGACCCATCTTGGCAAAGAGCTGCTCCTGCAGTTGTGGCTGTCTCTGGAGCAGCTTTTCCTGGAGACTGCAGAGCAGTCCCTGCAGGGCCACTCCAGGGTGCTGCAGTGGGAAGCAGCCCCAGCAGTGATGGGAGTGCAGCTGGGTGGGGAGGAGGTGCAGGTTCTTGTCCCTGGGGATGCAGGCCATGCCAGGGGAGCAGGAGGGTGGTGCCTGTGCCTGGCTGTGATGCTGGGTTTGTCCCTGGGGATGCAGGCCATGCCAGGGGAGCAGGAGGGTGGTGCCTGTGCCTGGCTGTGATGCTGGGTTTGTCCCTGGGGATGCAGGCCATGCC
Source organism: Molothrus ater (assembly GCF_012460135.2). NCBI lineage: Eukaryota > Metazoa > Chordata > Aves > Passeriformes > Icteridae > Molothrus > Molothrus ater. The sequence continues at coordinate 12,176,735 of NC_050495.2, forward strand.
AGGGGAGCAGGAGGGTGGTGCCTGTGCCTGGCTGTGATGCTGGGTTTGTCCCTGGGGATACAGGCCATGCCAGGGGAGCAGGAGGGTGGTGCCTGTGCCTGGCTGTGATGCTGGGTCTGTCAGGGTGCAGCTGTGGGATGTGTGAAGCTCTGGGGGGACAGGGGCTCAGTGCAGGGGACTCTGCTGTGCTGGAATAAGAACCTGGTGGAGGCTGTGCTGACCAGTGATGGGTCTGTTCCTCACTTAGGGGTGTTCTTGTGTTCCAGGCTCCTCTTGCTCTGTAAGGTGGTTCTGTTCCTGGCTCGGGAGCTGGTGTGAGGCTGAGCTCTCTGCAAGGAGCCCTTCTTCCTCTGCTCTGTCCTCTGAGTCTTTGCTGAGAGCTGCTGCAGCCGATCTGTGGGGTGACCAAGCCCTCCCAGAGTTGTTTTCCTGCTGTGTTGGTCAATTGCCCATTACGTGTTGAGCAAGGCACTGCCAACCTGTGAGACTACAGCCTGGAGAGACATTTGAGGGTTTCCCCATTTCTCCTGATGTCCTCCCCTCCCTGGTTATTCCAAGGAGATGAGCCTCTTTGCCAGGGGGACAAGCTGGGCAGGGTGTCACTCCTAACTGGGAGGGGTCCTGCACAGCGGCCCTGCTTGTCCCCTCCCTTGGTGCCCAAATGCCCTCACTGCCCACAGGAGCCCTGAAGGAGCACAGGGGGATCAGAGGGGAGTCCCACAGGTGCTGTATGAGGGCTGAGGTGGAACAGGAGTGATGCCTGCACCCCTGACTCCTCTGTGGAGGTGAGGTGGGTGCCTGGTTCTTACCTGGGAGCTCAGGGTAGTGTTTCCCCAGGTCCTCAAGCAAGGATTCGTAGCAGATGGCTTCAGAGTTTTCTTCTCCTGGCAGCAGAATAGGAGAAATGGATTAGTCTCTCTCCTGGCTGTAAACTGAAGGCTTGTAACTGGGGCAGGTGGTTCTGCCCAGGAAAAGTTCCTTTTCCCCTGGAGCAGCCCTTGGACAAGCAAAGGCTCAGCTCGAGCTCTTCATCTGAGCTGGCTTCTGCCTCCTCAGAGCTTCTGGGCTGTGTCCCAGTGGCTGCAGAGCAGAGCCCTCCCCAGAGCTGCCCCCAGAGCAGCCCCTGCCCAGGGCTGGCTGCACAGGGACTCACGGACAGCTCTGATGAGGATGTAGCGCTGCCTTCCCTGCAGGTATTTACTGGCATATTCAGATGCAGGATCTTCCACTTTGCTCAGGTTCATCAGGCTGCCCTTTTCATCCATAAGATCAATGCAGTCTGGAGAGAGAGACGTGGTGAAGGAAGCCCAGGCTGCCCCTGTGGGGCCAATGTGAGCCTGAGGGGTTTAGAGACATTTTCCTTGGCAAGTTACACTTAGAATCTGCTGAGATCTGGGGAGTGGGAGGTTTGCTGTCCCTTTCCCTGTGTTTTGGGATGTTCTGTGACTCCCATGTGACCCATTTGTTACCCTGTGCTGCTCTCTATGGGTGAGTGGCAGTCCCTTGGTGACCACAGCCCCGAGCACTCCTACCTTCAGGCCTGCACTGACACTTCCACTTCAGGTGGCCTGTGAGAGTCTGGACACAGCAGAGCAGGTTCACCATCTCTTGGCAGTTGGCTGCAAACAGGGAATGAGTTCTGAGACATGAGCATGGTCACCCCAAACCCAGGGACCACATGGGCACAGCAGGAGGCTCAGAGGTGCCCACTGTGGCCAGCAAAGGCAGCACCCCCAGGTGGCACCAGCTGGGCTTTGAGCAGCTGTGTTAAAGCCATGGGTGCTGAGAGTGCCCCAGGGCAAGGGGAGAAGATGAGCACTTTCATTTGGGGAGAATGGTTCTGACTGATGAAGTGTCTCTGTCCTTCAATTTGTTTCAGCAAGCATGAGTAGGAAAAAGCAGGGTCCGTGCCAGTGCCCTCCTATGAGCTGGGCCCAGTCACAAGGGGAAGGAGCTGCAGATTGTGTCTGAGTCACCCAGGATATTTTGGCCATGAACTCTGACCGAGTTTGTCACAATTGAGAAATCCCCCAGGGCTGACACACGTCAGCACTCAGAGCTGGGGATCCAATTCAAATAGCAGAGGGAGCAAAGGCTCAGGACTGTGTCTGATGGCTCCAGCCACGAGTGTCTGGGGTAAGGCCAAGGCTTTCAGCCAGCTGGGTAAGGTCAGGAGAGAGGCTGCTCATTCCTTCCCACAAATGCCTACTCTCTGACACTGAGGGCCAGGATTTCAGCCAGGGAACCCTTCCCACACAGCCCAGAACGCCGGAGCTCCCCTGGCAGCTGCCACTTGTGCCCCACGGCTCTTCTGGTTGTGTCTAGATAAGCAGGGCCCCCTCTGGTGCTTTCCCAGAGCTGCCAGGCTGGGAACTCCTCCTCACCTCCAGCCTCCCTCCCTGTGCTTAGCTCAGCTCTGCTGGAGTCCCTCCATGGTTTGGAGTGTAGGGGTAATCGATAAATAAAAGCAGTGAGGTGCAGGATGCTGCCGTGCCTGGCAGAGCTCTCCTGCCTGTTCCCTCAGCCCGGGGCATTGCTGTGCACCGGCTGCTGTGTCCCTCCCTGCCCCTCGTGGGGGTGACCAGGGTGGCCCAGGTGCCCGGCTACCCCCACCTACCTCCGAATCTCACCGTGGCGAACATGGTGGTGCTGCCGTGCCCCTTCCTGCAGGCAGCGCTGGGAGCTGCGGCAGAGCCCAGGACAGACAGACTCCATCCCCACTGACGCTGTTGTGGTTTCGGTAGCCAGATTGCCCAGCAACAGGGAATGAATGGCCCCTGCAGATTCCCGAGCCTCCTGCGGGGGGAGAGAGGAGGCAGAGCAAGGGCTGAGCTAAACACCAGCCTGTGGGAAGGCTGCCTGCTCCATGTGGTCCCAGACGCTCTGAGTTTCAGACTTTCTGTAGTCTCGTGATGTTTCCTGTTGCCCCCATTTGTCCTGCAGCTCATCTGGGCTGTGGTGGTGCCACATCTGTTCACTCTGCTCCTAGCACTGCTGCAAGGCCAGCCTGGCTTCCTCTGTGACATGGCTGATGCCACTGGAGGAACCCCCCTGAGGATCCTGCTCTGGAGCAGGAGGCACTGGGGTTCCATGGTGGACATGGTCATGTGCCAGCTGCAGCTTGTATTTGGTGCCCAAATGTTGCTGTGCAAGTGCTCCTGCAGTCAGGGCCCTGTAGCATCCTGTGGAAAACATGGATGAAATCATGTCCCTGGGCTGCTCAGCAGATGGGGAGGCTGGAATGGTGGGAACCAGTAACAACACTGATGTGCTGCATTATCCAGTGCCCACTGCTCTGAGGACAAATTCCCTTTCTCTGGAATGCCCCTCTTTGCATGAGGAGGGGATTTCTCTGTCTTGCCAGGTTTCATTTCACAGTCAGTCAGAGCTTGGGACAAGGTGTGTGTGTGACATTCCTCCCCTGGGACACGTGCAGGGAGATTTGTGTTCATCTTGGCACCACTTGGCAGAATGTGGGGAGTGCTGCTGGGCAGCAGCTGGAGCTGCACCTGCAGGGTGCTCCTACCTGCAAGAGCTCATCAAACACAAACTGCTGACATCTGCAGGGACAAACTTGCAAATGGCTTTGTTTGGGCCCTCTGTGGGTGCTGCAGAGGGAGTGGCTGTCCCCGGGTGGTGATGAGGTGGCACTGGCAGGGGCTGAGCCTGCCTGGGGAGGACAGGAGGTGCCCAGCAGCTCTGGCACATGAGAGGTGCCCGCTGCCCTCACTGCTGGGGACAGCCTGGGCTGGTGGCCATGTGACACAGTGGCCCCGTGGCAGGTGTCACAGCGGGAGTGGCTTCACGCCCGCTGAGCTGGTGGCCGTTGCTGTGACAGTCTGCTGTCCTTCCGCAGCAGCTGTGCTGCAGCCACCCCTCCCTGGGGACACCACGCCTCCTGCCCGATGGCCTCAGCAGCCGCCCACCCTCCAGGGCTGCCCACGCTGCTGCTTCTGAGGGGGCCCTGGCCAAGAGGCAGCACCCCCAGCACCCTCAGCACCTCCCTGCTGCAAGTTATGCTGAGACCCTGCCCAGTCATTCCTGCCACCGTGATGGAACTGCAGGAGGGCAGCAGCAGCTTTGCTCCTGTTGTTTCTGTGATGGGACAGTTCCCTTCTCCCTGGTGGTCCCCAGCCTGCTGCCCCCCCAGGACATCCTTGGCACGGTGTGGCTCAGGCTCTTGGCCTCCTGCATGCCTGGCAGCAGAGGGCCTGAGTGTGAGACTGCAGGGAAACCTCTCTGCTCCTCCCATCAGCAAAGAGAGATGGTCAGCGATGCCACCCCAGTGCCCAGGGTGTGGGGTGAGCTGTGGGTGTGCTGGTGCAGCTGAAGGAAACGGGCTGGGGTGAGGGTGGTGGCTCTCACCCCCTCCCTGAAGCCCAGCTGCAGCAGAGCGAGCAGCCCCGGGGAGCAGAGTCCCTGAGCCCCCCGTGTCATTTACATACACCCGCCAGTGGCCACGGCACAGCACCCAGGCTTTGTGCAGCACCCCAGAGCTGCTCTGAAACAGCCTCCCTTCCTCTGCCTCCTGCCATGGCCCTGGGATTCACAGTCCTGCTCCTGCTGGGGACGCTGGGCACGGGTAAGGGTGTGAGGCAGCTCTGCCTGGGGGGTTGGTTTGAGAAGGGCGTTGTGCTCCGGGGCTTGTGATGCGACGAGCAGGGTGGTGGTTGGGGAATGTGTTTGGGGACATTTGAGGGTGAGGGTGAGGGGGAACACGGCTCAGCCCATCACTAACTGCATCCCCGGTGTGTGCAGCTGCCAGGGCTCAGCCCGTGCTGAGCCAGCCTCCCTCGGTGTTGGTGCAGCCCGGGCAGAGCGCTCGGCTCTCCTGCACGCTGAGCCCGCAGTACAACATCAGCCACTTCGGCATCTCCTGGTACCAGCAGCGCCCAGGGCACTCCCTCAGGTACCTGCTCTACTACAACTCCGAGAGAGACAAGCACAAGGCTGCCAAGACTCCCGACCGCTTCTCGGCCACCAAAGACCTGGCCAGCAACGCCTGCATCCTCACCATCGCAGCCGCCTGCCAGGACGACAATGGCACCTATTACTGTGCCCTGTCCCCCGCCCTCAGGTGGCTCTAGAGAGCGGCAGCCCTGGGAGGGATGGCTAAAATCCATCTTTGCATTGGGACATAAACTTTAAAGAATTTCGGGATTTTAGTGGAGCTGAGGTTTTAGTTAGAGATACAAGCTTTATTGGAGTTAATCAAAATAAATGGGTAGGCCTTGATGAAGTTAAGAGTTAGTAGTTTACTGATAATTGATTGCTTGTCAACATAATGTTTGGTTAGCTGGGTTTATAATGAAGAATATAGAAACTGATAAATAGCTTTTAGGAACATAAGACAATTGTAGGCCTCTTCTGTTCTGAAACCAGTTGAAGACGGGAATGGGAGTTCTACCAATGGGTTCATTTGTTATATTTGCATTGAAAATGTAGAAAGGTCAGAACAAGGAAGACTTCATTTACTTACTCATTTTGGGACCCCTCCCCATGAAAGGGACCACCGACCCATTTCAAGGAACAAACTACGCATGCTTAATGGCTTTTGAACTAATTACCATATGAAGCGGGGACTGGGATGTACCAAAGTTATGAATATGCATTTGTATTTTGGGTATTCAGTACTTGTATAGATAAAAGGACTCTGTAGTCACCTGTAAATCGCGGTGTGTATTTGGGAGCTATCCCACAATAAACATACACTTTCTAACTTTAAACTGTTAGAGAGTCTTTGTCCGTCACAGTTGGATATCGGTACTTGATCAATATCCATATTTTTAATAAATCAGCACGCTTGAGCAGGGCTGGCAGCGCTGCCTGTGCTGGAAGTGCAGCAACTCCTCTTTGTCGCCAAGTGTCCCTCACGGGGCACAGACAGCCGGGCACGGCTGCAGAGCACAGGATGAGGGCTCGGCCTCGGCCTGGCTGCCCTGGGCTCTTCCAGCACCCGGCACGAGGCCGCCTCCACCTGGCTGTGGCTTCCGCAGAGTTTAATTAAAGTTAATGAAGGTAATAAAGGCTAAGCCTCACGCCGCGGCTCGTGTCGTGCGTCCCTGGGCCGTGAGGGGCTGCGGGCCTGGCGGGGTCTCTGGGCCGGGGGAGCCCTCACCCACCCCTCGAGCAGCCCCTGGTGCCACAGCACAGCTCCTGAGGGGACAGGGACACGCGTGCCCCCGCGGGGACTCTGTGGGGACGTTTTCTCACAGGATGATGGAAGATTTTCCCACAGAATTCCCACAGAATTGGGGGAAATGCCGGGATGGTCGCACTGCGCATGCTCAGCTCGGCGCGCGCCCGGCGGCGGGAGCTAGGCCCCAAGGGCGGTGTGGATGTCACGTGAGGGGCGGCCGGTGCTACCATTGGCTCAGGGGAAGGCAAAACCAGGCGCGTCACTTCCGGGTTATCTCAGTGCGCGTCAGGGCCCAGCGGCGGTCAGGTAGGACCGGGCCGCTGCCCTGTTCATGTGAAAAGCCAATGCTCACAAAGGAGACAGAGGAGTCCTGCAACTTTATTCGAATAAAGGGAGAGAATCCACTACGCCATACCCCTGTGGGGTCCCTGTCGAGATTTCGGAGGACGCAGCCTCCTTTTATCCTAAACTCCCGGCCGCAGGTTGCTGTCTCACTTTCCCCATTGCCTGAGGTACAGTGGCAGGAGCTGGGCACTGGATTGTGTAAAGCAAGCATGGGATAATGAATTCTCATCTTCGTGTAACTGAGTCCTGTTTTATATGTTTGTCAAAGGTGAAGATCGAATTTGGTGCAGGGGGTTCCAAGGGCTAAAAGGAAGCTGCTGTTTGCTGCCTGAGATGCAGATGTCAAACATTTCAGGATCTGCCTGAGAGCTGGACAGGCTGGCAGAGCCATCCTGCCTCCTTCACTGGGGCAGGCTGGAAAGGCACAGGCAGCTCTGGGAAAGGTGCTGGGGGAGCTCAGCTCCACCCTTTGGCCTCCTGCACAACCAGGAGTGAATTTGAAATACCGAGGCCTGAACAAGTTCAAGCAAACAAATCTTCCCAGCTCCCTGTCAGCAAGTGGACAGCAGAGAGCTGCTCACAAAACTGGACTCCTCTTTGAGGAAACTGCTGCAGAGTAACAAGGAAAGTGTTTAGAGACAATAAACATCCCATCCTAGGCAGATCCCTGCTCTTCTCTTGTGCTATGGGACTGTGGCAGAACAACTCCATTGGAGTTCTGAATGTTAAACTCACTAAGAGGAACATAAGGACTATAGCGACAAATCCCAATACAATTCCTTTAGACTAAGGAGGAAAAAAAAACCCTACCAACTTTAGTCAGGATCTAAAATATCCCTTCTAGCTGACACAGCAAAGCAGGGACTGAAAGGCATCCACAATTAGCTATGCAAAGCATCCGTACTTTCAGCCAGTGACCCATATAAAATGAATAAATAATTCATAATTACATATGTAGTGTACACCATGCATGCCAAGAAGGGCTCCAGAGAGAGAAGCACAGTGGGCATGCTTTGCCCTCTGAAGGGAAAAGTCCTCCAGTTACTTCTGTCACCCTGGAAAGTCTCTGAGACATAACCTCCATTTACAGCTGCAAAGCCACATTAGATATTTTCCCCATGATGTTCTATAGCCTAGATTGACTCCATGATTCCTGAAATTGAGAGGAATTATTCAAAGAATGCCCTGGCAGAGCAGCACAGTGCCAGCACTCCAAAGCAGGTGCACAATAAATTGAAGAAAGCAAGATTCAGTCCCAAAGTTCCTTACTTCCTCTCTTCACCTCTGGGTTCGCCCCCACGTCCAAGGCAAACTTTTTACACCGAGGCTTTGGTAAAGCAACAGCTGCTGTCTTGTCCTTTTGGATTCAAGGCTCCAGTTCCTTCCTCTGCTGCTCAGATGTGCAGCTCTCAGACAGGCAGGAGCTCTGGGGGGTACTCCCCATAGCAGTATTTGGCAATTGGGTCTCTGTAGGTGTTCTCATGCTGCACACTCTGCCAGGAAAGGAGGAGAAGCTTTAACAATATGCACACAGTGAAACAAGGCATTCCTTCACTGAAGGAAAAATTGCACAGAGTTTATGCACAGGCAAAAAAAAAAAAAAAATCCCAAATTCTTCTACACATCAGAGTGCCTTTGGATCAAAGAATTCTGCATTGCCAGCACACAAGAGCCAGCTGATGTATTACAGCACTGCAATGTTGAACCAGAACCTCCTTTTCAATAGAGTACCCAAGTAGGTGGGAAAAGATTTCATTAAAAAAACCCAAAACTTAGATCTGTTTAGGCAGTATCATCAAATGTTCTAAGCAAACAGAGCACAATAAAGTTGCAACTTGAGATGTGTGCATTTTTCTGGACAAAAGGTAGAGGTCAGATTTTATGGGTAAAAAATCCCAGTAACTTTGGAGACATTTGGAACTCTGTCCTTTGTTTGCAGTCCATCCCTATTCCTACCTGAAAGACTGAAGCTGCAGGACATGGCCAACAGCACTTTCTAAAAGGGCCACTGCTTGCTTAGACCAAAACTTCTAATAAAATCACATGGATAACAGAAGTTCACCTCTGTCCTTAATAAGCAGAGACATTACAGCACAGTTTTTGAGTTACCATGCAGGTGATTGTCAGCACAGGGTGAGTCTCCAGCTGTACCATAAAATAAAGAGCATTCTGAGGCTACTGGGAACAGCTCTCACTGTCTTCATCCTAATGAGATCTTCCCCAGTCACTGAACTCAGTCTCTTTTTGGTTAAGCCCCTCTTTTCTACAGAGAATGTGCAACTTGTCCTGCTCTAAATGGAAGTGCTCTGCCTTCAGTTCAGACTGGCTCTCAGCCATGGCTTCAGCTTTTATGAAAACACAAGCACAACACACCAGCCATTCACAGCACTGAGCCCCATTTCCCAAGGGCACTTTTTGGGCCCTGGACATGAGCTGGTGCCTCACCTGTGATGAAGTCCTACACTTGGCCAGGCACAGCTCAAAGTGATCTTCCACTGCCATGAAGAGGTTCTGGAACGCGATGGCTGCCCGGTTCAAGAACCGCTCCAGGAGATGTTGCTGAAGTGGTCAGCAAAGAGAAGGCAAAAATCAGAAACACTCTGCTTCAGCAAGGAGCAATCAAAGCCCACCCCAGCCTGCAAAGCTCAGGTATCAGAGGAATAGTAAGCAACTCCACTTAGGATTTCTAGCAAGCACTGAGAGGCTAATGCCTCAGAACCCCAGCAGCAGGACTAAAATCTAAGAGAAGCTCACAGGAAAAGGGGAAATTACAATTAAAAAACTAATACTGGCTGCAGTAACTCTTCTGCAATCATTTCTCTTCAACAAATACAATTCCCCTGAAGCTGAAACACTTTTCAAGGCTCCCAGTATTTCCTGCCAAAGGTGGGAAGGATGCTTTTTGTTAAAGCTTTATTTATAGCTTGCCATACACTCCTTGGAGGCTTTCCTCATCATTCCATGAAAAGGATCTGTCCCTCTAAGGGAAAAGATCCTCACAAAGAGGCCCTTTAAGCCACAGAGGGACCCCAGCAGCTGAGAACACCTAGAAAGCAGGAGGGAGTCCATCACCTTGCTGGGCTGCAGGCAGCAGGACACACAGAACTCGTAGATGCTGCAGCAGCCGTTGGGCAGGCAGCTCTCACAGCTGTACAGCTTGGTGCTGGGCACGTGCACATTGCAGCAGCCATTCACCAGCAGGTCCTTCCTCTCACAGATGTAGCCTGGAAAACAGCAACAGGAGTGACAACTGGCAAGGCACACCCCTCTGTATGTTCTATGGAAATCTGCAGTAAGGATCACGTTCCTTAAGAGCAGGTTTGTTTGTTATTTAGTAGATTATGATCCCCCTCAGTCCTGTGCAGCCACTCTTTGAAATGGAGAGAGGTGTTTCAAACAGCCTGGTGTTATCTGCACAGCTATCATATCCTACTCTAATGTATGCTCTATATACACCAAGAATATTTAAATGCAGATTATTTCTGATTTTTTTGGGGCACAGTTCCTTGTTGTGAAAGGGGAAATGGGATTGGCATTGATTATATTGAAAAAAAGCCACGACACACGTTTTTGAAACAGGTCTGTGTCTGGATAATTCTCTTACAGTTCAGTATGAAGAGACTTAGATTTAGGCATGCAGGACAGTGTAATATTCATTGCTGAGTGGAATCCTTAACAGTATAGAAATATGGTGTATATTACAGAATATACACCATATTAAATATATATAGAAATGGTACTACCACAGTGTTAGACAGTGAGAGAGCTGTAATTTTTAGAGATCTTCAGAACTGGCATTAAGCCTAAGTCAGGCAGTGCCAAATTTAACATTGATGCAAATCACAAAAGATGTGGTGGGTTCTCTGTAGCCTTGATTTGTGGCCAAGAAAGATCCAGGTCTAAGCAACAAACACAGTGCAGGGCAGGAAAGTCTTTAACTTCTACTGCTTGAAACAAGTGGTTAATAACCTTGGGTTTACAAGGTCAGACAAGCTCATTAACTGTGACTGAGCACTAATTACACCACCAGCCCTGAGCTGCCTCCATACAAGGCCAAGGTTTCCTCAGTTGCTCTCCCTAACCCCCTGACAGCAGCAGCAGCACTCTGCAGGGGACACAGAGAGCTCTGCAAGCAACCACAGCAAACTGAGCAAGACTCAGTGCCTGGGTTCTGTGCAAAGGTAACTGGAATTCTTTGACTTTCAGGTGGTGGCAGTCACAGTCACACAGCCCTGGGCCTGAGCCTGGTATGCACACAACCAAAGCAGCAGCGCCTGCAGCCACTGTGAAATTCAGGCAGCCAGAAGAGAACAGGCCAAGGGCTGAGTGAAAATATCTTAATAAAGAGCAGCTGTTCCATCAAAGTGCCATCAGCAGTCAGACAGGCAGAGCAGCGTTCAGCACTGCCAAATGCAGAATAAATTCAACTAAATATCAACTATACCCAGTTCATCTGTAATGAGGAGCTTCCCCTGCACAGAGTTCCTGCACTGGTTGCTCAGCTGACTGCTGTTCCCCGAGCTGAACTTCACCTTCCACATGATGGGCTGCTCATGCTCCTGCACTTGGAGGAGAGTCCGATCTCTCACCATCCTCTCTTCCTGCAAGGAAAAATAGGAATGCAACCAAACATACCAGTTCCTCCTGCCACTTCAATCCACATGCCTCTCCCAGCATTAAAGATGCCTAGTACTTGTAAACTCCCCAGCACAGGAAACTCCAGCATCAATGGTGCAAACAATTTACTACTTGTAGTATTTTACTTCATACTTCAACAGGAAGACACACACTTCAATAAAGTCAGGGTACTCCAGTTCACCATCGATCAGCTAACACAGCTGAACTTGGTCACCACAACCACAAAAGTAGTTTGTATTATATTAAATATAATATAGTATAATATAATATAAAATATAATACAAATAATATAATATAAAAAATATAATATAATATAATATATCGCAGCTGAACGAATTTGTCTTTCAGGAGCCCTTTGCCAGTGGAATCCCCACTCCCAAGAGACACAACAACACCCACCAAACCCAGTGGAGACTTTCTTTTCCCAGTTTTGGTTCAAACCGCTATTGCTGTCAAACACACAATCAGGCATTCCTATTTTAAACTCCTGCATCCATTAAATATTTATAACGTCATTCTTACGGCAGTATTACCCAGGGGCGCGGTGACAGCACCTGAAGAACGAGAGTCCCCGTGCCATACGGGCTGTTCTAACCCAGCCCGCGGCTGCGGGGCCCGGCCGGCACTGACCTGCTTGAAGGTGCTGCTGATGAAGTACACGAGCGAGAGCCCGAAGACGACGCCGAGCACCCATCGCTTCCTGAGCAGCCGCCGCCAGAGCACGGCCCCGCAGGGCACCATGGCCGGGCTCGGGGCAGCGCGGGCCCGGGGCCGGCATCACCGGCGGGCGCAGCGAGCCCCGGGCGGCCCCAGCGCGGCCCCAGCGCGGCCCGAGCGCTTCCGCCGGCGGGCGGGGCGGGCGAGCGGAAACCGCGGCCGGGCGTGCGCGGGGCGGCACCGACACCGGCACCGACACCGGCACCGGCACCGCCACCGGCACCGGCATCGGCACCGGCATCGGCACCACCACCGGGCCGAGCCGCCGGGTACGGGGCACCGCGCCACGGATTCCAGCGGGAACCTCCTTCCCCCACCTAACCGGAAAAAAGGCCTGGCTTATGTCTGTATATGTGTGTACGTATAGAGTCGTATGGTTTTAATTTATATACACATATATATGTGTCTGTGTGTATATATGTATATATCTATAGATGTATATCATGTATATATGTATGCATATATATAGATGTATGTATAGGTATAGAACCGTATTAATAGATATTTCTGTGTATATATATATATAAAGTATGTATACCTATATATATGTGTATACCTATATATATGTGTGTATATATAGTGTATATATATAGATGTATATACTTATGCGTATGTATAGAATCGTATTCATAGATATGTCTGTATATAGATATATATACATGTATGCATACCTATATATGTATACTATTTATGCATATATATGTGTATATATAGATGTGTATATGTATGTATATGTATAGAACTGTATTAGTAGATACTTCTGTATATATATGTATATACATGTGTGTATATCTATGTCTATATAGGTAGATAGGTGTATCTATATATGTATACCATGTATATATGTATGTATATATATAGATGTATATATGTATGTATAGGTATAGAACTGTATTAATAGATACTTCTGTGTATATATATGTATATACATGTATGTTTATCTATACATATATATGTATGTATATATAGATATGTATACTATGTGTATGTGTCTATATATAGATTTACATGAGTATGTGTATATATAGATATATACATATATGTATAGGCCTGTGTTTTTAGATATGTCTGTATATAAGATACATACATACATGTATGTATATCTATACATAGATATGTATGTATATCTAGATATGTATACTATGCATTTGTGTGTGTATATATAGATGTGTATATGTATGTATATATATAACTGTATTAATAGGTATGTCTGTATATAAGTGTAGATACACACACACATATATATGTATCTCTATATGTATAGGATTGTTAATAGATAGGTATACATTAACAGATCTATGCCTATACATCTATGTATATGTAAGTATGTAATATGTGTATACACATAAATATATATGTATATACACATGCATTTGTAGATATGTGTGTGTATAGATGGATTTATAAAGTATATATTATGATATACGTGTGTGATATGTTCTGTGATACAAGTGCATGTATCTATAAATACACTGATGTCTGTCTGTATTTATTACAGACACACACACACACACACACATAGGTGTGTGTATGGACACACTGAAGGCAGAGCACAGCTCTGGGAGCACTCCCAGGGAGTGCCTGTGTGGGCAGCAGGGCTGCAGGTGTCACTCCCAGAGGAAAACAGCCTTGCTGGGCCATGCACGTGGGCAGGGCTTGAAGCACCAAGGGTTCCTGCACCTCTCTGCCTTTCCCAGGGACATGGAAAGGTAAAACTCTTTGTGCTGTGCTGAACATTGCTCTCTGTGTGCTTCCTCCAGGTGTCCCTGAGTGAGCACCAGGGCCAGGTGCTGACAGTCACTGGCTGGGAGGACTGGGATGAGTTTGGAATCTGGACTGTCCTGGACTGTCTGAGGTGCTCCATCTGTGAATGTCTGCACACTCCTGGGCTTCCATCTCTGCCAGTGGCACCTTTCACCTCTGGATACAGCTGTTCTTCAGGTACTGTGCTGTGAGACAGCTGGCCAACCTTCCCAGAGCCACTGTGCCTTTACACAGGGGTTGCACATCTATGTATATATTGACATGTGTTATGAATAATGTTATAACTTCTTATATTCAAGAGTATTTACATCTTAGTCTGTACATTTTATTAAGTAGCTATTGTATTCTGAGCCTACTGTCTAGACTTTGCAAATGGCATTTCTGTAGATTAAAGTGAATGAGTTGCTTATTGTCAAGCTAATAGTATTTTTTTTCATTAGAAGGATTTACACATTTTCTTTTTCTTTTTCCCTCTCAGTTTTGCTTTGCAGAGCAAGTTCCTGCAGAAGGAAGATGGGATCTCATTTCCCCAGAGGCTGTTGAGTCACGTGTCGCCTCGCTGTTGAGCCACTGTTAGGTGTCCCCATGTCCCTTGCCAGGACATGCCATCCCTCCTGGTGACTGCCCCTTCCTGACTGACTCCTGCCCAGCCTGGACACCTGTGTGCCCCCTTTGCCATTCAAAGCTGTGCCTTCAAGCGTGCTGAGAAACAAATGGGAGCTCAAGGTGCTCTGTCACAGAAACCAATGCTTGCTGCCCGCCATGTCCCCAGCTGAGCGGGTCCCAGTGCCCTCTGTCCCCAGGGCCTGTGCCAGTAGCCACTCTGGGATTTGCTGAGCCACAGGGTTCATGTTGAGCGTGCTGTGTTTTAGGGTTTTGAGGAAAATGCAGAGGCGGCACAGCAGCAACACGGACAGCGTGCCTCCTGAAAGGTAAATGCTTCTCCTTCTTCTTCCCTCCAGGTTCCTCCCCAAGAGAAGGGTTCTGGTTTAACAGTAGGGGTGTCAGATTAAGCCTTTTTCTGACCCAGATCCATTCTTCACATTTTTCTTGTGGCAAAAGCTGACAGGCCAAGAAACACAGTGCATTGTAATTAGGAAATAATTAGCTTCTGATTGTGATGGTGTGAATTATAACACCTGTATTGTCTCACCCTTCTCATGAGACTGAAAATGGAATAAGAGTTTTTAAAACTCCTCTCAGTTGCCCCATCTCTGGGTCAGGAAAAGGCTTAATCTGACATCGGGGGCGTTTCAGAAGATGAAAGCTCAAAATTGAGGAAGTCAAATTCCTGTGTGTGTGGTGTGGCCGGGCTCTCTGCTCGAGTCTGGGGATTCTAGAGACAAGTTTACTTTTCTCCTTGCTGTCAGTCCCCGATTGCTGCCAGCCAGTGTTTCAGGGTGACCCAGGATGGCACAGCTGGCAGACATCTGGCTGAGCTGGGCAGGATTGTGGAGCTCTGGAGGAAGGGATGGATTCATGGCACCTGAGCACTGTCAGTGTGCAAGGATGGACCTGTGTGAACAGGAACCATTCACACTTCTCTTACTGAGCTGTTTAAAAAGTCTGCTGGTCTGAAGCTCCCAACTACTCTGACTTAGTGTTTTATGAAGAGTTTGGGTGACTCTTTGCATCTTCCCAGAGTCTCTATCTATCTCCATGTATGTGAGTATTCAAAATACCTCTAATTTGTTTCTGTAATTATACCATCAGCAAGGGAGCCTTGCCACTGTTGTTGTTCTGGTACTAAATATTCCCTGGTGCTTTCCCAGAGTTAGAGTATGACTTTTTATATTTTTATTCCTAAAGAAAAAACTAATCTAATTACTCCAAGACAAAGATAGAACTAACAAATTTCATTGTTCTGTTTGAGCTGAGATGATAAGTGAAAGTTCATTGGTAAATATTTTATTTTCTATAGTGGTTTTGTAATTAGAGTTGAAGCTTTATGTCATTTATGTCATGGCCATTGCTAGCATGGTACCATTCCTAATTACAGGGGGAAAGAAAGCCATCTTCAAATTTTTTCTACATGATGCTTCTGATTTTTAACAGGGTAAATACATAGTCAGGAACAGAGGCTGAAGTTTTTCTAACTGTAGAAGGAAATGCTGTTGCCACTGGTCTTCACTTCTGTTAACTTCAGCAGCCTCACAATTTCAACAAACAACCCTTGTTTGTCTATAAATATGTCACAAATGAATTCCTTCCTGCTGAAAGCACACTCGTGTATCCTGGCAATATTATTCCAAAGGATAGCTGTGTCTTTATTTGTAGCACTGGGCTCCTTCCAGGCTGTTTGTTACATTCCCAGCCCTAAGCTGTGTGTACATCCCTGAACTCTAATGTTAGGTGTGAATTTAAAGGCCTGGCTGATGAATATTTTGGACCAGAACGAGGTGTGCAATGTCTTGTTGACTTGATTCCTTGCAGGAGCCTGTGGAGATGCAGTGGGAATGGGGTGCAGCTATAAAAAAAAGCCTTATTAGGAGTTTGCTTAGTGGGAAGGTTTGGCCAGAGAGTTTTGAGGGTGTCCCCAGAGGGAGATGAAAGGCAGAGCTCTGTGCCCAGGGGAGGCTTTGGAACCCATGGGGGAGAGAGGGTTGAGGGCCCTGGGTGTGCTGTCTCAGCTTGTAACCACTGTTCCTAAAGTTAGAGATCTCCCAGGACTCAAATCAGGAGGGACCAAAGCTCTGCACCATGCCTTGCTTGTGGGCTTTGCCTCTTGCTGGGGTTTGTTTATTCTTTACTCTGCTTTTGCAGGTTAGAGAAGTGTTTGTTGATTGTCAGGCATTTACTGACAGGGCCTGGTGATCATATTCTTGTTACCTGCATTGTTCCCTCTCAACTAAACTTTCCTTCTATTGATTTCTAGTGAAGGAAAAAAACCCTCTTGTCTTTTGATGTCAGGATAAAGGTATTTAGACTTTCTTTTTGGAATCTGGCTGTATTCCAACATGCTTAGGAAACAATCAGTGCCAGTACCAGTTCTGCCCAGTAATTTGGGTACATCCATGCCCAACTTGTCAAAAGTATAAAAATTAAAGAATTTAATTTTAATGGACCCATGAGCACATCCTTCACTTTTGTGTCAGGTCAGGGACACACAAAGCAGCTCTCAATGCTTCTTTTCCCCTGGTGACTCTGTCTCTTCTGGTGCTGTTAATCAGTGGGCAGGTAGTGATTGTCCCAAAATACAGAGGATTTTGGGGGTAGGTCATTGCTTTGAGTTAGCCTGGTTAGTTAGTTTGTTTATAGTATGACTCGACTTGGTGGTGCTGAGTCAGGTTCCATGAGGTTTTCTATGTTTTTCTTTATAGAAATCATTGTAGAAGATACTGATTTGGTACTGGATGTATTACTTCTTTGTTTATTTCCAAAAGCAAGCAGGGTGTTTGGAGCTTCATTCCTTGGTGAGGGAGCTGATGTGTTCTGGTCAGGTCTGGAGAAGCTCTCTGGTCTGGGTTACTGGTCTCCAGTTGTGCAGCTGTGACTTCTCTACAGAAAACACAGGGAAAAGCATCTGGAGACTTTGGTGTTCTGAGTGGGAATCTTTAAAATCAGAGAGTTTTGGGAAAGCTGCAAAAGGCAGGTCTCAGAGACAGCAGAACTGTGATTAGAGCTAAGCAGTTGCCATAAGATTTGTCAGCAGAAAAATTATATGAGATGTAGAAAGTAAGGACAAATAGAGCAATGGTCTGTGTATTAATGCTTGTCTAGAATACCTCCCTAAGCTACAGAAAAGTATATCTGGCAAGGTATTAGGAAGTTCTAAGCTTAATAATGGAGCTCTGTGCATTGTGTTTTAAGGCTTACAAGCAGGTATTGTATTTGAAATAAGCAAGCATTGTTTAACCAAAGGTATGTATGCTTATAGTGGTTGGATAGAACTACTGTCAATGTGCTTTTGCTGTGTGTGATTGGTCAAGAAACTTTAAAGTGAGTTGTAACATTGAGTTCTTTGGCTACTGCTGAGAACATGAGCTGCTGGCATCTTCCCATTGTCATAACCTTGTAATGAGAGTGATGCTGGAAAGTAAGCAGCTTGAGATGCATTCCCCAGCAGTCCCATCCCATTTGTGATTTGTGCATAAACCCCCAACCAACAATAGAGAGTGTGATGAATCACTGCACTCAAGGCTGTGCTAAACCAGCACTGGTTCTGTGCCCCTGTTTTGACTGAATCCCTGGGTCTGTGCCCCCATTTTGGCTGAATCCTGGTGTCTGTACCCCTGGTTTGGCTGAATCCCTGGGTCTGTGCCCCCATTTTGGCTGAATCCTGGTGTCTGTACCCCCATTTTGGCTGAATCCCTGGGGTCTGTGCCCCTGTTTTGACTGAATCCCTGGGGTCTCTACCCCATTTTGTCTGTGCCGCCATTTTGGCTGAATCCCTGGGTCTGTGCCCCCATTTTGGGTGAATCCCTGGGGTCTGTACTCTGTTTTGACTGAATCTCGGGGTCTGTGCCCCTCTTTTGACTGAATCCTGGTGTCTGTACACCCATGTTAGCTGAATCTCTGGGGTCTGTACCCCATTTTGTCTGTGCCCCCATTTTGGCTGAATCCTGGTGTCTGTGCCCCCATTTTGGCTGAAATCTCTGGGGTCTGTACCCCTGTTTTGGCTGAATCCCTAGTGTCTCTGCCCCTGTTTTGACTGAATCCCCGGGGTCTGTGCCCCATTTTGTCTCTGCCCCCGTTTTGGCTGAATCCTGGGGTCTGTGCCCCCATTTTGGCTGAATCCCTGGGGTCTGTACCCCATTTTGGGTGAATCCGTGGTGTCTGTACCCCCGTTTTGGCTGAATCCTTGGGGTCTGTTCCCCCATTTTGGCTGAATCCCTGGGTCTCTGCCCCTGTTTTGACTGAATCCCTGGTGTCTGTACCCCATTTTGTCTCTGTGCCTGTTTTGGCTGAATCCTGGGGTCTGTGCCCCCATTTTGGCTGAATCCTGGGGTCTGTGCCCCCATTTTGGCTGAATCCCTGGGGTCTGTACCCCATTTTGTCTCTGCCCCTGTTTTGGCTGAATCCTTGGGGTCTGTGCCCCCATTTTGGGTGAATCCCTGGGTCTCTGCCCCTGTTTTGACTGAATCCCTGGTGTCTGTACCCCATTTTGTCTCTGCCCCTGTTTTGGCTGAATCCTTGGGGTCTGTTCCCCCATTCTGGCTGAATCCCTGGGTCTCTGCCCCTGTTTTGACTGCATCCCGGTGTCTGTCCCCTTTGCAGGAGCCGGAGCCAGACGCTGAGCTCTGAGGCCAGCGTGGACGAGAGCGGAGTGTTCGAGAGCCTCAAGGCCGAGGCCGCCTCCCCTCAGCAGCTCTTCTCGGGGCTGGCCGGCCTCCCCGCCGCCTCCATCGCCGCCGCGCCCTTCCCGGCGGGGCTGGTGCTGGGCTCGGCGGCCGGAGGGGGAGAAGTCTTCATCCAGATGCCGGCCCCGAGGGACGAGGGGGCCGGTCGAGCCGAGGGGGCCCCGTTCCACCACCGGGCCCCGGCGCATCCCTTCCAGCACGGGCACCACCGCGGCTCCTCGCTGCTGCACATGGCGGGCGGCGAGCGGCACGGGCACGGCGAGGAGGGCGCCGAGGAACAGGCCGGGACGCCGGCCCCGGCTCTCTCCGAGCTCAGAGCTGTCGTTGGGTGGCTGCAGAAGGGACTTCCCTTCATCTTGATCCTCCTGGCTAAAGTTTGTTTCCAGCACAAGCTTGGTGAGCGTTCATCAAAGCTTTTTGAGCTGTGGTTAGAGGGCGGTTGGGGGGATTTTTCACGCTCTGGTGTCTGGTGCATCCATCCTTTTTGAGCTGCTGTTGGAGGGTGGTTGGGAAACTTCATCAGGTTCTGGTATCTGATACATCCATCCTCTTTGAAATGTGATTATGGAAAGGTTGGAGGCTTTATCAGGCTCTGATGTCTGATACATTTATCCATGTGGCAGTGTCCAGATGGAGTGTAGCATGAAGGGAACATATTCAAATGAATAGGGTAATGCATGTGATAAATTTGTGATAAATTCCCCCTACTTTCAGACCAAGCTGTGTTCATCCAGGTCAAATCCATCTGTTTCCTGTCCTGACCAGGGCTGTTCCTTTCCCTGATTTCTCCTTGACATTCCTCAGGATGTTACCAAGGCTTCTCTCTCTAGGAGAGATGGGGAGAGCTTACCCTGGTGACAGCAAAGCTTTCTGTGTGGCACAGAAGGAAGGGTTCAGAGACTCCTGTCTTGCAGGGAGGGTGCTGGGTGTGAAATGAAGTCAAACAGCATCAGCAGTTTCTCCCTGACAGAGCCTTTCCCTGCAGGAATTGCTGTGTGCATTGGCATGGCCAGCACCTTTGCCTACGCCAACTCCACGCTCCGAGAACAGGTGGCTCTGAAGGTGAGTCTGGCATTTTACTTTTTCCTGTATGGGGATTCTTGAAGGAGTTAGAGACAGGACCTCTGAGGTTTTTAGATGATGCCATTTATTTTCTTATTTTCTGCATAAATAGGAAGGCTGAGTTCAGCTCACATCTTTACAGGATGTGAGAAGGTCAGAAGGTGGTTCAGAAGGTCACAAGACCCCTGGCTACAAGACCTTTTAATGATTTATTGACTGATAAAACACTGCTAACAAGAATATTTATGTTTTTGACTCAATCCTTATGGACTTTCATCTTATGGACTCATGCTACAGTGTAAGCTTTCTTTGCTGATCATGTTATGACACACAGACCTACAATACTGTCTTCTAAGCTCCTTGTTTACCTTTGTAACTACTTTTATTTTTTTTTTATGTCTTAAACTCTAAACTTTCTTCCACTTAACATGTCTCTGCTTCAAACTATAAATCCACATTCTCACTTCTAGCACCTCAGTTTGGAAGCCTTTTCCAAGGTCTCAAAACAAATCCTGTCTTTAATTATAAGCTTTGTCTTACAAGCCCAAAGTTCTGAGAATTCCCTGCATTTCAGATTCCAACACTCCTGTTCCCAGCAAACATAATTTTCCATGTACAAAATAGCATCTGTGATGAACCTTTGATTGCAGTGTAGGGCTGAATGTATTTATTTGTGCACAGATCTGTCTTCTCCTTCCTTCCTCTCCCCAATGCTCTCCCAAAGTCTCTGCCCTGCTTTTTTTGTGAAATGTGGTGTAGTAAAACAAAAAGGACAGGTCAGGGATGTTGTAATCTGCATCTCCCTCTGCCTGGCTTTGCCTGTTCCAGCACTTCTCTGCACCTTGGTTTTTCCATCATGTACAGCAGAGATGCTGAAGCCTATTTGACTTATTAATGATGAGATTTTGCTAATTAGCATTTAGATAATGCTTTGAGATGTTCAGTTGAAAGATTTTGTGGATGTGTTGCTTGCTAGTAGCTTTATAATGCTCTGGGCATTATTATGCTTAGAATGTAAAGAAACCAGCAGATCTTTTCAGGTCTTCTGATCTTCTGTGTCAGAAAAACAGTTCAACAGCACAAAGCTAGAATTGCTTTTTTGTCCAAATTAGAGAATGGGTGGCACAAGTGCATGCCTGTATGTGCCAGCAGCAGTGGAGTCAGTGAGATGCAGCACGGAGTGAGCAGATCAGTGGCACAGCCCAGTAACAGATTGCTGCTGCCTTGCACTCTGCACCTCTGCCCTTCCAGCACTGTGCCCCTTGATCTGCCTGCTTTAAATCTCAGCACAGCAGGCCTGGCTGCTGAGCAGCTACAGAGACCTCCTTGCTTAATAAATCAGCTCACATGAAAAATGGTGGGTGTTTTCCTCTCAGGAATAAAATTTACTCCCCAAAGTTACCAAGGGCCAAGACCCAGGACAGTGTCTTCTGCCATCCAGCTTGTCTGTAACATTCCATATATGTTGAAATGCAAAATTTCCACTTCTTTTGACCTTTAATTATTTGTTCAATCAAAAATGAATGTTCCAGAAGCACCATGCTTTAGGAGAACACCCAGATGTGCTGCAGGTAGTGGTGGGGTATATTTGATTTAGCTGAGCCTTCCACTGAGTGACTTTGGGTTTATTTATAAAAACACCCCTTCCATGAATTGTCACTCCAGCAGGTGACAGCTCAGATTTTAGGACAATATGTTGAATGGACTTCTTTTAATCTGCATTTTAAATATCAGGGGATTTTAGGTTTCCCAAGAAAGATCCCAACTTTGAAGATACATTCTGCAAGTAATTCTGTAATTTTCGCCAGCTTATTTCAATTCATTTCCATTGAAAAGGTTACAGGAGAGAGAAGCATTTCTGCTTGTGTTTATAGATGTCTTTACCTTGCAGACCACTTACTTAGTCCTGTGTAAATAACTAATTACTGAGCACTTTGTTACATATTTGCATCCCCTGGATTGGGTTTTTCAGCAGTTGAAGGCTCAGCTCAAGTGTTGGGATTTTGAGCTGAAATAACTCTGCTCATTTTCCTTACTCAGGAGAAGAGATCAGTGCTGGTTGTCTTCTGGATCCTGGCCTTCCTCACTGGAAACACCCTGTACTTGCTTTACACATTCAGCTCTCAGCAGCTGTACAACAGGTGAACAAAATCTGCATTGTGCAGGGTGGGAGCAGGGGATAATTGCCAGGGAGGGAGAGAGGGAAGCTTCTCCTCCACACTGTGGGAGGAACTGTGTGCCCCTAAAGGATTTGCTGTCTTTGGTACATCTTTGTAATACCTTCCAGTGCAGGAAAGGGATGTGTGTGTCACCTTACCATACTCCTGTCAGTAAAGGACATAG